>NC_054497.1:6287437-6657437 GCF_017639515.1 Carcharodon carcharias | reverse complement strand
TCATAACTTTTAACAAATTCCTAAACTAATCTCCATTAAGGTAACAGCAACCCATAGACTTAACCAGACACCAGACAAAGCATTTTCACCTTACAAATTCAAAATTAGGTTCTTTTCACTTTGGTTCCTGTGGAGGGAGTTAGAGGCTTGGAGTTGCAACTGTCTTTTGATCTCACATTGCCTCTGCTCTGCACACCCAAAACGGTTATCTTGTTATACCTACCCCTGCCCATTGAATCTTAACTCTCATTGTATCAACAACCTCTAACAATAAAACCCCTTTCATAGTACCAATTTTATTAGTAATATAAACATATTGCTTGGTAGCTGCTAGATAGGTGTTCGTTTTCACCCTACTTCTTGAACGCTCTATTCAAAAAAATGCAAATGTACGCTCTCTCTCTTACATATCAAAACTAGTACTCAAAGCACCCAGACGAGCTAGCTTTTATCCAATTGTGACAACCACAGACTAAACCTTTATTTTAAAAGAAAAATATTTTTCAAAATATTATATACATTAATAGCTTCATGACAGATTGCTGGAAGTCAGTCACAAGTCAGCAAATCCACTGTCAAAAAGGAAACAGGTTCCTTTTCAGCTAACTTGCAGAGCCAAGACTCTCCAAACCAACTATTCAACTGCCAAAGTCAGCTCTACCGGAACCACCCTGACTTAATGGCCGCAACATCCACTCCTCACAGACAAGCCTAAGGATTGAATTGTTTATCTTTTCTCCCTTATATTTTTGAACTCAATTTCTTATTTCAAATGCACGTGCGTTGCGTTTTTATTATTCTTCCTCACGTTTAGTAACTAATAAACTCACTCTGACTCAAATCAGCCTTATTAAATTGGCTCCTTTTCATTTGGGCTGGGAAAAGGTATTCACGAGGAAAGGGATCCTTTTTTATATTAACCTTGTTGCAACCAACCAAGAGGGTTGAATAAAGAAGGGCAGCCGGTTCATCCCTCCTCACCGGGTGCTCAACAATTTGGGGTACCTCATCCGGGATCATAAACTGGGGGAAGCCTCGCCCGGTTGCAAGTTTCACGGCAAAGTACATGAATTATAGGTTCAGATTTTCTGTAATAGTTGTAGGAAAAATTAACATTACCGTCTTGGGGAGCTGGCTCTAACCATATTTTGGAATGGCGGCAGGACTGCTGCAGAGGATTTGAAGAAGGTATAAGAACTGATTGTGCGGTCCTGGTTGTTCCACAGAATCAGAAAGAGGAAGGGGGAGTTAAAGAAAAAGGGAGCATTATATTTCTTTTTTGTAAAGAGAGTCAAGTTTATCCCAGTGGCCCTCAGCTTTGATTTCCCAGTTTGTGTCGATTTCATTCAACTAAGTCCGGGAAGAAGATAGGTGTACGTGAGCACAATCAAGCAGGGGTAGGAACACAGGAACAGGAGTAGGATATTTAGCCTCTCAAGCCTGTTCCTCCTCATCTGCGACCTAATTTCATATGCCCATCATTGTCCCAAATCCCTTACTTTAGATTAGCAATAATCTATTACAGATTTAAAGTTTAGAATTGGCCCAGCATCAATTTGCAAAAGAAAATTCTAAACTTGTACCGCCCTTTGCATGTAGAAGTAATTCCTAACTTCGCTCCGGAAAGGCTCTATTTTTTGAGGCTCCGCCCCCCCCCCCCACCCCGGTCTTAAACTCCCCAAAACAGCAGTAGTTTCTCCCCATTCACGCTTTCCGTTCCCCTTAATATTTGAAAACTTCAATCAGATCACCCCTTATCCCTCTAAATTCCAGGCAACACAGCCCTAGTTTGTTTAATCTATCCTTATGAATTAACCCTTGGGGTTCATCTATCATCCTGGCAAATCTAAGTTGCAATCCCTCCAAGGCCAGTGTATCCTTCAAGCAGCTTCCCATCATTATCCAGTGACCCCTGTGAAAAGTTTGCAAGTTCACCTAGGTCAGGATTGGGCTTGGTTGTGATGGTTCAATAGCCTGCCAATACTTACAGTCTAAGGTCATATTTAAGGAATGACCACTCAGCTGAGGAACCAGAGGCTGAATAGCGCTTACAAAGCTGCCCACCAGCAGGAGTTGAGAGCCTCCAGAACAGTTGTGGCAAAAAAAAAACTATTTGGTACTTAGAATTTGCCCTTAACCACCTTGCAAGGAAATCAGGACATAGTTACGCAGTTTGATCTTCACATAACATTTCTATACATTATGAATAAATAGCTAATGCATTTGTCCTTTTAAGCTCACTGCAGATTAAATTAAATGTAGGGGGATTAGCCCTAGCAGTACCAAGTTGCGCTGCACTGCCAGTGGTGCCATCTTCTGGATGAGATATTAATGCGAGGCCTTGTCAGCCCTTTCACATGGATGTAAAAGATCCCACGCCACTATTCCAAAGGAGAGAGCAAGGCTGCTTTCCCCGGTGACTTGGCCAGTATTTAACCCTTAACTAACATCATTAAACAGAGATTGTTGGGTCACTTATCACGTTAATGTTTGTGGGACCTTGCTATGTGCAAACTGGCTGTCACATTTCAACACCAACAGCATCTGAACTTTAAGAGTGCTTCACTGGTTGTAAACTGCTTTGGAACATCCCAAGGTGAAAGGTCCTATATAAATGCAAGTCTTTCTATCTTGCAATCATTACCATTCTGAACTAGAAAAGACATTAGACCTCTCAGCACAGGAACAGCAGGCACAGATCCATGTCTTGTCAGTGTCACGCTGTGCTGTTCAAAAAGGATATTTTTACCCCCTTTCAAAACAACAAAAAAAATCGCAAAACAAAATAGATCATTTTTTATCTTACATTTGTTCTCGCATTTTCTTGAAGTCATCGAACAGCTGCAGTGCCGTGCTGAGTCCCTCTGCAATCAAGCTGCAGCTCTCCCCTCCACCCCCCATGAACCTGAGGACACAAAATAGGTTTTGATGAAAAACAGCTCAAGAATTTTTGGGGGGCAGGAAAAAACATGGAAAGTCTATTTAGTCTACCTAGACCATCTTTTTATCAGAACTTCTACAACCTCACCCAGTCCCAACCTCTCTCAAATGCAGAATTTCACCAACAGTCCATTTAACAATCTGCTTCGATCACCTTCCTTAGAAACTCATAACTGGTTCATTAGCCTTTGGGTGCATATATTCTGCCTGACTTCTCCTCTTACTCCAAACTTTTATTGCAGTCCCATAGTATGTTGAGTCACACACAGTGAACAGTTTTCCATTCTCTTCTTACATTGAGTCTTTAATAGATTACTTCATATTTTTCCAGATTTAAATCAGCAACAAAGGTGCTCATACCGTTTTCCTCGTGTTCTGTTGCTTCACGCTCTTTGTTTTTAATAGTAAAATAGCCACACCAGGTGTGTTACTAACTCACAGTACGGTTCAGCAGTTTTCAACAGGTAACTTTTGTTTTTAAAAAAGCTGCAGTGTGATCATCTTCATCACACTACTGGAAATGACTGTTATTGTGAAATGAAATCAGATACACATGGCCAAAAGTCTCAATTATCACCCAACCAAAAACTGGTTAGTATTTGCAAGACATACTAAGATTGCCACAATGAAAGCTGCCAGCCAAGGCTCAGCTGGAAGTGCTCTCATCTCTGAGTCAGAGGGTTGTAGGTTCCAGGAAATTGAACAAAAATAATCTCGGCAGACAACCAGTAGAGTTCTGAGGGAGTGCCGCATTGCCAACAGTGTCTTCTTTCAGATGAGATATTAAACGGAGGTCCCAGCTGTCCTTGAAAGGTGGATGTAAAGATCATCTGGCACTGTTTCAAGAAGAGCAGGGGAGTTAACCTTGGTATCTCAATCAATATCACAAAAACAGAAACATCTTTCTCACATTGCTGTTTGTGGGAGCTCGCTGTGCACAAATTGGCTGCCGTTCCTGCATTACAACTGCGCAGTAAAGTGCTTTGGGAGGTCCTGAGGTTGTGAAATGTGCTACAGAAATGCAATTCTTTCCTTTTATTTCAAACAAGAAATCAGGTTGATTCTGTCAATTTATGTTTTAACAGGAACTTATTGGTGCATAAGCGTAAAACAAAGGGAAGAGGGCAGTCACTCCAGAAAGAAAACAATACCATCAGTACGTGTGCCAACTTGGGACAATTGGCAGCACTCTTCGCTTTTTAGCTTGGAGCTGTCATCCACTTCAGGACTTGAGCACAGAAACTCAGGCAACTGTGCAGTTCTGAGGGATGTGTGAAGAGATTTATTCTTCGGGTGAGGTGTGAACCAAAGACTCCATCTTCGTATTCGGGTAGATATTAAGAAAGGCCCAGGTACCAATATCAGTGTTTTTCTTGCGTCTTGGAAAGCTTACTACCTTCAAGCAGCACTACCAGAAATTAATTAACTATTCATTCATATTATTGAATAGGAGACTGTGTGCAACACAGCTATTGCATTTACCCACAACACTGAACACAATTCAAGGTATGTACAGAACAATAGAACTTTACAGCACCATTTACAAACATACAAATTAGGAGTAGGAGTAGACCACACGGCCCCTCGATCCTGTTCCACCATTCAATAAGATCATGGCTGTTCTGATTGTAACCTCCACATGCCCACCTACCCCCGATAATCTTTCAACCCCTTGCTTACCAAGAATCTATCTGCCTCCACCTTAAAAATATTCAAAGATTCTGCTTCCACCACTTTTTGAGGAAGGGAGTTTCGAAGGCTGACTACTCTCAAGAGAAAAAAATTCTCATCTCTTGTCTTAAGTGGATGACCCTTTATTTTCAAACAGTGACCCCTAGTTCTAGATTCTCCCACAAGAGAAAACATCCTCTCCACATCCATCCTGTCAAGACCCCTCAATCAATCAAGTTGCCCATTTGGCCCATTGTGCTTCTTTGAAAGAGCCATCAAATTAGTTCTGCTCTCCTGTTCTTTCCCCATAGCCCTACAACTTTCTTTTTTAGGCAAGTGCTCAATTCCCTTTTAAAAGTTACTGTTGAATCTGATCCAACACATTTTCTGGTAATGCATTCCTGACCATCATAGCTTGATGCATTAAAAAAAAACATCTCCCCACATTCTTTTGCCAATCTATCTTAAGTCAGTTACTGCCTCTCCTACCACTGGAAACAGTTACTCCTTATGTACTCAAAACCCTTCATAATTTTGAACACCTCTATGAAATCTCCCATTAACCTTCACTAAGGAAAACAACAGCCTGCCACGGTCATATTCACTGAATCAAGCCTTACAGCCAAACTCCTCCATCTCCGATTCCATTTGCAACATAGACTTACCAAAGGTGGCAGCACAGTGGTATACAGTCAGGAGGGAATTGCCCTCAGCGTTCCCAACATTGACCCCAGACCCCACAAAGTCTTATGGCATCAGATCCAACCTGACCAAGGAAACCACCTGCAGATTACCACACACCACCACCCCTCAGCTGATGGATCAATACTCCTCTGTGCTGAGTGTTAAATGTTGGAATTGTGTTGCAAATAGAGTAAATGCTTTAAGTTGGTAATTAAGAGCAGCTGTCCCCAATCAGGGAAGTATTAGGGCTTCATCACAAGAGTATAAAAAGGTGCTCACACTGGGCGTTGGGAGGAATTGAAAGAATCTGTCTTTACTCTGCAGGTTTGGAAATAAACCTGCCTTAAGATACTGGCTGGCTTCAGACTCATTCTTTCCTCAGCAAACGAATACTGGATTTAACACTGAGCGCCACAAAGAAAAAGCATACCAAGAACACAATGTACTTTGGGTGGGAACTTCAAAAGTGGCTCGATAACACCACTGCTTACCGAGCTGGCTGAGTTCTAAAGGACATCAGTAAGCAGCCTTCCACTGGTAGGAGTCATACCCAGCACAAAGGAAAATGGCTGAGGTTGTTGGAGATCAATCATCTCAGCCCAGGACAACACTGTAGGGGTTCTTCAGGGTAATGTCCTAGGCCCAATCATCTTCACCAGCTTTGTCAATGATCTTCCTTCCATCATAAAGTCAGGAGTGCGGAGGCTAGATGATGATTGCAAAGTATTTGATACCATTCGTAAACCCCAAGATATTGGAGCAGCCCATGCCTGCATGTAGAAAGACCTGGACAACTTTCAGGTTTGGACTAACAAGTGGCAAGTACAAATCAAGCATCTTTTATATGTAAATCCGAAAACTGAGCACATCCAAAAACCACACTTATTTTGAACTTCATCGACCTTTAAAGTGGGAAATCTAGTTGTTTATCTGCACTGTTTGCCTTGCAATTTTAAGGTGATCATGTCAAAAAGAAACTTATTGCCGGTACACTGTATTTACTATTCAGTGGTATCTGACTTTACTACCCATTTTATTTACTTTAGACTATTACAAGCCTAGGCTTGGGCTAGTGTAAAGTAAGTTCATACACAGTATCTGAAAACATAAATTAAGTCTAAAATGCAGTCAGCCCCAAGGGTTTTAGATAAAGGATACTCATCCTGTAACAGTCACACCATACAAGTGCCAGGAACGAACACCTCCAAGAGGAGACAATCTGAGGTTCAATGACATTACCATTGCTGAACCTCCGCCAACATCAGCATATTGGGGGGGTTACCATTGACCAGAAACTGAAGTAGACCAGCCATAAAAATACTGAGACTACAATGGCTGACCAGGGGGTATGAATTCTTTGGCAATTAACTCACCACCTGACTCCCAAAAGCCTGCCACCATCTACAAGGCACTTGTTTGGATGAGTGCACGCCGACAATACCCAAGAAGTTCAACAACATCCAGGGCAAAGCAGCCTGTTTGATCAGAACCCCATCCACCACCTCAAGCACACACTCCCTCCACTACCAGGTCACAAAGGCAACAGCGTGCTATCTACAAATGCATTGCAGAACTCACTAAGCCACCTGCAACAGCATCTTTCAAAACTATGGCCTCTGCCGCCGAACAGGATAAGGGCAGATGTGTGGGAACACCACCACCTGGAAGTTCCCCTCCAAGCTACATGCCACCTTGAGCTGCAACTGCAGTATATGACACTTCCTTCACTGTCACTGGGAAAACTGGAACTTCCTTTCGAACAGCACTGTGGGTGTACCTACACCACATGGACTGCAGCAGTTCAAGGCAGAAGCTCACCACCACCTTTTCAAAGGTAATTTAAGGATGCTCATATCCCACAAATGATTATATTTTTAAAAAACTACAGTTTCTCTAGCCCTCTCAAAGTAACTGAAGTCCTCATTCCTGATATTCAAGTAAATAACCTCTCTACCTCTCCAAAACCTTGACATACATCTTAAAGACAAAGTTCCCTCAGCAATACCCAATAAAGGACGTAAATGTTCTTTACTTACTGAATACTGTCAAGCCAGGTGACAAACTCATAGGCACTGCTGGTGGGAGCGTGACATTGCACATATGATTCCGGGGCACAATCCACAGTGTTGAACACAACTAAACTGTACTGTGTGCCTCCATACTGAGGAAAGAAAGGATTAAATTAGTATAAACGATGTGCATTAGTGTTGGTTTTTTTTCCTTACTATGAACCAGTATAAAGAGTGTTGATGCTTAAGTGCTGTCAGGTCAGTGGGATGCCCAGAGTTGGATGCAATATTGGGCCAGATTTTGCTGTAGCAGGGCATTTAACTGTGTCTGCCGTTAGTTAGACTCACTATCGCATATTCAGGACTTTAAAAATTAGATGCTGAAAATGCAAGCTGATAATATTGCAGTGAGAGAAACAGTGAGACCCAAGTGAGCAGGGCAAACAACAGAACATCTGCTCAACCAAACAGACTGAAGAGTGAAAAACAATTCACAGTGAAGGGACTGAAAAGGAAGTGTAAACTACAATGGACGAATTCAATGTCAAATTGGGTACTGAGAAAAATAAAGGGAGGGAAAGAAAGAACATCTGAGAGAGAAGAGAGAGAAAGGAAAAGTAATTTTAATTCAATTAGATCATGGCTGATCTGTACCACAATTATCCTCCTTTGGTCTATTTTCCTAGATAACCTTACCTAACAAAAATCTACAAAACTCAGTATTGAAAACTCCAATTGTCTAGAATCCACAGATCTTGGGAGGGAGGGAAAAGAGGAAGAGGTTTCCAGATCTAACTTTTTTGTGAAAAAAAAGTTCCTAATTTCTCTCCTAAAAGGTTTAGTTCTAATTTTAACATTATGCCCTCATGTTCTCAATTGCTTTAGCTTTTATATGAAGAATGGGTGGTGGGGCGGTTCGAGGAGCCAGGAACTCACATCGGACCACAACTCAACATGAATTAGCACTTTCAGGAGAGGGTGACAGAAAATGGAGCAGGGAATCTACTTAAACTATTTTCCTCCTTCCTTTTTATGGGCTTGCTGTCTGCTTATTATCTTTTTACCTCATAGTTCCAACATTTGCAGTTCTTTTCATAATGACAAAAACAAGAAAGTAAACAAAACCCTTTTGGGAAAAGCATACACACACACCATCCCGATAATTTTCCTACCACGCATGCATTACTTCTTTCTATTCTCAATGGACAGTTCCACTGATGATATTGTGTTGCATTTCAGGATGACTATTCCTGTATAAACAACATCACCCTCCAGTGGAATCAGTATTGACACACGTTTGGTTAGCATTTAAATCCTCTCTTAAAAGCAAGAAGTCTACTGCCTCCACGAACATTCCTGCATGTTGCAGTAGCTGGGCAGCAAACTGCTACACAAGACGATTGCAGAGATTAATAGGATGTGATGTGAGACATTGCCCCACGCCGCATCTTTCGGCCTAGGATGTTTTTTTAAACAATTTAATATAAAACTTATGGCAAGCCAGAACTTAAACAGCACCTCAAGGCTTCACTCAAGTACAGCAAAGAAACATTCAACAAGCTTACATACATCACCACCAAAGTCTGTTTCTGCTGGAGGACCACCATTAAAATACCTGCAAAAAAGACATAACTTTTTATAGATTGATATGTAATCAGCAACCTTTGCAATTTATTTTGAAGAGGAAAAAAAAACCTATACTTGAAGAATGAGGGGAAATTATAGGACTAAGCAGGAAGTCCTCAGGGTGGGACTAATTAGACAGTTCCTTCAAAGAGCAGCAACAATGGGTCAAACGGCCTCCTTTCAAGCTATATGATTCAGTTCCACGATATACCTCTGGAGGTCACAAACCAAACTATCAATTCCCTTAGTCTGGGCTTGTTTTGAAGCAATAACTCATGGATGGAAGGTCACTGCCTTGAAAACCCTTCTTAAAATCTGTCTGACCACCCCCCATAATATCGCTTCCTTGGCTTTCGCATCCACAGATCCTCTACATCTGAGAAGCACACTTTAATCCCTGTGATAAACAATATGATTGCAAGTTTTTATTGTGGCTGTTTTGAGGGCATGGGGAGTCAACCACATACTGTCAAACTGGAGTCACAAGCGGGCATGACTGGATAGTGATGACAGACTTCCTTTCTTTATGGATAATAATGAGCAGCTGGTTTTGAACTCAGGACCTCTAGGATGCTGGCACAATGCCATAACTACTAGGCTGCAATACCCATACATTGAAAAAGTATTTAGTTGACATGGTCTAACTCAGGCAATCATACACAGGATAGGCTCCACTTACTCAATTGCTGGTAGAATGTAATGTTTCCGGAGGGATTCAAAGTATGGCCCAAGGTTCGCTGTTCCCTCGATAACAAAAACCACATCAGCTACCATGTTGGGAGGAGTGGGTGTATCAATGGGGGGCACAACCATGGCGTCTGCAAGTCACTGTGAAATCTTTGCTTTCACACCGAAGCAGCTGTAGTGAGAGAAAGAATGCAAGACTATTTTTTGTGAACACATCTAGTCCTAATAGAGATCAGGCTTAAGCACAAATTAATGCAATAGATTGTATAGTTAGATACTACAGAAATGTTCCTGGCCCTGGGCAGAAGGGGTGGCAGGGGACAGTTTGCTGGCATGGTACCAGGGATGAGAACTTCAGTAATATGGGGAGGCTGGAGAAGCTGGGATTGCTCTCCTTCAAGCAGAGAAGTTTAAAGAAAGGACCTCTCTTCCACAAATGGCAATTTATGCCAAATCAATTGTTAGTTTTTAAAATGAGATTGATAGATTTTTGTTTACCAAAGATATTAAGAAATATGGGGCAAAGGCAGATATATGGAGTGAGGTCACAGATCAGCCATAATCTCACTGAATGGCAAAACAGGTTCAAGGTGTTGTGGCCTCCACCTGCTCCCATGTTCCTAGATTTAATGGAGATGATCAAACCGTTCAAAATTATAATAGGTTTTGATAAAGTAAATAGCAGAATGGGTCAGTAACCAGAGGACATGGTTAATGGCAAAAGAACCAGAGAAATGCAGGAGAGATTTTGTTTCAACACAGAGTTACTGTACTAGCTGGAACATGCTGCCTGAAAAGATGGTGGAATCAGATTCAATTGTAACTTTAGAAGAGGATTAGATATATACTTGGAAAAGAAAAGCATGTAGGGCTATGGTAAAATTGTCTGGTGACTGAGACTAAATGGGTAGCTCTTTCAAAGAGTGGGCACAGGCACAATGGGCTGAATGGCCTTTTTCTGTGGCAGGTTATTCTTTGATCTTAAGTTATATGCTATTCTGGGTGACAATATGGGGAAATCACTCGCATAAACTAATTCTTACCAGCCCACAATAACTTAACACTAGATGACAAGTAACAAGACAAAACTGATGGAGTAGTTTTGATTTTAGTATATCTGAGTTAAAATTTTTTTTGGGACTTTCTGTCTCAGTGACACACAATTCCCAGTTAAGGGAAAAGGGCAGGGGAAGAGAAAAGGATGGTTTTATTGATGGTAAGATAATTGCAGATGACTTTAAGTTAGGCCACGTAACAAGTTAACTTTATTCCTTGCTGACAGTGTTTACCCCTAATGTATATGTAGTGTCCAGGTCACAAAGACCAGGTTTAAACACTAACGTCTCCCAACTTGGCAACTATAGGGTTACTAAAAGCAGTCTCTGTTCCTTCATGAACCTGAGCTGGTTAGAACTATCAGCCAGATCTCCTGCTCCTGGCTGCTATCCTATGACTCCTGCAAGAGAGTGCATGTGGCTTTCTTGCGATGTTGGTCACAGTCAAGCTGCCTACCTGCACACACAGTTTAGACTCAAATGCATATATAACGAACGTGCATCCCAATTGCAGACTGTATCAGGTGTCTGTAGAAACTTGGGCTTAAAATCTCTTCAATCAAATAATGATGCAAGGGTCCTTGGTGTAAACTTCCACCCTACTGAATCTCGATATAAAGATGCTATTAGTTTTAAGTTTACAACAATATTTAATATTAAATATTTTACATCTGCATACACTTCCTATCAAACATTTCCACTGTGAATTTATAGAATGAACTGTATGTAAACTAGGGGGCATACTATCATTACATCATCACTCAATGGAGGCACTGTGTTAGTGTGAGACCAGTTTAATTACACAGTTTCCATTTAAAAAACTCGGCACACTTGCATTTACATAGCACCTTTCACAACCCAAGGATACCCAAAAGTACTTTACAGTCAATGACGTACTTTCTGAAATGTAGTCACTGTTGTAAAATAGGAAACACGGCAGTCAATTTGCATCTAGACAGAAACGTGAAAATACCAGGCACTGTTTTCGTGATAAAAGCTCTGAAGGGTCATATGGACTCGAAGCGTTAACTCGAGTTTCTCTCCCCACAGATGCTGCCAGACCTGATGTTTCCAGCATTTTCTGTTTTTATTTTTGTTTTAAATGATGTTGGTTGGGGGGGCGGGGGAGGGGGGGGGAGATAAAAAGTGGCCAAGACATCAGAGAGCTCCCCTTGCTGTTGGTGAAAATCGCGCCATAGGATCTTTTACATGCATCTGAGAGGGCAGAGCTTAGCGTCTCATTCAAAAGGCGGCACCTCCAACAGTGCAGCACTCCCTCAGTAATGCACGGGGAGGGTGGTTTGGAGTGGGGCTGCAACCCACTTCTGACTGAGCTGTGTGTTGAAGATATGAGGGAGGAATGCATGGGGACTAAATCCTGGTCTAATTATCCTCTGGGCTTTAAAGCTAAAGACATCACTGGGGCGGGACTCCCACCACCATCAGCTAGGATGCAAGAAACATACAAGCAAATTATTCACTTTGGCATTTAAAAAGTTCAACCAAAAGCACAAAAAGAAGAAAAACCGTCAGCAAATGTCATGCAAAAACACATAAAAGTTATAAATAATTTCCCCCAATGCACGAACAGGGATAATGTCAGGATCAGTTTCCCTTTCTATAAATAACAGCTCCTCCCCCAGCGCCCATTCACACCGGAGAGATTCACAGCTTAAATGATGAACGAACCTCGCAGGCGGTTGGCCACCTTTCCACATCGCAGTGAAGGAACGTAACCCTCTTCTCTTCACCCTTCAGCTGCTTCTCTCTCCCAGCCTTCCCTCAGCCTCTTCTGCCAGGCCGCAAAGCCGCTCGAGCGCAATCCGCTGCGTCACGTGACAGAGCCACAGACCCGCCCCTTGCCCTACGCAACTCAAATTACATCGTGCGGCGAAGCGACGCCTCCTCCACCCCCCCTCCCTCCCTCCCTCCCTCCCCGACTCCGCGATCGCTCAAGTAGCAGCACGTGACGGATTCCCAGCCCCGCCTACCCCTTCCGATGACGCTCGGAGCCCCGCCTCCTTCCCTTCACACGCCGTTCCGCCCTTCTACATCACGTGAGAGAGATGCGCCTCACCCTACGTCACGCAAGACGTGTCACGTGACAGCGCCGCCATGCCTTCACTCTACGTCACTCATGTTACGTCATGCACCGGAGCTTTCACTTATCCGCCTTGGCGCAAGCCGCGTCACGTGACAAAACCACAGGTCCGCCCTCCCCTTGCGTCACCGGACAAAGTCCTGCCTCCTTCCCATGTAGCTACGCTCATATGCATCACGTGATACAGTTGCCCTCACCTGTCCCACGTTCGCATCACGTGACGCAGCTGCACCGCCTCCTCACCCTGGCTCGTCATGTGATAAAACCCCACCTCCGTCTCCCCCTCCGACTTCCCGCCGTGCCACGTGACGGAAAAGTCATGCGCCCTCCTCACTTCACAGGCAAATTGATAGAGCGTTTTCCGATGACGTCACAAGAGGCGCCATCTTGGCCGCCATTGTGAACAGCTTCCGGAAATTACAACCTCTCCTCCTGAAAGCAGCTCGTTCAGCATCTGAGTAGGAAAGACAGTTCGGAAATACCTTCATCAGAACAAATCTTGATCGCCAGTATCATACAACATCTTACATTTATATAAAGCTTCTAGTCCTAAGTACTTCACGGGAGCGATTATGGAAGAACATGGAAAGACAATATAAACTAAAGGGTACTACTCTAAAGGGGATGCCGGAGCAGAGGGAACTGGGTGTAAATGTGCAGAGGTCATTGAAAGTGGCACGACAGGTTAAGAGTGCAATCAACAAAGCAACAGTATCCTAGGCTTTATAATAGGGGCATAGAGTACAAGAGCAAGGAGGTTATGTTGAACTTGTATAAGGCACTAGTCACAGAGTCATTGAGTTTTACAGCATGGAAAGAGGCCCTTCGGCCCATCGTGTCTGTGCCTACCATCAAGCCCGTATCTACTAGTCCCATTTCCAGCACTTGGCCTGTAGCCTTGTATGCTATGGCATTTCAAGTGTTCACCTAAATGAGTTAGATCATCTAGTTAGACATCAACTGGAGTATTGCATACAGTTCTGGGTGCCACATTTTAGGAAGAATGTGAAGGCACTGAAGAGCGTGCAGAACAGTTTTACGAGAATGGTTCCAGTGATGAGAAATTCCAGTTATGAAGATAGATTGGAGAAGTTGGGATACTTTTCCTTGGAGAAAAGAAGGCTGAGAGGAGATTTGGTGGAAATATTCAATATCATGAGGGGCCTGGACAGAGCAGACAGGGGCAAACAGTTTCCATTACTCAGGTTAAAGTCTAACCTCTCATGGGGACTACAGTGTGCTAATTAAAACTGGTCAGCAGTAGGGAATATTTGGAGTGAGAATGTTCGATGATTAAAGGGATAAAGACACACCACAAAGCTATTTAAATATTGGAGATGGTTATTTTTTAAAGTGTGAAATATGTGAAGCTCAGTTGGCTAGATAGCTAGCGTGTGGTTCAGAGTAACACCAACAGTATGGGTTCAATTCCTATTCTGGCTGAGGTAAACCTGCGACCTGCCTCCTCTCCCATGCTTTGATGTGGAGTGGTGCCTCTTAAGCTATATAACCAAATGTCTAATAACCAAACCTATAATAGAGAGATGCCTACAGGCCCTCATGGACTATGGCTAATTACCTACCTCCAAGGACATGTACTGCCACCTTCCAGGTTGACAGGACAATAACAATTCATGGTCACATGCCTTTCACAGATCAATGGGCTGTGATCACTGTTTGCTTTTAGCAGTGTTCGTCTACTTATTTAAGAAATGATGTAAATGCATTGCAGGCAGTTCAGAGGAGGTTTACTAGATTGATAACTGGAATGAGTGGATTGTTTTATGAGGAAACGTTGAACAGACTGGGCTTGTTTCCACTGAAGTTTAGAAGAGTGAGGGATGATTTGATTTAAGTGTGTACGATCCTGAACTGTATTGACAAGGTGGATGTGGAGAGGATGTTTCCTCTTGTGGGCAAGTCCAGAACGAGGAGGCACTGTTTTAAAATTAGGGGTCGCCCTTTTAGGACAGAAGTGAGGAGAAATTTTTTCTCTCAGCGTTGTGCGACTTTGGAACTCTCTGCCTCAGAAGGTGGTGGAGGCGGGGTCATTGAATATTTTTAAGGCAGATGTAGATAGATTCTTATTAGGCAAGGGAATCAAAGGTTATTGGGGTTAGATGGCAATGTGGAAATTGAAACACAAGAAGATCAGCCATGAACTTATTGAATGGCGGAGCAGTTTCGAGGGGCCGAAAGGTCTACTCCTGTTCCTATTTCTTATGTTCTTATAGTCTCCTTTATCTGAATGTTATATACATTGAGACCAAGCTCCAGTGTTCTCCAAGAATTGCACTGGGATCTTCCTGGTCTATGTGCCTCAGTTCCACACCAAACTAGTCTGTTCCAGTGTTTCCTACAGAATCATAGAATGGTTACAACACAGGAGGCCATTCGGGTCATTGAGTCCATGCCAGCTCTTTTTAAGAGCAGCTCAGCTAGCTCCCATGCTTGGCCTTTTCCCCGTAAGTTTTTTCTCTTCAGACAATTATCCAATTCCAGTTTGTTTATGCTCCACGAGCCTCTTCCCAAAGTAATTGGAGGTTTTCGCAATGATTAACAAACCCCGATAATGTAAAGCAATACCCCCTCCATCATTGCCTAGGCCCTGAGTGTTTCCTGTCTCCCCTTCGTCAAGATCTGCTGTTGGACACGTGGCAAAGTGCTGGTCCAATGAGGACACAGGAGCATGCTACTAGGAAAGACGGTATAAACCACTTATACAATACCTTTCACCACCTCAGGACATCCCAAAGCACTTCACAGCCAATGAATTACTTTTGAAATTTAGTCAACTGTTGTAATGTAGGAAAGGTGCATACGAACATTGGAACAAGGAGCAGGAGTCAGCCACTTGGCCCCTCGAGCCTGCTCTGCCATTCAATAAGATCATGGCTCATCTGATTTTAACCTTGACTCCACATTCCCGCCTACCCCCGATAACCTATCACCCCCCTTGCTTATCAAGAATCTATCCACCTGTGCCTTAAAAATATTCAAAGGCTTTGCTTCCACAACCTTTTCAGGAAGAGAGTTCCTGAGAGAAAAAATTTGTCCTCATCTCTGGGCGGGATTTTCCACACCCACCCACTGCCGGGATCTTCCGGTCCCGCCACAAGTCAATGGACCTCTGGTTGGGGCACTGCCTCGCCCGCGGTGGGTCTCACTGGCAACGGGGTTGGAAAATCCCGCCCTCTGTTTTAAGTGAGCCACCCCTTTTAAACAGTGATCCCCTAGTTCTAGATTCTCCCACAGGAGGAAGCATCCTCTCCACATTCACCCTGTCAAGACCCCTCAGGATCTTCTATATGTCAATCAAGTCGCCTCTTACTCTTCAAAACTCCAGTGGATACAAGACTAGCCTGTCCAACCTTCCCTCATAAGACAACCCGCCTATTCCAGGTATTAATCTAGTAAACCTTCCCTGAACTGTTTCCAATGCATTTACATCCTTCCTTAATTAAGGAGATTGATACTGTACACAGTACTCCAGATGTGGTCTCACCAAGACGGCAGCCAGTTTGCGCACAGCAAGATCACACAAACAGCAATGAGATAGTGATCAGATCACTTCTTTTAGTGATTTTGATCAAAGGACCATTAACAACCTCTTGCCCCAGCAGACCATATGCAGGCCATTTCCTTGTGCTGGTTGGTCCAAGTGTACTTGTGTGGTTAAAAAATAAAATTCTGGAACAAAGCAAGAGGTCTGCCAATAAAATGTAAGAAAATAAAGTTATATAAACTGAAGAATCATTTACTGGTTGCCTGCAGTACATTGCAATCAAGATTACACATTCTGATATGAATTAGAATTTCATTTATGCTCTCTAACCAAATGATGTGAAAAAAATGAACAGTAAGAAGGAAAAAGTATTTGTTTTAAAGTCTTTATCATCCCTTCTCTTCATTAATTTCCCCCTTCAATCTCATGTGGGCTGTTGGCTGGGTGCCCCCTTAAGGTGAAAGATGAAATTCTATCTCCAATATTTTTAGATAAATAAATGTGCACAGAAAATGAAAACTAAAACATAAAATTAATTAATGACATGATTTTTCTTTAATCTTTAATTCAGGCCTGCTGAATATTTCCAGCATTTTCTGTTTTTATTATTTAATCTTTAATTGGGGGCTGGTTAGCTCAGTTGGCTGGATAGTTAGTGTGTGGTTTAGAATGATACAAACAGCTCAATCCCTGCTCCAGTTGACACAGACTTAGAGTCTGCCTCCTTGCCCTGCCCTGCAATAAAATCACAGCAGAAGTCATGGCTCAGCAACCCTCAAATAATCGAGGACACTACCTGCCAAAGAAGAATCTTTTAATTCCTTGGCCCCAGGACAGTACTGGCAGGCCAGGAGTCTGACAGTACACATGGGCCGGCTGACGTTTTTCACATCTTAGGGACACAAACAAAAGTACATGATGACAGCTTATGGTAACTGAGAGTAAATCGTCCTGGAAAATGATGAATGTGTTTGGGCCTTGTGTCCGGGGGAGACATTGCCATTTAGTCCTTCATTCTCAGGAATCTGGCCATCACTGATATATTATTGCCCATTCCTAGTTGCCAAAGAAGTTAATGGCAGTCTTTCTTCTTGAACCACCAGGCAGTGGTTTGATACAATTGGATGGTTTGCTAGGCCACTTCCAAGGTTTAGAATCAGAGTTACAGCACAGAAGGAGGGCATCTGGCCCATTGAAACCAGGTCAGCTCTTAGAGCAATCCAGTAAGTCCCATTTCCCCTGTGTCTCTTGCCCAAATCCTTAAATGTGTCCCCTAGTCCTTGTACAATCAGCAAATGGTTTTTCTATCCAAACCTGTCATGATCTTGTACACCTGTTTCAGACCTCCTTTGCTCCAAGGAGAACAACCCCAGCTTCTCCAACCTAACCTTGTAGCTAAATTCCCTCATCCCTGGAAACATTCTGGTAAATCTCCCCTGCACCCTTCAAGGACATTCACATTCTTCCTACGTGTCACCGTGTTGAGTGACTTTTCTAAATCCAAATATACTCCATCCAGTATCCACGCTATCTGCTGTTATTTATATTCTCAAAAGAATTTGTCCAACAAGATTTCCCTTTCATAAAACCATGTTGACTCTGCCTAATCATATTATGATGTTCTAAGTACCTTTTTAAAACCTGCTTAAGACCATTCTAGCATTTTCCTGATGACCATTGGTGGGCTAAGTGACCTGTCATTCCCTGTTTTTAGTCATTACATTGACGTAGGCCAGGAGTCACACGTAACAGGTATCAAGTCAGATTAGCAGGCTTCCTTCCCTCAACAAAACTCTCATGGTTGCTCCCACCGGTACTGGATTTTATTACTTGCTTGCCCCATGGTTGGAGAGGAACCACAAGGCTCCCAAATTATCGCAAGTTGCCTATCCCAAGAGTTGGAGGGCAGATGCATTTGGTACAACGATGAAGGATGAGGGCCCTTTATGCTGCCCAGATTAATCTTTAATTCCTGCAGACTCCAATCCTGGAGGGTTGGTAACCCCAGAGCACACAAGGGACTAATGGTCATTTTCTATTTTAGATACACAAGCATAATGCACACTCAAGTGGCCACTGTTCATAAGAAAGTCTTAACTTGATTCATTCGTGGGGTGTAGGCAGCCCTGGCGAGGCCACCATCTTTATTTCCCATCCCTATTTTCCCTCGTGAGGTTGCGGGTGAACCATCTTCCTACCTCTCGGAGCAGCTTCCAGGATTTTGACCCAGTGATGATGAAAGGACTGCGTTGTATTTCCAGGCCAGGATGGCATGCAACTTGGCGTGGAGCTTGCAAGTGGTGGTGTGTCTGCTTCCCTTGTCTTTCTAGATGTTAGGGCTCACAGGCTTGGGAGGTGCTGGTTTGTAGTGCATCTTGTAGATGGTACATATCACTGCCACTGTGTACCAGTGATGGAGGGAGTGAATATTTAAGATGGAGGATGGGGTGCCAATCAAGTCGGCTACTTTGTCCTGGATGGTGTGCAGCTTCTGAGTTTGTTGGAGCCACGCTCATCAAGGCAGGTGGAGTGCCTTAAAAAGGCTTTAGGAAATCAGAAGGTGAGTCAATGATACAGAATGTTCATCTTCTGACCTGCGTTAGAAACAATAGCTGTGGCTGGTCCAGTTAAGTTTTGGGTCAACGATGACACCCCAGGATGTCAATGATGGAGGATTTTGTGATGTTAATGCCATTGAATACCAAGGCAAGGTGGTTACGCCCTCTCTTCTTGGAGATAGTCATTGTCTGGCACTTACGTGGTGTGAACATTACTTGCCACTTGTCAGCCCAAGCCTGAATAATGTCTTTGTTTTGTGTGATCACAGACTGTTTCATCATCTGAGGAGTTACCATTGGGACTGAACACTGTGCCATCATCTGCAAACTGACCTGATAATAGCAGGAAAGCCATTGGCAAAGCAGATGGAGATGGTTGAGCCCAGCACACTTACATTTGGAGCTCCTGCACTGATATCCTGAGGCTAAGATGATTGGACTCCAATAGCCACATCCCATCTTCCCTTACACTAGGGTTCCAGTTAGTCAAGAGTTTCTCCTGATTCCCATTGAGTAGGACTTCTTAATTCCACACTCAGTCAAACGCTGCCTTGATGTCAAGGGCAGTCACTCTCACTACACCTCTGGCATTCAGTTCTTTTGTCCACATTTGGACCAAGCCTGTAATGGGGTCTGTGGCCAAGTGGTCCCTGTGAAACCAAAGTTGAGTATCAGTGAGCAGGTTATTACTGAGTGTGTGCCGCTTCATAGCACTATTGATAACACCTCCCATCACTTTGCTAATGATTGAGAGTGATGAAGGATGAACAGTAATTAGCCTAATTGGATTTGTCCTGGCTTTCTGTGCCGAGGACAGACCTGGCTAATTTTCCAGTTTTGGGTAAGCACTGGTGCAGCTGGAACTGGCTCAAAGTGTTGAATGGCTTCCTCCTGTTCTTATGCTGTATAATTCCACTGCTTTAGCTCCGGTACCGTTCTGCCGAATCTGGGCTATATCCTCGACAGGTCCAATTTGCCCTTGCCGAGGTGTGGTGCCCACAACTGAATGCAGTACTCCAGCTGGCATCTAACCATTTGTGCCCATTGGAGTGTAGACAAGTCTAGGGGACAAGGGGACACCCCTGGCTAGTTCCTAAACCAAGGCATCCTTCTAAGAGATCAGCCTTTTAGCTTCATGAATCACAAGCACAGACAACAGTCACGCACAAGCAGATTAAACAGATCAAAAAAATGCAGAAAGCAGCATAGGAATTATTCATCATTTAAAACACGAAAGAGGTTAAACTATTTTTTTTTAGAAAAAAAACAATACAGAGGAAGAATGTGTTTTTTTTTCATTCTGTGGACACAGTATACAACGCAAGTTTTACATTTTGCGAGGGAAGTGGGGTAGGTGGGTGGGGAGGGGAGGGTAGAAGTAGGAAAAGAATAACATTTGCAGGACATTATTAAACAATTAAAAATATATAATATATGTAACATCAATACAAGAAACACAAATCAGAAACAGTAACAATACCTTTCAGGCCATAACATTGTACAGTTAAAACACGTCATTAAAAAAAGTCAATAATAAGTAGTACATAATGAGAGAGAGAGTGTGAGAGGGATGAAAACATTGCAACTCAGAAAGGCAGTTTACGACAAAAAGGGTTTAAAGATGCGCCGATACCGCTGCCTTTAAGAAGCAAGCCGCAAATCTCCAAATTGAGCACAAGTCCGCGAGGCGGCTGCCTATGCTCTCAGTTGCCATGAGTGTTGCCCCAACAGGGAGGGGTTCTGTGAAATGTCGAGATTCTCCTTAACTGGTTAGCTCTCGCCCTGCCCTTACCAGACCACCTCTGCCACCTTCGCCCCCCACCTTCACCACCCAGTGTTGCATTCCAACCCTTCAGTACCCACCTCTCCTTAGGGGTCGCCAACTCCTCCAGGGTTATCCTGGAGACTTCCAGAACTAAAAGATTAATTGTCAAGGATACTGCTGCAAGTGTACACCCAGAAGAGAAGCGGGGGGGGTGGGGGGAAGAGAAAATCACAAGGGCATCAAAAGTACGATTGTATGCTTTTGTTCAAAAAAAATTTTTTCAACGTCTTTGGTTATTGTTAAAAAAAAAAGAATTGGCAATGTAGGGAGGAAAAAGGTTGCTCTCGCCTGATAGGTCAAGAAGAGTTTGTTTGCTTTCCTATTGGTTGTGGGAAGGTGGTGAGTCGTGAGGATGGGCGTGGAGGTGACCAATGATGGGCGAATAGGGGTGGGGCCATTGCAGGTCCTCCAGGAATGTATCCAACCAGAGTTGGCTATCCAAGCCCCAGCTCAGGAATCGCCTTCTTCCAAGTGGTGCCTGATTGGCAGCGAGCAACACAGTCAGTCAGTCAGTGTAGCTAGCTCACTGAGACAATGGGTGGGAGCGGCCATTTTTAGGATTGCCTTGATTATTGTTCTTAAAAACCAAGGAAAAAAAAGGAAAGTAACACTTCTTCTAACAGCAACTTCCTCTTACTTGTTCTTCTCGATAATCTACTTCACTCACAATGGGAATGGTAACACACCGGTCAAATTACTGGACTAATAATCTAGGGATCTGGACTAATGCTTTAGAGGCAAGAGCTCAAATCCTGCTATGGCAGCCGGAGAATTTAAATTTGGTTAAAAATAAAAGCAGGAATAAAAAGCTTGATCAGTAAACATGAAACCACTGCACTGTCGGAAAATCCCATCTGGCTCACTGCTGGGAAGGGACTCTGCCATCCGTACTGAGTCTGGCCTATATGACTCCAGGCCTACAGCAATGTGGATGACTCTTAACTGCCCTCTGAAGTTGCCTAGAGAGCCAGTTAGGGGGTGGACATTAAAAGCTGATGCCCGCATCCAGTGAATGAATGTACGAAAATGGCGAGGAGCAACCAGCTCAAAACCCCTTGTGGAGGAATGGATGGGGGCGAGGATAATAGTAATTTCGAGTAATGCTCTGAATGGAAAATCCTTCTCCCTTCCCCTCAAAAAGTCCCAGCTAGTTTTGCCAAACCAATGTGCATCTCTGAGGCGCTCTTAAGGAAAAGAATCAATGATCAAGTTGGCAACCCAGTTTACAATCATAACAGGTGAGGACACACAGGGAGTAGAACAAATGGCATCACCAAATTAGGGTTGCCAATGCTCCAGGATTAACTGAAGGTTAATCTCCAGGATAGCTGTTGAGAGTTAAAACCTGGGAGCATTTTTACATTTCAGTTTGAATGCTTTCGGTTTTTTTTTGTGTTACAGAAACACTGGGATGTTGAAGATAAAAGGTGGTTGGTTGGTTGGTAGCAGTCACGTGACGAAACCTTCAGGGATATGTCCAGCCAGAGTTGGCGACCCAATACAGTGTATAAATGCAAGTTCTAGGAGGTGTTTGCAGCCCCGGCATCCAATAGTTCCCTATTGTTCATTGCATTCACACACGCATGCAGAACAAACATACAAACACACGTTTAATTGATCCAAAAGGTAATTTTAAGTTGAAAGGGAGCCCTGAAAGTTATTTTGACCCATGGGAGTCTCTAGCATCTTACTTATGACTCAAGCAAACTGAATTCCCCGCTCCTGCAGTTGATCAGAACTACGCGCTCCTGCTTCAGATTGCAACCCAATGACCCCAGTGCTGGCAAGCGAGTGCACAAATGTTGGGATTGAGCTTGATTATGACGTGCCCTCGAGCCCAAATAACCTACTCACCATTTAACTGTGGGCGCGCACACACAAACCACTAAGTGAAACATTGGAGGGCCAGAAGAGACAATGCTAAAGCGATCGGTTAGACTGGGGGGAGGGTGGCAAGGGGGAATGGGACTGACTGGATTGCTAGAGAGAGAGAGAGAGAGAGAGGGGGGGGGCTAACATGGGCTCGATGGGCTGAATGGCCTCCATGTGCCCCGTTATGACTCCATGGCTCTGACAATGAATGGTCTCTCCTCGCACATATACACCTACATCTCAGAGGACCTTGACCTCTCAATTCCATAGTAAGTGACTATGTGAAAACAGTCTCGGCAAATATTCATTTTGGGGGTTAAAAAAAAAATCAACGTTACTTTAAATCTTATTTCCCTTTCATCAATGGCTCTGTAGTGTTCAACCTCAATACTCAGTTCTGTATACAACCATTTTTTTGGCATTTCGAGGATCCAACGTTGAGTCTCCTTTATTCCCTTGGCAACAGGCCAGGGTCTTGGGCTGATGGTTCCCCTTTCTTTGGTTTCAATTTCTAGAATGGTCAGCTGCAATAAGGCCTTGTTTGTGAAGGTTCTTCCTTTCACCCACCTAAACTCCAACTGAGGCCTAGTTCCTTACCTGGACCCTTCCTTTCCCCCATTTGAGTCTGATGGTTGTCAGGCAGTTCGGATCCAGCCTACTTTTTGTGCACAGCCAAGGCTGACTCAAACAGCTCCGAGTCTGCCAACTCCTGGAGCCAAGCAGGTAATTAGGAGCAGCAAAGGGTGCAGACTGGCGAGGGGAGGGAATGTTGATGGACAAATAAAGGGAATGCGGGAATAAAACAACAGCTTAGGACCCTCAGACATCGCAGATCATGGACAAACTTTCCACTCACCCAGAGCGTCAGCAAGGATTCTGCAACTTGCCTTGTTAAAGGAGGGGAGGGGGGGGAAAATCAGCCATCTTCAGGGCCTCAGTGATGAGGAGGGTAAAAGTTCGGGCTCAGGTTTGATTCCCCTTCACCTCAGCAAGGGTGGAGCGCACTGTCCTGACGTTAAGATAAGCAAGGCAAAATCTTGGACGGCAAACATAGAACAGTACCCCAGCGTGAGCCCATGGCAGAGCAGGGGAAGGGAGCTCAAGAGAAAGAAACCAGGAGGCGGGGGACAGGGATCTGCCTTTCCCACAAGCGCAAATCATAAGAAAGGCAAAAAAAAAACCCAAAAACTGCAGCCAGGCTGGGATCAATAGGAGGAGGAGGAGGAGGAGAAGTTGGTGCAGGGGGAAGGGTGGGCTATCACCTGTCAGGTTTTTAAACCAATGATTGCTCTCGAGGAAGCAAGATGCACAAGTGAGACATCACGTTCAAGCCGGGAAGCGAAACTACGAGCACAGCACTGTGGGAGTGCTGCACAGTCAGAGGTGCTAACGTTTTGCATGAGACATTGTATTGAGGCCACTCAGCTGGATGTGAAAAAGGTCTAGCAACACTATTGCGAAGAGGAGCATGGGAGTTTCAAGAGCATGGTTATATTGATCTCCCAACGATCGGATTATCTGGTCATTCTCAAATTGCTGCTTGCAGGAGCTCGCTGTGTGCAAATTGGCTCTGCGTTCCGATATTAAAGCAGCGACTAGACTTCACCAGTGTAGACTCAAGTTTGTCAGAACTGTGCTCAGCAATTTCTATGTAATGCGTACAAAAGGGGGCATAACTTGGGGAAGGAAGAAACCTGAAAACAGGAGTGTCTCTGAGGTACTCTTATCCTGATAGCGCATGGTTGGCAGGGGGTAATCTTACTACTAGGGGCTTCCTGAGGTGGGATCAGGCCTAACATTCCAGTCAGTGCCAATGGTGCAAAGATATCAATCTTTGGAAAACAGTTTGAGCAAGTCTCACAATTTTCCATTCAGAATTTGATGCCCACCTCACAGCTGGGCAGGCAACAATTTTTCAGCTTGATATTTTCTTCAAACGCCATCAAACTGGAAATGGCGGCCGACCTCCAGAGCGGGTGGCAACTGGAGAGAAAATGATTCAGTCGTTGAGAGGTTTCCTCCAGTCCAGCAGGGTATTGAACCGGGACAGGCGTCACGGGCTCAGCTGATGGGCGCCCGCGTGAAATTCAACTAGGGTAGGCATTGTAGCCGTCAGACGCCATCCTTTTCTTCACACACGCAGACTCACGTGTGCACGCACACACACACACTCACAGACAATGGGGGTTTCACTGGAATCAGGAGCAGCAGCCCTGGCTGATCATTTTTTAAACCTCCCTTCCCCCCCGAGGGACGAGGTCCCATTGTGCAACTCCCAGCAGTAACCGAGATCAGCCCCATGTGGGCTGCGACTACTATGCTCAAGCGTTTGAGCCCACTGGACGAGGGCAGGGAGTTAGGGAGATCCTATCGCATTCGAACCCATCCTGCCCCGTTCACCCGGTGTGTGGAGGGGGGGGAGGGAGCGGGGGGGGGGGGCATCATTCCATTTTGTCGTAAACTACCTTTCTGAATAAAATAGGACACTTGACAAGTCTCAGAACATATTATATAAACCAGGTACTAATAAGGTCCAGTCAGACTGAACATCACAGCTAAGCAACCTTGCTTTTTTTTTTCCTCTGTTAAGTATCGATTACCTCTCTCAAATATAATATAGTACATGGACATTTGCTCTGTACAATATATACACTGGAGATTTGGCATGTAGCCACTGTTTTAAAAAGCGCTTCGGACAACTCAGCACCCGAAAAGGACAGAATCTAATTTTTTTTTTGTAAAATTGCTTTACTGGAAGGAAAGAGAGACATGGAATCAGTAAAATGCTTTTAAATAACTTGAAAACTTGATTAAATTATATTCAGCCAGCGTTAGGTTTTTTTTTTGTATTTTTCCTTCTTTAAATAGTTAATTCTTTTGTTAAAAGGATGAGGGAGAAAATCTTTTTCTTTTGATTAAAATCCAAAAGCAAATAGGTCCAAAACATGCTGCAGTGTGTCACTCAACCTCAACTTACTGAGTTTTTAAGAAAAGCTCGAAAATGCTCCTGCAGGATTCCTTTCTCAGCAGGCTTCCTCTCCCCCTCCCCCTCCCCTCCCCTCCCCTCCCCCCTCCCCCCCCCACCAACCCCGTGTCAACACCCCCCCACTTCCCCCATCCACCCAGAGTTGGCTAAAAGTCATGTCCAGGACACCCAAGGACGTCTCACTTGCAGCAAGTGCTAACGTTAGACTGCTCACCTTTTTAAAGTGTTGTTTTGTTGCAAGGGGGCTGGGGTCAGGGTGGGGGTGGGTAGGTGGGTGAGTTGTCAGGCAAAGGAAAGAGATTTACAGCAGCCATTTTTGGTAGGGGAAGATTGTCGTCTTTGATTGTGGGATCTGTCGCCAAAGAAATCGTTCTTCAGACTATGGATTCTTTCCTTCCTTGCGACTGGTGGCCATTTGTTAAGTCCAATCATGTACTCCAGCCTGGCAGCCATTTTCAATTTCCATTCACGCCCCACACCACAAATCAAGAGTAAAATTGAGTCCGGCCGCCTCTCGCTCTGGAGGTTGGCAGCCATTTACAGTCACCTCTTCTCCAGGATGGCAGCCATTTGCCGCACCCGGTCACATGTCCTCCAGGATGGCAGCCATTTGCCGCACCCGGTCACATGTCCTCCAGGATGGCAGCCATTTGCTGCGCCCGGTCACATGTCCTCCAGGATGGCAGCCATTTGCCGCGCCCGGTCACATGTCCTCCAGGATGGCAGCCATTTGCCGCGCCCGGTCACATGTCCTCCAGGATGGCAGCCATTTGCCGCACCCGGTCACATGTCCTCCAGGATGGCAGCCATTTGCCGCGCCCGGTCACATGTCCTCCAGGATGGCAGCCATTTGCCGCGCCCGGTCACATGTCCTCCAGGATGGCAGCCATTTGCAGAGCCCGGTCACATGTCCTCCAGGATGGCAGCCATTTTCCGAGCCCGGTCACATGTCCTCCAGGATGGCAGCCATTTGCAATGTCTCTCAATCCACTCACCGACTTACTTGGAGCAAAAAGCAGCCCCAAACACCTACATTTCGTGATTACCTTGGCTTTAATTTAACCCTGTTAAAAACACTAATTTATGGACAGAAACCTCCAGGTTTTTTGCTTATGTATTGTGATTGGTGGAGTGGGGGGGGGGTGGGGTGTGGGGTGTGGGGGGTGGGGGGTGGGGGGTGGGGGTGGGGGCGGAGTGGAAAAGAGGGGACCAAAAATGGAAATCAGACCTTGGGGATCAGGTCTAACTGCAAACAAGTCCAGTAGCTATGGCAATTGTGTAGGCTTTACCTAACCGGGTTTTGTGGCTTTTCAAAATTCTAACCAGATAATTAAGGACAATTTAAGGACAGCATGAGCTAGACGAGCCAAGAATTTACTCCAACCCCCTCTCGCTTCTAGTTCCCTAGCAGTAGAAACAGAACTTCACTTGAATTAAATTTTAAAGGTCCCAAATAAGGAAAGCACTGAGCCCTCTGGGGAAACATTTAGCTAATTGACAAGCGGACTATTTTATATCCCATCCCAACTCTGTCTTGGACAGTTGGCAAAGGGAAAAGCCACAATATAACACTGCAGTTAAGGCACTGCCTAAACAGCTGGGATGCTGCCCTTGTTTCAGCAGCTCAAGTGACAAGCTAAAGAAACCTGGCGATTAAATAGAAAGGGCTGGTGCCCTCGATTTATTCCAGTCTCTAGGGAACTTGACGGAATTCCAACAGTCAGGAGAAACCATGGGCTGTGAAGTGGGATGAACCGTTCGGAAACATTCCATCCGGGGGGGAGACAGTCAAATAGCCTGATGGCTGAGAGAGTTTGTGCTAATCTCTGACATTGGCCCCCACCATCGCCACCTCCAAAGGGAATTACCAACCTTCCACCTGAACTGCCCCCTCCCCCACAACCAATACTTTCAGCCAAATCAAAAACAGAATTACCTGGAAAAACTCAGCAGGTCTGGCAGCATCGGCGGAGAAGAAAAGAGCCAGACCTGCTGAGTTTTTCCAGGTAATTCTGTTTTTGTTTTGGATTTCCAGCATCCGCAGTTTTTTTGTTTTTGTTTTTATCTTTCAGCCAAATTGCTGTTTCCAAGAACTTGCCTTTGGATTAGGGAGTAGGTTAAGCTTAAACAACGCCAAAGGAGCTGGTATTGGAAGGACGGAGGAGCTGGTTTCAGAGAACAGAACGGGCTGGGTCAGTAATAGTTTGCCTCTTAAATACTGTCTAGAATCTTACTAGCATCTGGGTTAGAAAGAGCTGGGGGTGGGTGGCGGGGTTTGGCGGTGGGGGGGGGGAAGGGAGCGGTCAAAGTGGAGCGGGGGGAGGGCAGGAAGAACGTAACCCAAAAATGGCAACATCACCTGGTTCCTCTTCTGCTGCTCATCCATCACCGAAGTCTCTCTGATCCAACGCCAGTGGCAGACGACGGATGAGAACGTTCTGTCCTGCTCACTAAAGAGAGGCCTTCAAAGCGTCTGCCCAAAGTGGGATCGAACCATGGTAACGGGGGGAGAGAGAGCATTCTAACCAACACTGACCACCCCTCAGGAAACTCGAGAACTGAGGAAAATGGCCAGGGTGGTGGTGGGGGTGGGGTGGGGTGGGGTGGGGGGTGGGGGGTGGGGGGTGGCGGGGTGGGTTAAGGGAACGTGATAGGAGTTAGTTTTGCTGAAGGGTCTGAATTAAAATTTACAAAAAAAAAAAGACAAGTTGTGATGGGCAGTCTGACCTCAACCTAAATTATATCTCGTTTTTTTTTTAAAAAGTAGAAAACCTGTCCGTGGTTTCAACGTAGTGGTTTTTTTTTTCTTGTCGCGCAAACACACCTTCTTTCTCTGCCTCAGGCCCTGTTCCCTGCTCTAGGTTAAAAAAAACCTCAGCATCGCTGCCAACATGGTCGCTGCCAACATGGTCGCTGCCAACATGGTCGCTGCCAACATGGTCGCTGCCTACCTCCCCCCCACCCTCCCCCCCACCCCCACCCCACAACATATTATCACCCCCTCCCCCAACATATTAACACACTGCCATAAGAGTGCAAGGAGACCATTAGCGAGCAGGTTACTAGGTGTCCCCTCTCGTTCAAGGCCGAGAATGAATTAGTAGGCTGCTACCATCTTTCGCACCTCCCCCACCCCAGCAACTCCGCCTATAGAAACGGCAGGGAGCGTCTTTGAAAGGAAGGTGGGTGGTTGGGGCAACAAAAGGAATTAAACACTATTGCTTGCAAGGCTTTAAATTCAGTAGTTTGCCCTCAGCCTGTCCTCACAAGCCTCGATGCCTCTTTAGTCCCCCCCCGAGAACAGACAGGCCGCCTCAGCCCGTGAGGCTCTCACCGAGGGGACGAGGAAGAAAATAATAAGTCGTTCAACACTCCTAACTGAATATTTTCGCACTGAAATCACCGCACAGCAACAACAACAACCCAAAAAAAAAAGAGAAAAAAAATAATAATAATAAATCCAGTAATGAAGGGTTAGGCCAGTTCCGCTGATCGCTGACATCGCGTCCTACGCAGTTGTTTGGGTTGGGGCGTAGGGTCCAGCATTCGAGGTGGGGGGGGGGGGATGGAGGGAGATGGCGGGTTGGCAGTGAGAGGGGATAAGGGGTGGGCGGGGAGGAAAGGGGGAGGGGGAGGAGAGACAACGAGAAAGAGAGAGAGAGAGAGAGAGAGGATAGTCCTGGGCAGCCTTGTCGCTCTGTCGGGGGTGTCACGCGCACTGCTGCTGCACCTGTGTGAGGAGCTCGCTGAATGAATCGAAGAGTTTCTCCAGCCACACCACGTTCCGCATGCACTGCTGCACAATCTCCTCCTGGCCCAGGTCCTCGTTCACCTCCGACAGCGTGTCTGTCTGTTGGGGGGCGGGGGTGGGGAGCCAAATGCAAAAGTCACTCATTTCCACCTTCATCCCTACACCCTCCCCTTCTTCTCCAATTCCTTGCCCCAAGGCAGGTCTGACCACCCCCTCCCCTCCCCTCCCCCACCCCACCCCCTCCATTACTGGGAGGGCAAGAGAGCCTGGTCCCCAATTCACCCCAGCCACAACGGGGATCGAACCTCATGCTGTTGTGCACAGAACCTGATCCACACCCAGTGAGCCAGCCAGGCCCCCCCCAACACCACCCCCTCCTACTTCTAGGAGTCCGAGTTGCGGAGGTAACATCCATTTTCACATTCATGTGGGTGTGGGATCAGGTTGGTGCCAACGGCATGGGGGTTCGATCCCCATTCTGGATAGGGTGAATTGGGGGCCTGCCTCCTTGTCCTATCGTGAGGGTAGAGGCTCCAGCATTCTTTCCACTATATGGCTAACCAGGAATCTCTCCCGCTTTTACCGCCTGCCATTGGCGTTTGTTGGAAGGATTTACAAGTTGATACTCAGCCTGTTTGACCGTGTTATAAATGCACCTTCCTTGGCCATCAAGTCCTGGAGTGGGACTTGAACCAGGAGCTTCTGGCTCAGAGGCAGGGAAACTACCCACTATGCCACAAGACCTCCTTACGCATCTTCTACAACAGCAAATTACATTTATATAGCGCATTTAATGTCCCAAGAGCAACATAAAAAAAAAAGAACATTTTTGACATAACCAGTGAAGGAGCTATCCTTCAGGACAAATAACCAAAAGCTTAGTTAAAGGTGGAAAAGGGGCACCTTGACAATAATCTAAATAATAATAGTTTTTGGAAAAACTTTCAGCTGGGTACTAATGTGACAGAAGATGGAGAGTTCTACCTAAAGGTGCCCATTGCCTTTTAAATCTGAAGGTCATGGGTTCAAGACCCACTCGAGCACGAGCTCAAAAATCTAGGTTGACACTCCCAGGCTGCACTGAGGGAGGTCGCCCTGTCGGAGTTGTTAATTGTATCAATTGAGGTTAAATACATTGATTGGATGGTTACTTGAGCACATATAAAGAGACACTTACTAGCAGCAGAGCAGAGTCAGGAGCTATATACCTGTGATGTTTTACTCTGTGAGTAAATCTGTTCCAAGTAAAGATTGGCCCTGGTTCCTTCCTTCACCATCTGGCTTTCAGGAGTATAACATGAGGTACTGTCTTTCATACGAGATGTTAAATCTAGGGCTCTCTCAGGTAGACTTAAAAGATTTCATGGGCACTATTTTGAGGAGGAGCAGGAGCAGGGCCCAATATTTAGCCCTCAACTGACAGCACAAAAAAAAAGATTATCTGGTCATAATCTCCTTGTGGTTTATGGGAGCTTGCTGTGCATAACTTGGTTGCCATGTTTCCTATAACTGACTATATTTCAAAAGTACTTCACTTGGCTGTACAGCACTTTGGGACATTCTGAGCATGAAAGACCCCATATAAATGTAAGCCTTACTGTCTTTCCCTTTCAAGGTATCTTAAAGGGAGCCTCATTATTTTTTTGAAAAAGCTGCTGTATAGCTTGGCAGGCTATTGGAAATGTCAATGTAAGCAAGGGGTTGCATTTACATAGCACCTTTCACATCTTCAGGACATCCCAAAAGTGCTTTACAACCCATCTGAAGTGTAATCACTGTTGTAATGCAGGAAACCCGATAGTCAATTGCCACACAGCAAGCTGCTAAAAACATCAATGAGATGTTATGGGGAAAACAGTGGTGTAGTGCTAATAGGCTCCCCAAGCTCCTGGTTAATTGAGAAAGGTGCAAGGCTTGAACATGTTCCTTTTGTTTGCAGAGAACGGGTTCCTGCGTATGAACGTATGTCACTTCTGGCAAGTAATAATAAGCTCGACTGATTGACTGAGGTGCTGCTCCAATTTAAGTTAATCAGAATCAACTTGCCAACCAATCGGCATCCTTTTCTCCTCTGGTATAAATTGTTGTGACTGTTTGAAATTTGGCACTCTTGCATTTGTCCCAGTGAATGCAAGATGAAAAGCTTTGGCAACATGTCTGGCTTGTCAGCAATTTTCAAGTTCTGTACGACCAAGCACTTCTTTTATGCTCCCCAGTTTGTTTTCTTGACTTCAAACAAAAAGGTAGCACAATAATAAACATTTGTGCCGTTATGGAGGGAAATAAAAAAGGGGGTTGGAACTAGTTGAGCTGCTCTCGCAGAGAGCCATGTGTTGGGCAACAGACAGCAGGAAACTGCAGGCCAGTTTCACATCTGTCACTGGGAAATTGCTGGAATCTATCATTAAGGAGGTTATAGGAGGTGCACATAGAAAATCTCATTGGGATCAGGTGGAGTCGACATGGCTTTGTGGAAGGGAAATCATGTTTGACTAATTTATTAGGCTTATTTGAGGAAGTAACAAATAATATGGATAAAGGGGAAGCTATGGACGTGCTGTACTAAGACTTCCAGAAGGCATTTGACAAGGTGCCACATGCATTACTATGCAAAATAAGAGTTCAAGGTGTTTGGTGGGGGGGGGGCAGGGTAACATATTAGCATGGATAAAGGATTGGTTAGCTAACAGGAGGCAAAGAGTAGGGATAAATGGGTCTTTTTCAGGTTGGCAAGATGCAATGAGTGGAGTGGCACAGGGAGGCCTCAAGTATTTACAATTTATATCAATGATTTGGACAAATGGACCGAATAAATTTGCTGATGACATAAATGTAGGCAGGAAAGTAAGGTGCCAGGAGTCTGCAAAAGGACATAGATAGATTAAGTGAGTAGGTGAAAATTGGGCGGATGGAGTACAATGTGGGAAAATGTGAATTTGTCCACTTTGGCAGGAAGAAAAGAAAAGCTGCATATTATTTAAATGTAAAAGAGATTGTGGAATTCGAGGTACAGAGGGATCTGGATGTGCTGGTACATTAATCAGGAAAAGCTGGTATGCATGTACAGCAAATGTTTAGGTGGGCGAATGGAATATTCTCATTTATTTAAAGGGGAATGGAGTATAAAAGTAGGGACATTTTGCTACAGTTCTACAGAGTATTGGTGAGACCACATCTTGAGTACTGTGTACAGCTTTGGTCTCCTTATTTAAAAAAAGGATATAAATGTCTTAGGAGCAGTTCAGATAAGATTCACTCAACTGATAGCTTGGATGCCGGAGCGGGTGTTATATTACAAGGAAAGGTTGGACAGGCTGGGCATGTATCCTTTGGAGTTTAGAAGATTGAGAGGTGACCTTGTGGTAACCTGTAAGATCCTGAAGGGACTCGACAGGGTGAATGCTACTGGATTGTCCCTGTGTGGTAGAGACTAGAACTAGGGGACACAGTTTAAAAATAAGGGCTCTCCCACTTAAAACGCAGATGAGACAAAATTCTTGACTAACAAAGGAGTCAAAGGTTATCGGGTGTAGGCAGAACGTAGTGTTGAGGCCACAATCAGATCAGCCATGATCTTATTGAGTAGCAGAGCAGGCTCAAGGGGCTGAATGGCCTGCTCCTGATTCGTATGAATGGCCTCACTCTGTGCTCCAAACCATCAATCGCAGCTCACTTGGCTCTGGATAGAGAACCAAATCCTGCGTGTCTCACTAAATTCACGCTATCCCTTGCATCACATTGTAAAAATCTCCATCACCTAAAAGTCCTTACTCTTATCAAATGGCGTAAAAATATGTATGAGAGAAACCTAAGCTCCCCACTGTGCATCTTTCATTATTCTATTAAGCATTAACCTGTTATCTATTGCTCTGATGTCCTCTGCTCTTCGAAAGAGTGAGGTTTGTTGGGGTTGGAAGGGGCGGGGTGGAGTCAGGATCCTATAGGATTTCCGGTTGTTAACCATTAATCCTGGGAACTGGTTTGGAGAGTTTTTTTTCAATTCACTTGCAGAATGTGCATCTTGAGATCAGCATTTATTGTCCATGACAAAATAGTGAGCCACCTTGTTGAATACGAATGAGTAGCTTGCTAGGCCATTTGAGAGAGAGAGGGAGGTGCTGGCGTAGTGTTATTGTCACTGAGCTGGTATTCCAGAGTTCGAATCCCACCACGGCAGATGGTGGAATTTGAATTCAACAAAAATCTGGAATTAAAAGTCTAACAATGACCATAAAACCATTGTCGATTCTTGTAAAAATTAATCTGGCTCACTAACATCCTTTAGGGAAGGAAATTCTGCTATCTTTACCTGGTCTGGCCTACATGTGACTCCAGACCCACACTAGCAATGTGGTTGGCTCTTAAATGCCTCCTGAGCAAGGGCAGTTAGTGCCGGGCAATAAAATGCTGGCCTAACCAGCGAGGCCCACATCCCATGAACGAATAAAAAAAGTCAACCACATTGGTGTGGGTCTGGAGTCACACACAGGCCAGACTGGCTGAGGGCAGCAGATTTCCTTCCCTAAAGGGCATTAGTAAAGCAGGTGGAGTTTTACAAAAATCCAGTAGCTTCACCATTACTGATACTAGCTTTTTATTTCAGATTTTATTTAATTAATTGAATTTAAGTTCCCTAGCTGCTGTGGTATTTGAACTTGGATCTCTCAGGCCTTTTGATTACTATCCCTAACATAACCACTATGCTACCGTATGCCTGCTCATCATTCTTTTTGCCATGAAAGCTCAGTTTAACTTTACCTCACGATAGATCTTTCAAAAAACAGATCTCCATAGTTGCTGGGGCAGCCATTTTGAAATCAGTTTCCCATTGCGCAACTTCAAGAGACACCATATTTTTAAATGAAAAGGCATCATGATTTTAAAAGTAGTCTTATGTCTAAACCGCAAGCTAAGGAGTGAACGATTCCTGCGGCTGTAAAAGGTCAGGGGTAAAATTGCAATTGATTCCTGCAGTTTTAGAATGCCTTAGGCCTCAGTTAAAGCCTTTAAGCATCAACTTGGCGCTTCCTCAAGGGCTGGAAGCAAATTTGATTACGAATGAAATGAATCTCCTGCAGTGTCAATGTGCCCCCTTTACCGACTAGGTCAATAATACCATGAGGGGGCAGGTAGGCAGGCACAGGTGGTGAGATTGAGGGGAACGAAGGCAGAGGATGGCTTGAATTAAAGGGACACACTCAAGCCTGTCAGATCTCACTCACTCAGGTTTGAAATCAGCTTAGATGATCAATGATTCCAAAAGGAAATTGGATGGGCACTTGGGAATAAACTTGCAGGGCTATGGGGGTAGGGCAGGGGAATGGGACTGACTGGATTGCTCTACAGAGAGCTGGCATGAATTCGATGGGCCAAATGGCCTCATTCTGTGACATCACCTCAGCTTCCACCACCTATATAGGTAGCGAGTTCCAGGTCCCTGTGTAAAAAAATTCTTTGCTTTTACAGCTCATTTTCTAGTGTGAGCCCTGACAAATTACTAGAGAGATACAAATTCAATGTGACGATTGATTTTGGTCAGATTTGAACTCACAATCTTTGGTTTACTAATTCACTACCAATAGTCATTTGATAGTATAGAACTTGAGTATTGCTGAAAAAACAGAGACACTCATCAGGACAACTGCAAGATCCCTGACATTGGTATTCTTGCGATTGTCCTTAAGAGTGCAAGGTGAAAAACTTTTGACGCGTCTCTTCAATTCACTACCAGAACCACTGCACTACTGTACCCCATAACTTGGTTTAGGATGGGGTTCACTGCTCCTTTTGGGTGAAATATCTCACCCCTGATTGAGCCTCGGGGAGACACAGGTTCTAACATGAAGCTCGCAAGATGAGATGGCGTGTTCCAAATCTCAAACCACCGTCATTCTTAACCGTGGCAGGATGCTCTCTTCCTAACAGCGCTGTGGGTGTATCTACACCGCATGGATTGCAGCGGTTCAAGAAGGTGGTTCACCACCACCTTCTCAAGGGCAATTAGGGACGAGCAACAACAAATGGTGGTCTTGCCAGCGACACTCACTCCCCCATAAAAGAACGCTGAATGCAGTGAGCTATTCAGCCCATTGAACCGGCTTCACTGGGTGGAAATCAATAGTAGGCGACCCTCAAGAGGTGCTCTGACAGATCTGCTCACAACTGGCTACAGAGCTGAACAGAACTTTACAGCACAGAAGGCAGCCATTCAGCCCATTTGTCTGTGCTGGCTCTTTGAAAGAGCTGCCCAAGTAGCCTCACTCCCTTGCTCTTTCCCCATAGCCCTGCAAGATTTTGCTTTTCAACTATGTGTCCAATTCTCTTTTGAAAGTTACTCTTGAATCTGCTTCCACTGCTCTTTCAGGCAGCGGCTTCCAGATCATTAAAAACTCACTACATTAACAAAAAAAAAAAAAGCCCTCACGTCACCTCTGGTTCTTTTACCTGGTCTTGTATCGTTCAATACATTTAAGGCTGGGATAGGCAGATTTCTGGTCTCTCACAGAATCAAGGGATTGGGGGGGGCTGGAGGGAAAATGGAGTTGAAGCCCAAGGTCAACCATGATCGTGCTGAGTGGTGGAGCAGGCTTGACAGGCCGTGTGGTCTAATCCTGCTCCTGTGTCCTTTTGCCGATCACCTTAAATCTGTGCCCTCTGATGAGCAACTCTCCCACCAGCAGGACCAATTTGTCCTTAATTGCTCTTTCAAAAACCTTCGTAACCTTGAACGCCTCCATGAAACCTCCCCTTAACCTCCTCTGCCCGGAGGAGAACAATCCCAGCTTCTCCAGTCTCTGGTAGGTAAGGGGCGTTTCTGTGGCGAGACAGTTGGAGGGGGAAGTAATAAGAACGGATTATTGTTGCTTTTAGGAGTGAGAGGCCAGAATGGCGTGGGAGGGGCGGGGAGAAGAACAACTCACCTGCTCCTTACAATGCAGTAATGTGTGGTACTTGTAGTGATGGAGGGAGTGAAACAAGGTGTAAAACTGCAATTTCTCCGCCTCCACTTGGAAGTCCTGGAAAACAAACACAGGAAGCTCTCAAATGATCAAAGGGCAGACAGCCTGGGCAATGTCAGCTTACACACACTGCAAATTGACCAACTCCCTTCCCCATTGAACACTCACGAGCAGGGGGAAAAAAAGTTGCTTTAACCTTCCTCTTCTGGATGACTACGGCCATCATGAATAGAGGCATTCTACACAACCCCACACCACCCACCCACCCATCCCCATCTCCCTGATTTCCTGGGAGGGCCAAAAAAAACCCAGAGCCACTCAGGGAGAAAAACTCTGGAAAAATTCCTCTCCGACTCTCCCAGGCAATCGAAACCAGTCCAGGAGATCAGAGCGTAACTGACCATTTTCTGTAACTTTACTAAACATTATCTGTAACTTTACTAAATATTATCTGTAACTGGTCTTCCATGTGGTGCAGTCTCTGCCCCACTTGGGAATCAGTCCAAACCCTTATCGCTATTGGTGGCCAAAATGTTTGGTGAGAGCGAGAGGCAGAGCCCGAAAGCACCCGGTTTAGGGGTTTTTGTATGATAAACACACAGAGTGTTATCACTGTTACAAAATGGGGTTCAGAGCTGTGTCCCTTTGCAGAAAGTCCCCAAGTGAAAAGCATCCAACAATGGTGTGGATTTGTTAAAGATGGTCACAAGTTGCTTTGAACAAGTAACCAAGGGAGGATCAAACAGTCAGTACATGAATGCTGCTGTGCCCTTTGCTGCACACACTCAGACTGAAAATGCTCGCCTATTTGTCGACCCTCCCTTGCCTTTCATTTTTCTCTCTCCCCCCCTCCCACCTTTCCTTTTGATGCGGCAAGGCATTGGAATCGAAAGTTGGGTAAATCAGCTGAATGGTGGAACACGCTCAAGAGGTCAATGGCCTCCTCTTGTTCCTACGTTCCAATATCTCATCACTGACTTGGTACCCGTGGAATTGTAACCATCAGTCCTCCAGCGTCTCAAGTTGGGAGAGGGACAGGTCAGCCAGCTTTTTGACCCTAGAAATAACCTTCACCCAAACCACCCCCCACCCCCACCCAAAACCCTCCCATGGTGACTTTATCCAACGTCCCATTTTTCGAAAAAAAAGAAAGGGGTCACCATAGGTAGAGCAATCTATCTCACACCTTAGAACTCCTGTAAGGCATCAGGTGGCACCTTTACGCTCAATGTGCTCCTCCAAACTGGCGCCAAACCAGTGGGCTTCCCTACCTGTGGCCGCGGTATATTCTTCTTTAGCTGGTTGAGTGTCTTCCTGTTGTAGGGCGCACCGGCCACTTTTAACTTCACCGAGCTGGCTGGGTTGTCCTTGCGGTCCGCCTCGCAGTCCTCGACGACCAACTGGGGAAACGCCTGCAGCCCCTCCTGTAACATACCGCGTGCACACAGCCAAAGTATTACCTGGTGGTCCAGATTCTCCCAACCAAAGACCCGCGAGGCTCATAGCACTTGCTGTTACGTACAAATGCTACAGCAACGTCACACAAGGGGCAATTGTTTCGCTAAATGCAAATATCCAAATATCGCTGTCCGAGATGACTGCCATTAGCAAATGGCATCTCAGTGTCTGCCTTGCATTGAGTGGCGTGAAGTTGCTGTATTTGTGTGGTAGATATGAGCTACACATGCCACAGAAAGTTAAGTCCTATATATATTCCAGCCTAAATATCTTTCTAATGAAGTAGGAATTGTTAATTACTATCAGTTGACTGCTCTGTCACTGAAAATGAACTATTTCAAGTGAGAAGTCTCATTCCTTCAGGTTTTAATTGTTGTAGGAGATTTAAGAAAAATGTCAAACTTTAAAACATTTTTAAAACCTTTCCTTTTTGCCTTTCTCGCTCCCTCTTAACCTAATCTTTCTTTCCCTCTCTATTTCTCTGCCTCTACCTGATTTGATTTGAATTCACCCACTCTAATGTACACTTCTTCCTCCTTATTTCCCTTGCTGCACCATTGTCAGTCACATTTTCGGCAACTATTTTAAAAACCTAAATGCGCAAGGGCAACTCTAGCAGAAGGTGCAATTAAATGGCCTGGTACAGCAAAATCTGGCCCAATATTGTATCCAACTCTGGACATCAAATCACACTGACCTGGCAACGCTTAAATATTCCTTACAGTTGTATAAATGACGTGCTTTAGGTCTGAATTTTTTTACTTATTTAATTCACTCTTCTCTCATATAGAGGCAGACAATATAGCTAATTGTGTTCAATACTGTGCATTTTGCCCCAGAATCATGTGCGGTGCCTTTTTTACTGTTTTAAAGGCGCTATATAAAGCTGTTGTTGTCTCTAACGTTCCCAAGAATTGAACACAAGAATTAGGAGCAGGAGGAGGCCATTCAGCCCCTCGGCGCTGCTCCGCCATTTAATAAGATCACGGCTGATCTGATTGTGGCCTCAACTCCACTTTCCTGCCTGACCCTCATAACCCTTAACTCCCTTGTCAATCAAAAATCTATCTCACATTGAATATAGTGAACGACCCAGACTCCACTGCTCTCCGGGGAAGAGAATTCCACAAGCTTTCAGCCTTCAGAGAAACAAATTTCTCCTCATCTCAGTCCTAAATGGGAGAGCTTTAATTTTTAAACTGTGTCCCCTAGTTCTAGATTCCCCTCCCCCCCCTCAAACAAGGGGAATCATCCTCTTAGCATCCACCCTGTCAACTCCCTTCAGGATTTTATCTGTTTCAATAAGGTTACCTCTCATTCTGCTAAACTCCAGTGGGTGTCGGCCCAATCTGCTCAACCATTCCTCATAAGGCAGCCCCTTCATCCCAAAAAATTCAGCGCCAGTGCCACAATGGGAGTGCAGTTAACAAAGGGCTTTAACAAAATGCCCAGGGCTGCATTGACGCACAAGTGGTGTTAGATATAAATAAGCAGTCAGTACAGATACCTGGAGCGAGGAGCTCAGAGACACTCTTTTTGTCACTCGTTTCTTATGCTCCGTTAAGATGCCATCAATCTTCCTCATGGTTGGTAAATAAAGTTCGTCTGCAGCCAAAAGCAAAAATGTAAGTTGGCCAACCCCAGGGGCCTTTTCAATTGGTAGCATTTTCAGAAACCTTGACAATGTTTTTTTCTTTTACTACTCCCGTCTTAAACACACCAAATAAGCCAGTTATGTAATGGAGAGACCAAAACGGGGAAAAAAAAAACCAATGAGACGCCAAGAGACAGAGGGAGCCTAAGGGGGGTGGGCTCAAGGGCGCAATCAAAGAGGAAGGAGAAAGGGAACGAGGGAGCGGGGAAATGAAAACAATAGAATGGAGTGTGGGGGGGGGGGGGGGGGCGCGGTGGGAGTGGAATAGCTAAAGTTTGGAACCGAATAAGGCTGAGTATTCTCGCTCAAAACATCGACATGGCTTTGCAAGTTGTTCATGATTCCTACCATTGTTGGCCTCAATTGTTTCGATCATGGCTGGGTCAAGGGCCGCACTGACCAACAACTCAATGTAGCTCTTGTACATCTCCTTCATTGCCCGTGTATTCAGAATGCGGCCTGTGGGGATCCGTTCTGCAGCACAGGAAGCAATTCATGATTAATTGCCCATTTTCAAATTTATAACATATTTGAAAGAAATTTAAAAAAAAAACTTTTGCCCATGTGCCTTTCCTGATTACAAATCCCTGTCCCAACATCCTGGATCAACGTTTCCTCAACATAAGTACCTGTGTCCACATTTACAATAGCAACTGGCTATGTAAAGCATCACGCTGTACTTCCACCCTCCCATCAGCGGTGGTGCTGTAGTGCTTCCGTTTTGCACTTCCCAGCTCATATTGCAAGGAATTTTATGGTCAAAAATCTTAGTTCTGCACAACCTGGTTCAATTGTCCCTCGATTCACCAACACTTACAACAGTAACCACATTTAAAAATACTTCATCAGGTGTAAAACGCGGTGACACCCGAAGGTCATGAAAGAGGCTATGTAAATGCAAATCTTTCTTTCTTGTGCAATCTATTACCACAGCCACCGATTTACAATGATGTCAAGTTGCATTTTCATTACAGATTACTGGTGAATTATTAATATTTTCAGCCCTATATTCTACGATAATGCCCATAGTGGATGGAACCTGCAAATTGCTGGGCCCTGATTCACTTGGTAAAAGTTTGCTAAACCCAACAGTTCACTTTACTATAGCAAGGAGTCAGAAAGGAGATGAGAATTTTTCTGTTTTTAAATAGAGTGAGTTTTTATGAGCTGGAGTGTGTTGCCTGAAAGGACAGTGGAAGCAGATTCAGTGGTAGTTTTTAATCTTGAAAAGGAAAAATAAATTGCAGGGCTATGGGGAACGAGAAGGGGGAGTGGGGATAATCGGGTGGAATGGTCAATAAGCTGGCACAGGCACAATGGGCCAAATGGCCTCCCTCTGTGCTGTATAATTCTAGCTGTGTCCAGTTACATATTCCATTTTCCCAGGCAGCGGTATCATTAACCAGGAGCGTCGACACTGAAGCTTGCAACACTACCCCTCCCTAATGTCCACCCTAAGACACACTGGTGCAGCAATCTAGAATGTTCCTCCACGCAACAGGTCACGCGCAGCTGAGAAAAATCTGAGGGAACGCTGGCTCCGAGGTCTCTGTGCGAGTTCCCGCAAAAAATGGTTGCGAGTAGAAAACGCGCAGCAACACTTAAAATCTAAAATGTTTTCAACTTCAACAGACTATCTCTGAGCTCCGAGTCACGCTGGGGAACTTTTGTTTTACTTCAAAGTCCGTTTATGGTGTTGACTTTAAACAAATGATTCCCCAGGGTGAGATTATTTCTGCAACACCTGCAATAACTCAAGAAATGCACGGACTCTTACACCAAATGTTAGTTCAGGAGTTCAATAGGCCTCAGACAGAATTACAGACACAGTGCTTACAGAACAGAAACAGGCCATTCAGCTCAATTGGTCCATACTGGTGTACATGCTCCACACGAACCTCCTTCGTCTAATCCCACTCACATAACCTTCTATTCCATTCTCCCTTAAGTATTTGTCTAGTTTCCCCTTCAATGCCCATGCCCCAAACTACTTAATAGCATCACTGCACAATACCTCTCTCTCTCTCTCTCTCTCTCTCAGAAGAGCCCATTCATACCTTCCATGAGCTTGGTCAGCCCAGCATTCACAAGCCTACAGCACATTTCAGGCCTTAGTTCAATGCAACTTGTCATTCACACTCAAATAAAGATGGCTGGTGTGGGAATGAGATTTTACACTCGGAGGAGTGTTCCTCTGAGGTTGGAAGCTTAATGTATTTTTTGGTCCAATGTAGATTCAGCTTAAAGCAGGTTATACCAGCCTGGGCATGTTTGATGGGGATGAATGAGGATTGTGATGTAATACTCTCCACTTGCCTGGATGAATGCAACTCTTAACAATGAAGCCTGACACCACCCAGGACAAAGCTATCCACTTGATTGGCAACACATCCACAAACACTCACTCTCTCCACCACCAATGCACAGCGGCAGTATTGTGTACTATCTACAAGATGCACAGCAGCAACTCACCAAGACTCCTTCAACAGCATCTTCCAAACCCATGACCACTACCATCTAGAAGGACAATGGCAGCAGCTGCATATGAATGCCACTACCTCTGAGTCATAAACCATTTCAACTCAGACATATACTACTCTGTATCTAACCCCGTGCTGTACTTGCCCTGGGATTGTTTGATGGGGACAGTGTAGGGGGAGCTTTACTCTGTATCTAACCCCGTGCTGTACCTGCCCTGGGATTGTTTGATGGGAACAGTGTAGAGGGAGCTTTACTCTGTATCTAACCCCGTGCTGTACCTGCCCTGGGATTGTTTGATGGGAACAGTGTAGAGGGAGCTTTACTCTGTATCTAACTCCATGCTGTGCGTGTTCAATGGGAAGGAAACTTAACTTGGCATCAAAACCACTGTTATTCCTGAGCTGGAACTGCTTGGGAGTAGGACTGGAACCCAAAAGTAGAAATTGCTTCATTCACCCCCACACCTGCACCAGTGACCTCCTGAAAACTTCCTCCTAAAAATCCAAATACAATGACCCAACAGTCAACGCAACACAGCATAAAAACAAAATGGCGGAGAAAATCAAATTCAAACGAAGCCGTGCACCTTCTTCACTCTGCTGGTTGGGAGTGGAGTCTGATTCTGATGATGAAGCAACCTCTTTCAGCCATTTTTTCCTCTTCTTCGGAGGGGGTTCGGCCTTGGCTTTGGACGGTCTCTGCTTGGGTTTTGACGCCGGACGTGCTGGTGGCTCTGGCTTAACTACGACCGGTACCCGATTCGGAGTGGTCTTCGTCTGGCTCTGCCGCCTAAAACGCCAGGCACGACTAGTTAGCACCAAGAGAAGTAATGTTACATAACAGATAAAATTTCCCTGCCCCCATCAGGGCAAAGCTCTGCAATCTCAACCAGGGAGTTCACTGTCTGGGGAGCCGGTGGTGGTGGTGGTGGTGGTGGTGGTGGGGGGGGGGGGGGGGGGGGGGGGCGCCTTTCTCCGCTTCCCCAGGTTTGTCCCACTCCATGGGCGGAACTTTACAGCCCCACTGCAGTGGGGGTGGGGCCATAAAACGCGTCAAACCATTCAAAAGTCTATTGACTTCAGCGGAACCGCAAAACCCCACCTGCGGAAAATTCAAAAATCAAGGCTGACGCTCCTGTGCACCACCGAAAGGGCGCTGCACTGTCACAGGCGCCGTCTTTGGGATAAGACGTTAAACCGAGGCCCCATCTGCCTGCTCTGGTGGACGTAAAGGATCCCATAACTTTATTCCAAAGGCGAACAGGGGAGTTATCCCTGATAAAAACAAAAAAACTGCGGATGCTGGAAATCCAAAACAAAAACAAAAACAGAATTACCTGGAAAAACTCAGCAGGTCTGGCAGCATCGGCGGAGAAGAAAATAGTTGACGTTTCGAGTCCTCATGACCCTTCGACAGAACTTGAGTTCGAGTCTTTCTTGGACTCGAACTCAAGTTCTGTCGAAGGGTCATGAGGTCTTGAAACGTCAACTCTTTTCTTCTCCGCCGAGGCTGCCAGACCTGCTGAGTTTTTCCAGGTAATTCTGTTTTTGTTTTTGTTTTGAGTTATCCCTGATGTCTGGCCAATAATTATCCCTCAATCAACATTACAAAAAACAGGTTATTTGGTCATTATCACGTTGCTATTTGTGGGAGCTTGCCGTGCACAAATTGGCTGCCTCATTTCCTGCATTACAATTGTGACTACACTTCAAAAAGTACTTCATTGGCTGTAAAGTGCTTTGAGACACCTGGGTGGCCATGAAAAGCAGTATATAAATTCAATTCTTTTTCTCTTTCTAGTAAAGTGGAAGGAGGATATCAACAAGAGTTCCCACTCCTGATCCAGTGACTGGAATGTGTGGTGTGGACTCTCCAGTCGAAGTCTCAGTGAGACCCTCTCACGCTCTAATCAAGGCCTCTGACTCCCACGCTATCATTAGGCCTCACAGCCCCTGTAGGCACAAACTGGGGCCTACCACCCGAGCACTCCCCCGAAAACCCTTTTTCAAACAATCCTTTAATCATTCTTTATAAAAGGAGGAAGCTCAAACAACCGCCAACGCCAGTGCAAACCGAAAGCTGTCGTCCCGGTGACAGGATGTCTGTACCTCAGGGATTGCTGCGGCCTATGCCAAGGCTTCTTGGAGCAAACACGGACGTAGTCCTTTTTGTTTACGTTCTCCAGGAACTTAACGTAGAGCCGCTGGTATTCGTTTTTTGCATGACCAAAGTACCCAAGATACTGAAACAGGAAAAGACAGAATGTTAGGCCTGTGAATCTGTCTGTTGCTTAACAGTTGTCAACTGGAAGGGAGTAGAATTATCACCTTGTCCACGGTGTTTACACTGAATGCTTGGAGGGTTGGGGGTGTTTTGGGGGGGGAGGGGGGGGGGGGTGGAAATAAAGGAGGTCAGGAAACCATTTTGGAAAATTACCATACGGTTAGTGGGCCTTTTCATTTTGGTTTCCAAACCTCACAGGGGAGACAGTGGTGTTGTGGTAATGTCATTTGACGTGTAATCCAGGGGCTCAGGCTAATGCTCTGGCTTATCCCACAGCAGCTGGTGGAATTTAAATTCGATTAATAAATCTGGAATAGGAAGCTCGTCTCAGTAATGGTGACCACGACAACTATAATCGATTGTCGCAAAAACCCTCCTGGTTCACGAATGCCCTTTTAGGGAGGGAAATCTGCCACCCTCGGCCTGCTCTGGCCTACATGTGACTCCAGACCCCCAGCAATGTGGTTGACTCTTAACTGCCCGTTGAATGGCCTAGCAAGCCATTTAATTCAAGGACAATTAGGGATGGGCAACAAATGCTGGCCTTGCCAGCGACACTCACATCCCATTAAAGAATTAAGGAAAAGCATGTTCTTTGGCTGGAACCTGCTTCAGGATGTGGCGCAGTCAGCACTTATTGCCCATTGCTAGCTGACTTGCGACAGCAAAGTGGCTTGTGGGTCAGGCGAGGCTCAGCTGGTAACACTCCATCTCCCCGATTCAGAAGGTCGTGGGTGCAAGTCCCAATCCAGAGGCTCGAGCACAAAATCTAGGCCAACGCTCCCAGTGCAGAACTGAAGGGTTGCACTGTTGGAGGCGCCATCTTTTGGAAGAGATGTCAAGTCACTCTCTCTGGTGGAGGTAGAAGGCCCCGTGACACTACTTGAAAGAGGAGTGGAGTTCTCCCGGGTGTGCTGGCCAATATTTATCCCTCAGTCAACATTACAAATAAACAGATGATCTGGTCATTTTCACATTGCTGTTTGTGGGAGCTTGCTGCGTGCAAATTGATATGCAAATCCCTACATTAAGTCAGCGACCACACTCCGAAAGTATTTCATTGGCTGTAAAGCACTGCGGGGGGGGTGGGGGGGGGGGGGGGTGTCACAAAAGGCGCTACATAAATGCAAGCTCTTTTTCTTTCTGGCGTCCTTACTTTGCTGGTTGCACAGAATTGCCGCTGCCCATCTCTGATCTCCGGGGTGAACTTCTGTAACAAGGCCTTCTGCACTCGCCAGATGGGAGGAGGTTCCCGTCCTGCTTGCATGGCGAGCTATGGAAAAACAAGATCATATCAATCGCCTCTTGGGCATCGTCAGAGGGTTGCCAACTCCAGTTGAGACATAGTCCTGGAGGTTTCATGACATGACTATCTCCGCCTCCAATCACTCTCGCCTAACCGTCCTTTCATCCCACCACCGATATTTTTATAAACAAATAAACGAATGCATTTGAAGCAAATGGAACAAAAAAAAACACAACCTCTCTCCCCAGATAATTATTCTCCCAAGCTGCTTACACAGTCCAGGAGATTAATCTTCGACTCCTGGAGACTCCAGGGCAGTCCTGAAGGGTTGGCAACACCAGCTGTGAAAAACTCATCGATTTTCCAATTGTCCCACAGCCCCAGATGTCCCCTCCTCCTCTCTACTGAAAGCAGCAACTCGTTTTGGGGCACAGTTGAGAGCCGCCCCGCCAATATCTTGTCCAAGCAGGCAGTGATGCCTGCTGTAGCGGAATATGCCACCAGCGCCAACTCCACATTCCAACAAAGAGTTGGCACCTTTAAGACAGAAGCTTAACGTCTCGAGGAACAGTCCATTAGCCCCATCACTGCCTCAGTGTTCAAACCCACTGACCCACGAAAAGGCTAATGGAACGCTGGTCTTTATATGTAGAAGGTTAGGACACAAGGGGGCGGAAGTGATGCTCTTGGTCCAGCAGCACCTCAATTTTAAATTCCTCCTGCTCGTCTTCAAATCTCTCAATGCTGCCACCCCTCCACCTATCTTTGTCATCCCCCCAGGCCTATCGCTCTCTGAGATATGGGCACTGCCTCAATCATGGCCTGTTGAAAATGCCCAAACTTTCACTGTCACACCACTGGCAGCCGTGCCTTCAACTAGGCTTTAAATTCTGCAAATCCCTCCCCAAGCCTCACCCCGCCTCTCGCTTGTTCTTTAAGATGCTTCCCCCTTTTGACCACCACCATCTGCCCTAACATCCCCCTCGGTGACTCTACGTCAAATTGTGTCGGACGTGCGTTGTGTGTGTTGTGGGGGGAGGGGGAGTCGCTTCTTCCCGGGTTAAGGGCGCAAGTTGCCGTTTTAACCTGGGGTTTGGTTTTACCTTAAGTGCCTTGATGTCGTCGATCTTCACGACGAACTCGTCGCGCTCCCGGAACACCCCTTCGCCGCCGCTCTCCTCGTCATCGTCGTCCGTCTCGCCAGAGATGGCAACGGAGTCTTGCTTCTTGGCCAAGTGCAGGGGCCTGTGCCAGGGCTTCTTCGAGCAAATCCGCACGTAGTCCTTCTTGTCCATGTTCTCCAGAAACTTCACGTACAGGCGCTGGTAATCGGTCTTCACTTCATCCGGGTACTCGATGTACTAATGAGAAAGAGGAGCGGGGGGTGGTGGGTGGGAGAACATTTCATTGCTCGGTTCACAATCCCATCATCGAGCGTTTCGAGACGGGCTCACCCCCCACCCCTCCCCTCAGAGGCTTAGCTGGGACTGCCAGAAAGAAAACAAGCAATCACCGCCTCCCAAACCCACCGCCAGGAAGGGCAGGGGCAGCAGGTGCACAGGAACACCACCTCCAAATTCCCCCAAGCCACACTTGCGCCATCCCAACTTGGAAATATGTCGCCGTTCCTTCACTGTCGCTGGGTCAAAATCCTGGAACTCCCTCCCTAACAGACTGCAGCGGCTCGAGACTGCGGCTCACCGCCACCTTCTCCGGGACAATTAGGGGTGGGAAATAAACGCTGGCCCAGCCAAATCCCAAGAATGATTTTTCTTTTTGTTTCTTGTAAACTTCAGACATCAGGTTCGATCCCACAGCTGCGCTGGGTTAGCTGCCTCTGGCCGGCTAACAATCAGCCGCACTCAAACCTCAGCAGCCATGGGCTCTGAGAGAGACAAAAATGTAGGATTTCCATATCAGGTTAGTATTCTTGCTGCGCCCAGCTGCTGTTGTTGAAAACCCGGCTGGCAGTAACTGCTTTTCTCACAGTTTGGGGGAGGGATGAGAGGGTGACCAATGATTGCTCCAACCTCTGGAATTCTCTCCCCAAGCCCCTCCCATCCCTATCCTCCTTAAGAGCAAGTAGACATTACACAGACCCCAATGCCCCCCCCCCCCACCCCCCTCCCCACTGCCCCACCACAACTGCCCTCTAAGTTGGGCATAAAAGGAACTAATAACTTCTCCCCAGAGTCCTGGTCAATATTTATCCTTCAACCAACACGACTGAAAATACAGGTGATCTGGTCACTATCACATTGCTGTTTGTGGGAGCTTGCTGTGCGCAGACTGGCGGCCACATGCCCTACATTACAACAGTGACCACACTTCGAAAATACTTCAAAGCACTTTGGAACGCTGAGGTTGTGAAAGGAGCCCTAGAAGGAAAGGCTTGAAAGGTCTGCATTTATATGGTGCCTTTCATGACCTCAGGGTGTCACAAAGCACTTATGAAGTGTTGTCACTGTTGTAATGTAGCCAACACAGCAGCAAATTTGCGCACAGCAAGTGTCCACAATCAGTCATGTGAGAATGACCATCTGTGTATCTGCAGTGTCAGTCGAGGTGTAGGTATTTGCCAGGGGAGGTCTCCTCTGCCCTCCTTAGAAATAGTTTCATGAGATCTTTTACGTCCATCTGAGGGGCCAAAAGGATTCTCGGTTGAGCATCTATTCCGGGAAACGGCACCTCCGACAGTGCAGCACTCCTTCAGTACTGAAGTGGAGCATCGGCCTACATTTTTGTGCTCTGGAGTGGGGCTTGAACCCACAACCTTGCGACTCAGAGGTGGGAGCACCGCCCATTGAGCCATGCCCGACATAAGACATGCAAGCTCTCCTTTCTTCAGAGAGAATGAGACAGGTGAGCTTACCTGAGAGCTGGAAGAGAAGTGGCGCTGCCCATCTCGCACCTCAGGCACAAACTGCTGTAGAGAGGCTTTCTGCACCCGCCAAATTGGCGGAGGTTCGCTTCCCGCTTGCATGGCGAGCTGTGAAACAGAAGGTAGGTTGAGCGGTTAGCCACAACGAAACTCGGGGTGGTGGGGGGGGGGGCAACAAACAATTCCATGCAACAGAAAAGCCCTCCAACCGACGGGGCATTGGGCCAGAGAATGAAACAGCACAGAAGCAGGCCATTCATCCCATCATGCCTGTGCCGGCTCTTTGAAAGAGCTTTCCAACTAGTCCACACCCCTGATCCTTCCACATAATATTTTTCTCATTGCAAGTCTATTCCTTTTCAAGTTTAACCAGGAGATGCGTTAGGGCGGGAGGATGGTGGTGTGGTCATTGGACTAGAAATCGCGGACATGAGTTCGAATTCCACCACAGCAACTGGTGGAATTTAAGTTCAATTAATTAAACCTGGAATTCAAAGCTAGTCTCAGTAATGGTGGCCCACGAAACTATCATCTGTTGTTGTTTAAAAAAAAAACATCTGGCTCACTAATGCCCTTTCGGGGAAGGAAATCTGCCATCCTTACCTGGTCTGGCCTACATGTGGTTCCAGGCCCACACTAATGTGGCTGACTCTTAACTGCCCTCTGAAGTGGCCTAGCAAACCACGCAGTTCAAGGGCAATTAGTGATGGGCAACAAATGCTGGCCTTGCCAACACTGCCAAATCCCAAAGAAAAAGAAGAAAGTTTGTGTGACACCAGTTTCTGGGCTGTAAAATTCTAAGCATTTATTCAATTTCCTTTCCCCTCAAAACAGCACGATAGTTCGCATATTATAGGTTAGTATGTAATATATCATATCAATAAGAAAATCAATGTCTTTAAAGCAGTTTGTAAAAATGTTATTTTATGTACTCACCAGTCCATTAGTTCTTTGCTCAATTATCTTAAACCTGTGACCTCTGGTTACTAACTCTCCAACCAGGGTAAAATCTTTCTCCCTATTTACTCTTATCAAAACCCTTTGTAATTTTGAACATTCCCATTATATTTCTCTGTAACCTCCTCTGCCTGAGGAGGATGTTACTTCTCCTTCAAAACTACAGGGACATGGTAGCATAGTAATTATGTTAATGGGCTAGTAATCCAGACCAAGGAACCTATTGATTTTTTTGGAATGAGTGAATAAAAGAGGTTGAGGCAATTTTTAATTCATATTATTACTCACTGATCATATTATAAACCCATCCTGTCATCGAATCCCTTCATTCAATTTGCAAACAAACAATTCAACAGCTTTGCTTTTACTGATACCAATTTTTTTTAAATTTTCAAGATTATTTAAACTTCATTCAAATTCTCAAACTTCCATGGTGGGATTAGAATTCTTGTTTGTTTTATACATACGAAATAGGATCAGAAGTAGATTCGGCATCTCGAGCCTGCTCTGCCATTCATTGAGATCATGGCTGATCTGTTTTGTGTTTCAAATTCCACATTCCCATCCACTCCCGACAACCTTTGATTCCCTTAGAATCTATCTACCTCAGCCTTAGAAATATTCAATGACCCCGCCTCCACCACCTTCTGGGGCAGAGAGTTCCAAAATCACACAAAAATTTCCCCTCATCTCTGTCCTAAAAGGGTGACCCCTAATTTTAAAACAGTGCTCCCTAGTTCTGGACTCACTCAGACGCCTGGATTACTAGCCCACTAACATAACCGCCACTCCCTATTAAGATTTCTCTCTCGATAAGTGGGCTAAAGGTTTCAAGTTTTAACCCATGTTTCTACATGAAAATACATTCTATGTTTCAACCCCACAAACATGCAGATCTCAAGAGAGATTAGCTTGTGGTTTTTAACATTGAGAAAATAACAAACTGTTTGCAGTTGGGTACCTTCCAAACCTTCATAGAGACTCAATGGGCCGAATAGCCTCCTTGTGTGCCATAATGACGACTTTTTATACAATTCCCAAAGGGCCACATGCCCCAATAGGAAACACTACCGAAGGACTAAATTATACCCCACTAAAAGGGGGTGGGGTTGGTGAGCGGCAGCTAGGGGCCTGCCCCAGCACTCTCTTGCAAAGAGCGGGAGATTTAAGGAAATATTTCCTACTCAAAAGCTCTTCCCTCAGTATCTACATGGGGGAAAAAAAAAATGCTAGAATCACAAAAATATGTTCTTACTTCCACCTTTTTGCCTGCTGGATGTCAGCCATTTTGATCTACTTCCTGCCAAGAAGCAGGAAGTTCCGCCCCATCAATGATGTCATCAAGAGTGGTCAATAGGAGGTACAAGCAATGCTGGATTGACTGGTTAATTTGATGCTAAGTGTTGTACATGTGTGAAAATTGTTTCTTACCTTAAGTTCTTTAATGTCGTCGATTTTGATGACAAACTCATCCCACTTCCGGATGGCGCCCTCTCCGCCACTCTCCTCGTCATCTTCGTCAGTCTCTCCACAAATGGCCACAGAGTCCTGCTTCTTGGCGAGCTTGACCGGGGAAGGTGCCTCCCTCTCTTCCGGCTGCGGTGGGGACTCTGGGGCAGGAGAAGGCTCTTCTTCTGGGATAGGCTCCTTAGGCAAGACTGGGGATGGGGGTGCGGCCTGCTCCGGCTGGGAGGCCTCAGAAGGTGAGGTGCTCACTTCTTTATCTTCGACAACCATATTATCTGACAAAGCAACGCAGATTGAAATGGAAACAGTCAGATCGAAGGAGCGGCTTACCGTCTCCCTAGTTTTCTTTTCCTCTTTGAAGTAACCTGATTTTTCATAGGATATAAAGGTATGGAGCCTGCCCAGTCCATGCCGGTCTTTATGCTCCACTTGAGCCTCCTCCCATCTTTCCTAGTCTAAATCCATCGTTGTAACCCTCTATTCCTTTCTCCCTCGTATGCTTGTCCAGCTTCCCCTTAAGTATATCTACTATTCACTTCGATCATGCCCATTCTCACCCCTCTTTGGGTGAAGAGGTTTCTTCCGAGTTTGGTTTGCATCAACTGTTTTCTCAAATGCCGATGGATGGAACAAAGTGTGCGCGGGGGGACTACTTATGGGCGCGCATTCCTCCCTGCTCAATTTTCCGGCATTCACTGTGTGCCATGGCAAAATAAATCCCCCACGGACCAGAACCAGGAAAAACTCAATCCCCTCATCTGCAAGGTGATCTCCAAAAGGGTATGGTGTTCTATGTAGAATTTAGAGCACAGAACCGGGCCATTCAGCCCAACTGGTCCGTGCTGGTGTTTATGCTCCGCACGAGCACCCTCCCAACCAGCTTCATCTCACCACACCAACATAAACCCATTTGTTTCTCTCCCACGAACTCCAGCCGAGCTGAACATCCAGTTTCCCCTTAAATGTATCTACACCATTCACCTCAGCTACTCTCTGTGAAAACAAGTTCCACGTTCTCATAACTCTCTAGGTAGAGAGTTTTCTCTCAAATTCCCTACTGGATATATTAGCGGCTATTCTGTATTGATGGGTCTCTAGTTTTGGACTCCTCCAGGAGTCTAAATGTCTTTGCTAAAAAAAAACCCTCTCAAATCGCTTCATAATTTTAAAGACTTAAATTCGGACAACCCTCAAAGCTCTGCAGCGAATTCAGTCAATCCTGACAGCTATAACTTCTCAGTTCCTTTAGTGAATCTTTTTCAGCACCATCTCCAGGTAAAGTTGGCAGGTCGGGCTAAAGGAGAGAAAGCTTGGGCCAACGCATTCCATTTTCTTCCCAGGCACCAAGGCTGGCGTTGTGTTACCCATCTTACTCAGTCAACGGCCCCTTGCAAAACAGAAATGGCGAAACATTTGGAGTCAGGGCCAAAACGGGCCAGCTAGATTACGGAATCAGTGGCAGGCAGTGTCGAGAGAGCTCTGCACTGCATTTACAGAATCAAGCCTTTCTTGCCCAATGTTCATCCATCACACAAAGTACAGTCATAGACTCATCATGATAGAGCACAGAAAGAGGCCATTTGACCCAACGCCCCTGTCCTGGCTCTTTGGTAGAGCTACCCAATGAATCTGACTGTCCTGCTGTTTCCCCATAGCCCTGTAACTTTTACCCTCAAGGATTCACCCAATTATCTTTTGAAAGTTACTCGTGAGTCCTGATTCCTTCAACACTGCAGCCAGTGAATTCCAGGACTTAACAACTCACTGTATAAAACAAAAAGTTTTCTCACACTAACTCTGGTTCTTGTGGCTAGTCCTAAAGCTAAACTCACACACTCCAGAATTACCGAGAGCAAGCCTGCGACCAAAGTAGTCTGAACCCCATCCAGAATTTCTGGCAATTAAATAGTTAATTGATTGAAAGCAGTTAAAAAAAGACCCACCCCTCCCTCACATTCAGAAGCACAAAATGTACCACATTCCCCTCCAAAATGAAACCCAGCGCAAACAATATGTGGTTGACGAAAAGAGTCATTAGGACACAGGAGGCGGCTATTCGGTCCATCGAGTCCATGCCAGCTCTCTGTGGAGCAACCCCAGTCAAGTCCCATTCCCCCATTCTATCCCCGTGACCCTGCAAGTTTATCTTCCTCAAGTGTCCATCCAATTTCCTTTTGAAATCATTGATCGTCTCCACTCCCACCACCCACGTGGGCAGCGAGTTCCAGGTCATTATCACTCGCTGCATAAAAAAGTTCTTCCTCGCATCCCGCTATGTTACCCTTGCCCAAAACGTTAAATCTGCATCCCCTAGTCCTTGTACCATCAGCTAATGGGAACAGTTTTTCTCTGTCTACCTTATCCAAGCCTGTCATTATCTTTTACGTCTCTATCAAATCTCCCCCTCAATCTCCTTTGCTCCAAGGAGAACAACCCCAGCCTTTCCAATCTTAGCCTTAAAACTAAAATCCCTCACCTCAGGAACTATTCTGGTAAATCTCCTCTGCACCCTCTCAAAGACCCTCACGTCCTTCCTAAAGTATGGTGACCAGAACTGGACATAATGCTGTAGTTGTGGCCTAGTCAGATCTTTATAAAGGTTCAGCATAACTCCCCTGCTTTTGTACTCATAACATAGGATCTGGAGTAGGCCTTTGGGCCCCTTGAGCCTGCTCTGATCTGATCTTCTAACTCAACTCCACTTTCTTGCTTGATCGCCACATCCCTTGATTCCCTCACTTTTCCAAACAGAACACGTTACCTGTGCCGTCATTCTCCTTGCGATCCATTGGGTCGTAGAGGGCAGAGATGGCAGAGGTGATGCTCTTCTGCAAGTCCTGATTCTTGCTGACGGAATCCTCTTCGTCGGACGAGAACGAAGGCAGGGTCTCCAGGTTCTTCTTGAGGTCATCGTCGAACCTCTTGCAGGGACTGGTGCAGCTCATGAGGCTGTCGCTCTCCGAGGCGTCCAGGGGCCCCGACAGCATGGACTGCGCCAGGCCGAACGAAGCCTGCGAGGGCTGGTTAATGACCGACGAAGGCCGCCCTTTCTGCGGGCTGGAGGTCGTGGCCGGCAGCTGCTGCCGCTTGCCCGACTTCAGGAAGTCCAGGAACGATGCCATGAATCCTGATTTCATCTCCGGCTGTTTCTCCTCAACCTCTTTTATCTTCTTCTTGATCTTTTCTTGGGTTTGACTGTTCTCTAAGACACCTTCCGTTGGGAGAGACTCTGGAGCCTCGATGGATAAAAGGTCACCTGCCTTTGACCCTTGAACCTTGCCCTTTAAAGGGGGGAAAATACACACATAACCATGTTTTTATTTTTTAAATTGAGTGATGAGGCAAGATTATCGTGACAGGCAACAAGGCTAGAAACAGCAAGGAGAAGCAGGCTAGTTAAAAATGAATGATTTACAGATGCTAAGCTTCGAGGACAGGAGGAGATAAGAAGCACCCGTGAAAAAATGAGTTAAAAACAGGAGGCATTGGAAAGAGTCTTCATTTGGAGGCAATGAGATGGAAGACAGTGAATCGAGATTACAAGTGGTCCTCCTGCATCCTTAGAACACTTGGTTCCTCCAACTCTGGCCTCTTGGGCATTCTTCACCTCTTTGCACCACCACAGGTGGCCAAGCCTTCAGCTGTCTAGGCCCCAAGCTCTGGAATTCTCTCTCCCAAAATTTCTCTGCTTCTCCCTCCTCAAGACACAACTTGAAATCTACTTATTGGACTAAGTGTTTGGCCAAGTTTCGCAACATCTCTTCCCCTGGCATCTTATGTTCTTCTTTCCCTGGGGGACCAAAAATATGTCTATCCCAGTCTTAAATTTACTCAACGATGAAGCATCCACAACCCTCTGAGGTAGAGCGTTCCAGAGACTCAAAGGAGAAGAAATTTCTCCTCATCTCAGTCCTAAATAATCAGTCCCTTATCCTGAGAATATGCCCCCGTGTTCTAGATTCCCCAACCAGCGGAAACAACCTCTCAGTGTCTACCAAGCCCCTGCAGAATCTTGTATGTTAAATTAGATCACCTTTCATTCTTCTAAAATCCAGACAGTATAGGCCCAGTTTACTCATCGTTGGATAATCTCATCTCAGGGGCCAATAGAATAAGCTAGCAACAACGTCATAAGTTTGCTTTTAGCCACTCAACACACTGGTTCAGCTCACGACACTTTCACAGGGGAGTGGTCCACACACAAAGAGAGGCATGATTTAATATTTTTAAGCAATAAAAAAACGAGAGGTCAGAGGAAGAGACAGCTGGCTTCTTGAGCGCCCTCAGACACTCAACACGATCGTGGCTGATCTTGGGCCTCAGCTCCAATTTCCCGCCTGCTCCCCTCATCCCAAAAAATAGCCAAGAGATCAAAAAATCTGTCTATCCCAACCTTAAACATATTCTCCATAACCCTCTGGGGGGGGGAGGGAGAGAATTCCAAAGATACACAACCCTTTCAGTGAAGTAATTTCTCCTCATCCCAATCCGAAATGATCAGCCCCTTATTCTGAGGCGCCTTAGGGTGTGTTTTTACTTCAAAGGCGCTATATAAATGAAAGCCGTTGTTGAAAAAGGGCCACAGGGATGAGGCTGTGGGAAACGTCTTCAGACCCAGGCCATTCAGCCCATCATACCTGTGCTGGCTCTTGAGCTAGCCAAATAGTCCACTTCTCCCATGCTTTCCCCACAGCCCTGCACAATTTCTTTCCTTGCAAGTTTTCATCCAATGTCCCTTTGACAGTTATTCAGTCTGGGGCTTGACAGGGTAGATCCTTTCTCCCTTCATGAGGGCACCATTTCAGAATAAGGTGTCTCCCTTTTAAGGTGAAGATGAGGGGGAAATTCCTCTCTCAGAGGGGCGCTAATCTTTGGAATTCTCTTCCCCACGGAGCAGTGGAGGCTGGGTCAATGAATCCAGGCTGAATTAGACAGATTTTTGATTTAAAAGGTTTATGGGAGGCAGGTAGGAAAGCGCATTTGAGGCCAAGGGCAGATCAGCCATGATCCTACAGAGATGCCAGGGCATTAAAGGAGCCTAACGGCCTACTCCTACTTCTTAAGTTCTTCCACTGCCCTTTCAGGCAACGCAGAAGGGCTACAGCACAGAAGGAGGCCATTCAGCCCATCATGTCTGCGCTGGCTCTCCAAAGGACCAATTCATGCCACCACCAACCCCCCCCCCCCCCACTTTCTCCCCATCACCCTGCACATTCTCCCTTTTCGGATGTCAGTCTAATTCCCTCACGAATACCCCCCCTGCCTCCTCCACACTCTCAGGCAACGTCTTCCAGAACATAAAAGGCTACGTTCCTCATAACATTTAAGAAGTATTTGGATGTGCACTTGCGATGCCATGGCGTACAAGGCTATGGGCCTAGTGCTGCAAAACAGGATTAGAATAGTTCGATACTTATTTGACCGGCGCAGACTTGATGGGCCGAAGGGCCTTTTTCATTACTGTCGACCTCTATGACGCTAAAAAACAAATGTCCTGTGTTTTTCTAATAAAGCTATTCAACATGAAATTTCACACTCTCCTGGTTCAAACTGCCTTTAAAATAGGGAAATAAGTGAAAGGTGCCTTTACCTTGCTGGATTTTACTTGTTTTTCCATTTTAAAGCCCTCGTTTTCACTCTCTGCAATCTTCTTGCCCCTTCCCCTGCCGCGCCCCCTCTTTTTGGGCCCATCTTGGGCCACACCTTGAGGTGGCTCGAGGGGCCGGATTCTCGGCCGACCCCTCGGCCTCGGAGGCCCTTTCTCCTTGGGCTTCGAGGCCCGCTTTGTTTTCTTCTTGCCCCCGTTGAGGTTGTTGCCAGAGCAGAAGTCGATGTCGGAGACCGGACTGATGTTGGTCCTGGTCCGGCAGCTGGAAATCAGGTCGGGGAGCAGATCCGGGAGCCGACGGTTGTTCAGCCGGATGTCGGCCGGCACGTCCTCTTTCTCCTCGTCCTCAAACTCGTACTCCTGGGCGTAGTTCTTCTTTGGCGGCTGAGGGGGAGAGTCCTTCTTCTTCAGGAGATGCAGGGAGGAGGTCTTCAAGAACTTCTTGGTCTTCATGGAGCAGAAGCTCGCGGTCGTCAGGGGCGACTTGATATCGGCGCTCGTAGGCCCGTGGCTCGGCTGAGTCAGGCCCAGGTGCTCAGTCTGAACGGTGGACTCCAGCTCGGGCTTCATGGCAACCGAGTCGAGGTCCAAGTGGACGTTCTGTTGGCTGTTGCCGGTCTCTGAGGCGCAGTAGCCCTGGAAACTCTGGTTCGAGTGCATCATTTCGAAGCTGGACTTCATGCCGTTGCTCCTGTCCATCGCCTGGTTGCCCTCATCGCCGCACGGCTGCTTGCTGTACTCCTCGTTGCCACAAGGCGCAGAGCAAAACATGTCCTCCATTCCCGGAAAAAAGTTCCGCTCCTCGTCCTGCAGGAGCGAGTCCGGGAAGCAGATCGAGGTGAGGGGGACAAATCTCTGTTTGGTGCTCTGGGGGCTGGCCGAGCTGAACTGGTCCTTGGGCTCCATCTGCTGCTGGGAGACCTGTTGGGAAGGCTCCGAGGTATCCAGCTGCAAGGTCTCGCCGGATTCGGGAAGCAGGTGCTGCTGGGACTGGACTTGGCCGGTCTGGGAAAGGTGGCTCTCCAGGTGGAGGTCAGGCTCCAGGAACTCCTGCATCTCCTGGGGCTGCATGCTCTCTGGCTGAGGGAGGCCCTCCATGCCCTCGGACTGCAGGCGCTCGGACTGGAGCGACCCCTGCAGCTGAGGTGACTGGGGGTCCGCCTGGATCTGGTGGGAGTCCAGCAGGTGCGAGTCCATGGGTGGCGCGTGCGGGTGGACGTCCATCGACTGCGAGCGCACGTGGGCCTGCATCTGCTGGCTCTGCAGGTGGACCTCCAGCATCTGCAGCTGGGGTGACTGGGCCTCGGAATGCAGGCGCTGCGATTCCATCATGTGCACGTCCAGCGGGGTCTGCACCTTCCTCTGCTGCGCCTGCATCTGGCTCTGGGTGTGGGTCAGCACCGACTGCAGCAGCTGGGACTGCTGGCTGGGGGCTTGGTGCGCCAGGGGCAGCTGCATCTCCGGCGAGGTGTCCAGCATCATCTGCGAGCTCTGCTGGTTCTGCAGGATGCTGTGCGGCTCCAGCTGGGAGGCCTCGGACGCCATGTGATGGGCCCGGGAGCTCTGCTCCGGCGTTTTCTGCAGGTAAGAGTGGGCCGGGTTGATCTCTTTGCTGGACCCGTCCAGGTGGGGGGTCTGGAGGTGATCGACTGACTTCTTGATGTCTTGAGCCAGGCTGTCAATGCTGTTGGGCTGATGGCTGTAGTGTACCACCGAGGTCACCAAGGCGTCTGCGGAAGAGCGGCTGTGCCCGTACTCTTTCTGCCTCTCGCCTTTCTTTTTCTCCTTCAGACCCTGCAAGGACATCTCCAGAACCTGACTGTCCAGGCTCGAGTTCGTCCTGATGACGCTCTGCAGGTGGTACCTCTCTTCGGACTTGGACATTTCGTAAACGATGCTCTTGGGGGCCCGGTCCTCGCACTCCACCAGGCTCTGGGTCGAGACTCGGGGCGGGCTCTGGGAGTCCAACAGGTGCTGAATGAGGAAGTCCTCGTCCTCCGTCCTCTCCGACGAGAGCAAGTCCGAGTCAGATTTCGTCTTGCCGTAAGATGGCGTTCTCTCCAGCGGTGGCTGGGAGGACTGGAAGCTTTGCGAGTGGGACGACTGTATGAACGAAGGGGACAGAACGGAGGACAGGTACTTCTGAGACTGTTCCGGGGAGGTGACGCTTTGGGACCTGCTCCCAGTCGGGGACTGGAGGGGCCGGATTATCTGAGAGGGGCTGGCCTCTGGCAGGCTTTGAACGTGGCTGGCTGAAGAATAAACGATCGACTGGCCGTGGGAGCTCAAGGCAGGGGAATGTCCGGTGGCGTAGCTGAGAGACGGGCTGGCGGTCGGCATCCCCTGCGAGTGAGCGGGGACGTAGCTCTGGCCCTGAGTGACCGACGAGTGGGGCTCCGACTGGACACCGTAGCTCTGGATGGAACCGACGGACGACAGGCCCTGCAGCTGCTCCGGCGAGTAGTTCTGCGCTTGGCTGACGCACGTCTGCAGGGCCTGCGACTGGCCGCTGGAGTAGCTCTGGGCCTTGCTCACGGTGGTCAGGTCCTGGGACTGGCTGGAAGTGTAGCCCGGCGACTGGGTGACGGCGGCCAGGTTCTGGGCCTGCGTCACGCTGTAGCTCTGCGACTGGCTCATGCTCAGCAGGCTCTGCGACTGGCCCGGGGAGTAGGCCTGGGGCTGGCTGGAGATCACCGAGCTGGCCTTGGGCGTCGAGGAGGAGAAGTTGTGGGACTGGCCGCTGGAGGAGATGCTTTGGCACTTGGGGGTGGCAGTGGCCCTTTGGGCCTGCCTCGAAGCCGAGTAACTCTTCGATTTTGAGGAGGAGGAGGACGAGGAGTAGCCCGGCGACTGAATGATGGGTCTGTAGCTCTGCGAGTGCTCGCCACGTGCCTGGGAACTCTTCTGGCTGCCCTCGCTGCTCACCGGGGACTGGTCACCGAGGGGGCTGCAGGAGAGGGTCGAGTGCCGCGGCATCTGTTGGAAACTGTGGCTCCCTCCGCAGCTCAGGTAGTGCTGCAAGGAGTGATGGGAGGCAGGCAGCTGGGCCTGCGCGCTGGAGGGCCGCTGGTAGTGCTTAATCACGCTGTCCTGGCGGGGGATGGCTCGCTCGATGCCGGAGGCCGGCGAGCTGGAGAAGACCGAGGTGTTGTACAGCTGCGAGGCCTGTTCCGAAGGCCCCAGCGGCGAGGAGAGCAGGTTGAACTGTGACTGTAGGTGCCGGGAGGCCGACTCCTGTGCCGTGCGGTAGGCCGAGCTCTGAGATGGCAAGCCGGTGCCCAGGACGGCGCTGCCGAGGCGGTCAAAGGTCAACGAGGACGGGACGCTGGACTGTGAGGACTTGATGTGGAGGAGGGGGTCGTGAGGTGACAGCAACCCATTGGAGCTCGGGCTGAAGGTGGCATCCTGAAGGGTCAGCGATGACGTCACCGGGAAACTCCGCCCACTGAATGAAGCCGGGTGTTGATAGGCTGAGAGGGCAGATGAAGATGGAAAAGTCCCAGAACCAGGAATGGCCCCGGAGATGAATAACTCCGCTGGTCCCGGGGTGTGCATGGCTACAAAGACGAGAGAGAGAGAGAGAGAGAGAGAGAGATTATTTGGCATAGATTTTACAACACAGAAACAGGCCTTCCAGCCCAACAGGTCTGCGGTGTTAAATATTCTGTGTTTAATTATGTGGGTCTAACTGATCTATGCTCTCTGTGCTTGATTGGTTAAGCCTGGGTGTTGACTTAGAGCAAAGTAAACAGGCACAGAGAAGCTATTAGATACTGAGCTGTAAGCATGGTGTAGACCGTTTAAAGAATTGTATAAAACTCTGTAAATAAATTTCCTGCACACTTTGAAACCATCTCTGCATTGATCTGAAAATCAAATATATAAAATATGCAACAAAGTCCATGCAGGTGTTTACGCTCCACACAAGCATCCCCCCCGCTTCCTACTTCATCTCACCTTATCCACATATCCTTCTATTCCTTTCTCACTCGTGAGTTTATCCATCTCCTTCTTAAATGCGTCTACCTCTTCACCTCAGCCGTTCCCTGCAGTAGTGAATTCCACATTCTAACCCTGCTCTGGCTAAAGAAGTTTCTCCTGAATTCCCGATTGGATTTATCAGTGACTATCTGATGGCCTCTCGTTCCAGTTTCCCACAAGTGGGAATATCGTCTTTACATCGACTAAAATCTTTGGAAAGAGCTTTTCCAATTTGATCCACTTGTTGCAATTATTTTCCTTTCCAGGTGTCTAGCCAGTTCCCTTGATATGAACGATGCCGCTTTCACCACCCTTTTCAGGCAGCGCATCCCAGGTGATAATGTGCTACGTAAAATAATCGTTTAGCTCATGCTTTCTGTCCTGAAGGTTTTGACTGGTGCAGGAGTTCCTTTATTAGCCGAGACAGGAATAGAAGGACATATGGATAAGGTGAGATGAAGGCACTGAGGCTCAGACCTTTCAACCGTTAGGTCCACTTAACTTAGTGGGTCAGCGTGGGGGCCAGTAAACATAGGCCCCAGCGTTCGTGAGCCACATCTCCAAAGGAGGGAACTGTAAGTGCGCCCCATCCTGTCCTCACCCTTATTCTCCACCACTCCCCAAGCCATTACGACTGATGCCTCGGCTCTGATGAGCCAACTTGACAGAGCCCAGGGTGGTTTGGTGACGAGATCTTGCTGCTTCAGTGCACTCACCAACTGAGGATCAAAGGCAGATGATGGAGGAGGGATGGGGGTGGGGGAGGGGCAATATCAGATTGCACCTCCTAGAACTGGGGTCTGCGACCTGCAACTGCAGGGGCCCCCCATGCGACTCATTGAGGACTCAAGTGCAGTTCAAGGGAACAAAGGACTTAGGAGTATGACTAGGCCATTTGGCCTCTCGAGTTTGCTCTGCCAGTCTATAAGATCATGGCTAATCTGGGTGTGATCTTAACTCGGCTATCCTGTCCACACCCCCCATAACCCTCGACTCCCTTGCCTATCAGAAAAAAAAATCAATCTAACGCAGCCTTGAATAAAATCAACGACCCAGCCTCTACTGTTTTCTGAAGAAGAGAATTCCACACATGAACAACTCTCTACATGAAAATAAAATCCTCATCTCAGTCTTGTAAGGGAGACCTCTTATTCTTAAATCATGTCCCCATAGTTCTAGTCTCCCCCACAAGTGGAAACATCCTCCTATCAAGTCCCCTCAGGATCTTATATGCTTCACTAAGATCATCTCTCGTTCTTCTAAACGCCAATGGGTATAGGCCCAACCCTGTTCAACCTTTCCTCAAATAGCTGAGGCCCCAGCATTGATTCCTATGGCACTCCCCAAGTGACAGCTTGCCAACCCGTAAAAGACCCATTTATCCCTACTCTCTGCTTCCTATTAGCTAACCAATCCTTTATCCATGCTAATATATTGCCCTCCTACACCATGTGCACTTATCTTGCGTGTGGCATCTTATCAAATGCCTTTTGGAAATCTGAGTACAGCACATCTACAGGTTCCCCTATATCCACTTTGGCTGTTATTTCCTCAAAAAGTTCCAGTTAAACACTTTCCCTTTCACAAAACCATGTTGACTCTGCCCAATCACATTATGATTTACCATTAATTCTTATCAATCAAACATATTTATATGATTATTAACTGGTTTACAAGTGACTCTTGCTGCTATTGAGATTGCTGACCACACACCCCCCTCCCCCACCTCCTATCTGAGAGACTAGTTCGTAAATAATGGGGGAGGTGAGAAAGAGCTGGAAAACCATCACTGCAGTGTACTAGAGGAAAGACAGTTAACACCTCACATTGCATCTTACCTGTCTGCCAGGATGGAGTTCGGAACTGTGAGAGGAGGGAGGAGGCAGAGGGTCCAGGTTGCGGAGCCCGTGATTCCAGAGCGGAGATGAGGTTCATGACAGATGCGTCTGGGGTGGTGCTGCCAGCATGGTGAAGCCCGGTCTCGAACAAGCCCGACAGGCCTAAGACAGAACAAATGAAAAATCCGTTAAGTTTAGAAACCACAAATGCATTTTGTTGGAAGTGTGTAGGAGGAAAAGAAAGAGCCTGCATTTATATAGCGCCATTCACAGGCTCAAGATGCCCCAAAGCGCTTCACAGCCGACGAAGTACTTTTCGAAATGTAGTCACCGTTGTAATGTAGGGAACGCAGTAGCCAGTTTGCGCACAGCAAGCTCCCACAAACAGCAATGTGACAACCACTTTCTGTAATGTTGATTGAGGGATAAATATTGGCCAGGACACAGGACAGAGCGTCCCCGCTCTTCTTTGAAATAGTGCTGTGGGACCCACCCAAGAGAGGAGGCAGGGCTTTGGTTTAAAATCCCATCCGAAAGGGGACACCTCAGACAACGCAGCACTCCATCAGACAACTTTGCATTGGAGAGGCAGCCTAGTCTCCAGAATGGGACACGAACCCCACAACCGTATGAGTCAGAGGCAAGAGTGCGACCCACTCAGCCATGGCTGATAACCGGCTTTTCTTCCGTAAGCCTCTACTTCCTCCACAGCAATGAAGTGGAAATGAGCCTCTGGACACCAGGCCTACTCAATCTCCTAACACTCGCACTGGGGGCAGGAAGGGGAAATATTAATAGCCACAATGAAGCAAAAATAGTGAAGAGCAAAACAGGCCATGTACAATCATCGGCAGAGTTTTGGTCTCAGATTGCTCCCATTGCCAATGATGGGTCTGTAGCCAATATTTCAATATAATGAGGTGTCTCACACAGTCAAAATGTGCCCTCAAGGCATAAACCCAATCATAGAACAAAATCTATAACTGCACTGCTATTGGACATCCCTCACTGCATGTTAGGCAAAATGTTAATGACAACACTGAAATCTTAAGTGACAGCACTGTGGTGCGTGATGGGGTAGAAGCTGTTTTCTATTCCTTAGCTTCACAGGTTAGCGCCCCAACCCAGTGTTCTTGCGCGTTTAATGGTTAATCCAATGTCACTATGTGAATAAATCACCTCCTGATTCCCCCAAAGCCTGTCAAACGTCTACAAGTCAGGAGTGTGCTGGAATACCCCTCACGTACCTGGATGAGTGCAGCTCCCACAACGCTCAAGAAGCTCGTCATCATCCAGGACAAAGCAGCCTGCTTGGCTGGAACCCCATCCACAAACGTTCACTCCCTCCATCCCTGACAAAGTGGCAGCAGCAGTGTGTACCATCTGCAAGATGCACTGCAGCAACTCACCAAGGCTCCTTTGACAGCACCTTCCAAACCCACAACCACTAACATCTAGAAGGACAAAGGCAGCAGATACATGGGAACACCACCACCTGGAAGTTCCCCTCCAAGCCACACACCATCCTGACTTGGAAATATATCGGCCGTTCCTTCACTGTCGCTGGGTCAAAATCCTGGAACTCCCTCCCTAACAGCACTGAGGGTGTACCTACACCACAGGGACTGAGGCGGTTCAAGAAGGCAGCTCATCACCACCTTCTCAAGGGCAATTAGGGACGGGCAATAAAAATGCTGGCCTAACCAGTGATCTGACAAACAAAGCAAAAAAATAAATAAAATGGCTACTCACCAGCAGGATGATGGTTGGTCGCATAGCCTTGGAGAGGATGGGGCGTTGCATACGCTTGTCTATGCAGGATGTCTGTTTCTGGGTGTGAACTGCGAGATCCGCCATACACCAGACTAGATAAGAATTAAATTTTTTTAAAATTAAGCAGTTATTAAGTGTGCAGCGAAAGATTGGCATATTGGAAGAAGGAAAGAGTCTTGAACTGGCCTCAGTTAACCCATCACCGACCCCACAACCCCCCCACCCCCCAGCAGAGAGACACCAACTGTGGTTGGATAAATTCCTGGAGATTTTGTCATGTGACCTCCCACCTTGAACTGTCCCTGCTCATTGTCATTGGTTAGAGTTGCCAACTGTGATTAAATGTATTCCTGGAGGTTTCACCAGATAACTTTCCCCCATGCTCCAGCCATTAGTCAGCCAACACATCTATCCTTGTGACGCACTGCCTTCCTACGCCAATTGGAAAGCAAAAAGACTCATTACCCAATTGGATGATGCTTGACTGCCAGCCAAACAACTTTCCCCCCCCGCCATTTTCTATATTTTTATATCTGGGAAAGAGGAATGTTCAAAGAAAATGACAAAAAAAAAGCTATCTTTTTTAACGTCCCGATGATTTATCTCCAGGGTTGCACACAGCAGTGTCCTGGAGATTGATCCCCAATTCCTGGAGACTCCAGGCCAATCCTGCAGAGTTGGCAACCCTACCATTTGTTGCCCGACATCTTCATTGTCACGGAGCTTACCCGCACCAACTGGAAAGCAGGCTCCTCACAACTTGATTGGATGACATCTGGCTGCCAGTTAAAAGGCTTCTTTTTTTGCACACCCCCAACATCTTTACAACCAATAAATAAAAAGGCTCAACAACAATGGAAAATAGAACACACTGTTTTTTAAATTATTTTTCAAAGCCTCTGTGACTTTTCTCCTGGGTTTTTCTCTCAGCAACATTGTGGAGATTAACCTACAGTTCCTGGAGATTCCAGGTCAGTCCTAGAGGTTTGGCAACCCTAGCCTCACAGTCAGAACTTTGTCCAACCTCACACCTTTTACATGGAAGCACAAGAGAATACTCCCCACCTTCCTGGGTGAGTGCAGCTCCCACAACGCTCAAGAAGCTTGACACTATCCAGGACAAAGCAGCCTACTTGACTGGCACCACATCCACAAACGTTCACTCCCTCCACCACTGACGCACAGTAGCAGCAGTGTCTACCATCTACAAGATGCACTGCAGGAACTCATCAAGGCTTCTTTGACAGCACCTTCCAAACCCATGACCACCACCATCTAGAAGGACAAGGGCAGCAGATAGATGGGAACACCACCACCTGGAAGTTCCCCTCCAAGCCACTCACCATCCTGACTTGGAAATATATCGCCGTTCCTTCACTGTTGCTAGGTCAAAATCCTGGGACTCCCTTCCTAACAGCACTGTGGGTGTACCTACACCACATGGACTGCAGCGGTTCAAGAAGGCAGCTCACCCACCACCTTCTCAAGTGCAACTAGGGACGGGCAATAAATGCTGGCCCAGCCAGTGACACCCACATCCCGTGAATGAATTAAAAAAAAGATGCTCAGACTACATATTCTGGCCTATTTCAGCATCTTGTATTAATGATACAAAGCAGACCTGACACAGGCAACAATTTAACTGGGCTGAACTGACTGCAACAAACACTGGACTGTTGTTGACCTCAGATGAGACTGGGCAGTTTACTCTACTGCCAGTGTCAAACTCACTTAGTTTCCATTTCTCATCCCTTTTGTGTTGCCCAGTTGCCTGGAATAAGCAGTTGGACTGGTGTCTGGTCAGGCTCCATGTAGGTGGACATTGCCCCAAAGGGTTCAAGGCTCAGTGCAGAGCCTTGAGCCCATAATCTAGACTGACGCCCCCAATAACAGCACAGAGGGAGTTTTTAAAAATTCATTCCTGGGGTGTGGGTGTTGCTGGTGAGGCCAGCATTTATTGCCCTTGAGAAGTTGGTGGTGAGCTGCCTTCTTGAACCGCTGCAGTCCATGTGGTGTAGGTACATCCACAGTGCTGCTAAGGGGGGAGTTCCAGGATTTTGACTCAGCAACAGTGAAGGAACAGTGATATATTTCCAAGTCAGGATGGTGAGAGGTTTGGAGGGGAACTTCCAGGTGATGGTGCTCCCTTGTATCCATTGCCCTTGTCCTTCCAGATGGTAGAGGTGTTGGGTTTGGAAGGTGATGTTGAAGGAGCCTTGTTTAGTTCCCAAAGTGTATCTGGGGTGCTGCCTTTCTGATGAAGCATTACACCAAGGCCCTGTCTGCCCTCACAGGTAAAAGATCTCCTAGCACTATTTGAACGAATAAATACCAATGAAAATGAATACTGGTAAATAAGAGAGAGGTGTCGCTGAAGCTTTTCATCTTGCACTCATCAGGACAAACACAAGAATGCCAAATTTCAAATAATTACAACAATTTATACTACAGGAGATAGAGTGCTGATTGGTTGATAATTCGACTCTAATTAATTGGCCGAGGCGTTGCCACGGAGGCGCAAGGCTTGAACATATTCCTTTTGTTTGCAGAGAACGGGTCATTAAGAATGAATGTATGTTGCTTCTAGTAGGTATAAACGAGCTACGTTACGAGCTCGACTTAAACAATTTTTTTCCGGCTAATTCCGTACATCCAAGCGACCGGTAAAAAAATGCGCAAAAAGTTTGTATGTTTGAGTTTTGCTTTTTATTTATCCAAATGATTAGTGATCAGATTATGAATGATAATTTAGATGAGGTTGTCGGTTTTTACTTTATTCCATTGCGACGCTCCTTTTTGGGCTTCACTTGGGTCCAAATCAAAACCCATGTCAACCCCTCGAAAACATTACCCGTGTAAAGTTTGACCGCATGACTTGTGGCCAAAAAAATTGGTTTAAAACCTTTTTGACTTTTATGCAAATATACATAGAAGGTTGATTGCTTGGTTCCAGTTGGACCCACTCTTTGCTGCCTAATGACTTAATGTAAAAGGAGGACAACGAGCTCCTTGAACAGTTACATCAGGAAAATACACAGCAAAATCCCACAAAGAACGAGGGGAGCCACCAGTTAAGCTCCTTTCTCGGCTGTGCTGGTTGAGGGAGAAACGTCGCAGCTCTTTGTCTATAGAACAATGGGAGTTTTTTCCCATTAGGAGGAGGGTTGCCTGGTTTAACACAGCCCCTGAACCTCCAACAATGAACTTCCCCTGCACTGCACTGGAGCGACAGCCTTGGGTGTGGAGGGTGCAGTCCACATGCACAATAATTTAATTCAAAGATAAGAGACCCAGCAACTGAACCAAGCCATCACTTGGAATATACATCCACTTCCTTTAGACTTACTATTCACAGAATCTCACAGTGCAGAAGAGGCCCTTCGGCCCATCGAGTCTGCAACGACACGTGAGAAACACCTGACCTACCTACCTAATCCCACTGACCAGCACTTGAATGTTATGACATGTCAAATGCTCATCCAGGCACTTTTTAAAGGATGTGAGGCAACCTACCCTCCCAGGCAGTGCATTCCAGACCGTCACCACCCTCTAGGTAAAGAAGTATTTCCTCATCCCCCTAAACCTCCTGCCCCTCACCTTGAACTTATGTCCCCTCATGACTGCCCCTTCAACTAAGGGTCTATTCTCTCCTTGCAACCTCTCTACCTCCCTCCCTCCCTTTCACGTGTGGCTCCTTCCTGTCTCTCCTCTCTGTTGCTTTTGCCTCTCTTCAATTCTTCCCTATCTTCTGTTACCCCCTCCTGCTTTGTGTCACTCTCTAATCCCTGCACAATGCACCATCATCCCATTGACAACTCTTTATCCTCAGTCCAAGGCATCATCCCAAGGGTATTGTTTATTTGCTTAAAACGCACAAAACCAGTCCGGGCTAATGGGGATCTTCACCGAGAAAGTGGGGAAAACTCCTTCCACTAGGGCCAAGAGATTCGAAGGGTATGTAGCCCCTTTGTCTAAGGTGTTCATGTGAGGGCCAGATCAGCCTCGATGGTTATAACCTTCTTTTCCAAAGAGTCTATCAATAATACACAGGCTCACACTTGTGTCTGGAACAAACTTGCGTTTACATAGCACCTTTCACGTCCTCGGGACGTTCCAAAGCTCTTCACAGCCAATAAAGCATTTTTGAAGTGTGGTTGCTGTTGTAATGTAGGAAATGCGGCACCCAATTTGTGCACAGCAAGCTCCCACAAATGGCAACGTGATAATGACCAGATCTTTTCTTGGCTTTATGGGTTAAAAGCCAAGGCCCCTACAGTATCTTTTACGTCCACTTTAGAGGGCAGGCGGAGCCCTGTCTTAATGCTTCACCCAAAGGACGGCACCTTTGACAGTGCAGCAGCACCACCACCACACCCCACCCCCCCCCCCCACCCAGGAGTGTCGGCCTAGATTAACTGCTCAAGTGCCTGGAGTGGAGCTTGAAACCACAACCTGCTCCAATGAAATACTGTGGCCCTCATTCTAAGGAAACTCCACTTTCTAGGGTCCTGTCCATCCAACCTCGAGATCAAGCACAGAGATGGCAGCCTGATCCGTGTCAGAGTCCAACGGCAACAACATCAGAAAGATAAGGCTGATGGCACTCAACTCCAGTAGGTGAGATCTGCACAGGCTAAATACTACTATTAGTGCTATCAGCAAACGCAACACAATTCTAGCCTCACATTACTTCTAGAGAGGCTGCACTGTGTGATTAATCCAGTCAGCCTCCAAAACCAGCAGTCAAGTGTCACAGAACCACTTCTGGTGTCTGTGGACCTCTCTCTCACCTTTTGCTATCCACTTGACATCACGGTCTTGATCTCTGCCCCTTATACACAGCAGTTGACACGTTGAGTTAATCATTGCCTCGCAGGTCAATAGCTCCGAGGCGAATGACCCACTCATTGAGCCACTTTGCAGGAGTCAACCCCAAAGTCTCAACTGGCCTCAGTGCCCCAGGCTACAGGGAGAGGAGAGAAAGTCTGCCATCGCTGCCACTTTCCAGTGATGGCTACTGCAAAATGCAAGGCCAGAAGCTTTGAAAGAAGACACAGGCTGGGACTGAGCACCACTGGTCTAATAAGTGGCCAATAAAGACTTGCATTTCTATAGTGCCTTTCACAACCTCAGGATGTCCCAAAGCACTTTACAACAATAAAGTACTTTTGGAATGCAGTCACTGTCGCGATGTAGGAAATGCAGTAGACATTTTGCGCACAACAAGCTCCCACAAACAGCAACGTGATTACATCCAGGTAATACTGTTTTTTTTTAAAATGGTGATATTGGTTAAGGAATAAATGCTGGCCAGAACTCAGGGGAGAATTCCCCTGCTTACACATTTGCTAAGGCACTAGATGACGGCATTCTTTATGGAACTACATCCCGGCAAGGGCCGGTGTACTCCGGACAGGAATAAACTTGGCAAAGAATAAAACCGACGATTTTTCAGCAACATGGGTAGACATCACACCCCATAAGAGCACCGGGAGCTGAATTCTCTGGGAACATTCGTGGAACTTAGAACTCAAACTCTACTGCAAGAGCACCGACACCCGAGTCTGCCCTCAGCTAGGCCGCCTGATTCTCCTCGGGGTCAGAATGTCACGGGTTCAACTCCCAGTCTCTACAGGTTCGTGTTCCAAACCCACATCGACACTAATACATAAATACAAGTCTTTCTTTTTACCCCCAGCTCCCAGGGTTAGAGAAAATTTGCTTGTAGTCTCTATACAGTGATTCCACTGGTTGTGATTCCTTCACAGTCAAATAGCCTACAAACATTATTGGTCGAGGGGCTAACATGTTTAATGGCTGGTTGTGATAGAAGATGTTGCATACATGCAAACATAAATAGGAGGATGCATTCAGCCCTCCAGCTCGCTCGGACATTCAATACGATCAAGGCTGATCTTTTGCCTGAACTCAACTTTCTCGCTCAGTCCCCAAATCCCCCGATTCCCTGTGATGCCAAATATCAGTTTGTTTCAGCCTTAAATATACTCAATGATGGAGCATCCACAACCCTCCGGAATAGGGAATTCCTAATATTCACAACCCTTTGAGTGAAGAAATTTCTCCTCGTCTCAGCCCTAAATAATCGATCCCTTAATCCCGACAATACCCCCATGTTCTGGATTCCCAGCCAGGAACTGGTGGGTCACATCAAACAGCATGTCCCAGCTGCTGTTCGCAACAGGCAAGGTGCAGACCATACCCAACCAGTCCATGCTTTAAAAACACAAAGAATCACTTCTAATTTTGGTCAGTGATTAGACAACATTTACTAAATAATCCTCAGTGTGCTGAGAATTTCGCTGACAACCAATTTACGATTGTCAGCCGGGCGGACGGTGAGGCGCACTTTGCATGTACTGGAAGCTACATATATGAATACACAGGGCCCTGTTCTTTGCAGACAGAAAGAAAATGTACACACAATGCGCCTGCTTCAGCTAAACAAAATACGTGACAGCCATTCGCTGACTCATTCCTCGGGGCAATGCCTTGACCAATCAGGGTCAAGCTGCCTGGCTTAAATTTCAAACAATGCTTGGCAGTTAAACATCAGTCACCATCACTGGTGCACTCTCCATGGTAACGCCTCGACCAATCAGAGTCCACTTGCTAACCAATCAGCACTCTCTTCACATACAGTATAAAGTATTATTTTTCCCGTAATTGGTATTCTTGCGAAATGTCCTGATGAGTGCAAGGCAAAAAGCTTCGACACGTCGCCTTTTTCAACAATAACCTAATGCAACTTCACTGTGCGGCCTCCAATGCACAGTGAATATATAAATATAGAGACCAAAGCTGCATGCAGTACTGCGTTCTCACTGGAGCCCTGTACAATCGATGACAAACGCATACATACAGTCTAGTGCAAGAAAGCAGCGGCAACTAATCTGGTACAATGTGGACAAGGGGAAACGTACATGTGCTTTATTGCACGCTCAGTAAAAAACCCCACCAAAAGTTCTTAATTACTTGGTTGTGGATTAGCCCCTTTCTGCACAGCACACACAGCAGCGGGATGAACAACTGGTTAATCTGGAACAGGGTGAGGGTGGACAGTGACGTCCGCAGGCACCATCCAGGGATGGTCTCCGTTTAACATCTCATCAGAAGCTAAACACGCTCTCATCAGCCGCAGTTATACGATAGGGTGAACCCGCAAAGTTCCAACGCTGACAGGAGTTACTAACTGAGCCAAGTTAACTTTCATAATATACCCTTTCCCCACATATAGATCGTTCTACCTCCAACTGCACCTCCCTGTTATTTTTCTGTAAATCTTTCCAATTCCTTCAAGGAACAAAGAAAAGTACAGCACAGGAACAGGGCCTTCGGCTCTCCAAGCCAGCGCCGATCATATTGCCCGTCAACTAAAACATTTTGCACTTCCGGGGTCCGTATCCCTCTATTCCCATCCTATTCATGTATTTGTCAAGCTGCCTCTTAAACACCACTATTGTACCTGCTTCCATCACCTCCTCTGGCAGCGAATTCCAGACAATCACTACCCTCTGCGTAAAAAATTTGCCCTGCATATCTCCTCTATAGTTTTCTCCTCTCACCTTAAATCTATGTCCCCTAGTAATTGACTCTTCCACACTGGGGAAAAAGCTTCTGATTATCTACCCTGTCCATGCCACTCATAATTTTGTAAACTTCTATCAAGTCGCCCCTCAATCTCCAGCGCTCTAGTGAGAACAATCCGAGTTTCTCCAACTTCTCCTCATAGCTAATAACCTCCAGACCAGGCCCTCTGTTTGGTAACTTACTCCTGCCAACTATAAAAGTAGGGAAGTCTTGCTACAATTATTCAAGGCCTTGATAAGACCATATGTAGAGCAGTGTGTGCAGTTTTGATCTTAAGGAAGAATATACTTGCATTAGAAGCAACTGAGAGAAGATTCATTAGGCTGATTGCTGGGATGAGGGGGTTGCCTTTTGAGGGAAGGTTGCGCAGGTTGGGGCTATACTCATTCAGGTTCAGAAGAACGAGAGGTGATGTTATTGAACCATAGGAGATTCGGAGGGGACTTGACAGGATAGACACTGAGGGGATGTTTTCCAATATGAGGGAATCTAGAACGAGGAGACATGATTTCAGAATAAAGGGTCACTCATTTATGATGGAGATGAGGAGGAATTCCTTCTCTCAGAGGGTCATTAGTCTCTACCCCAGACAGCAGTGGAGGCTGGCTCATTGAGTAAATTCAGATTTTTGATCTGGAAGGGAGTCAAAGGTTGGGGGGGGGGGTGGGGTTGGAAAGTGGAATTGAGGCCACAATCAGATTAGCCAAGACCTTGTTGAATGGCAGAGCAGGCTCAAGGGGCTAAATGGCCTACTCCTGCTCCTATGTTCTTCTGCCCTCCAGCTGAGCCATTCTCTCTGAGCCTTTGTTACTCCCTCCTCCTCCTCCTCTCCGATCCTTCATCTTCCTCGCTGCCAGTGTGTCCACAGTTTCTTCACACAACTCCACAATGCACGGTCCAACTGGGTTGTGTGTGTGTCTGGGAAATGTATTTGCTTAACAAACACATAATCAGCCACTATTCTGAGGCCCTGACAATCAGAGGCATGTTTCTGTGACATTTGTGTAATAACAAATTCGATCTACATTATTAATGTGGTCTATGTCTTAATCTGTCTGTTCAAGGTGTCTTCGTGTCTGTCTTAAAATTACCTCTGCATAAATCCTGGAGGGGGGTGGGGGGAATGTTTATATTTAAGTGAATATCCTTTCCCAAGGGGACCAGTGGGAAACGCTGGTGCAATACTGAGCTTTGAGAGTCCTGTATTCAATTTGTGTTCGTGCCATGTCAGCTGACCTGTGGAACCCACAGACTGAAGAGGGGCACGCAGCCAGAATTCCAGCTGTTCACAATCGCAAACCTGCAGCTCTCTGCTACAGCGGGCCCATTTGTGGATCTGGCTCGGCCTTGACGGCCTCCACAGTTGATCAGCCAGCTCACCAACTAAGTTTGTATTAGTGAGGTGCCATAGCGAGAACTGGCTCCAGGAAACGGGAATTTGGTTTTTTTTTACCATATTAGAAATCTTCCAACTGTGAGCACTGCCACTATAAATAATTGTGCCCACATTTATAACAAATCACCTATGTAAACAGGTCACACTGTATTTACAGCCTCCCAGCAGAGGTAGCGCAATACTGCCTCAGTTTAACGTCCCCATACTCCTCAGCATTTAGTTCAGAAAAGCTTCTTCTCTCCAATGCTTCTCAAGCGGCTCCAATTTTAACTATTTTATTACCAATAATAACAAAATCCAAACATTAAATCAATGAGAATGGAATGTATAATAAGGGCGCACATTTATATGACACATTTCAAGACCTAAGGACATCCCAAAGATTTTACAGTTAAGTACATTAGTGTAGTCATTAATGCAATGCAGTAAACCTGGCAGCCAATTTGCACACAGCAAGCTCCCACAAACAGCAATGTGACAATGACCAGATCATCTGCTCTTGTTTATTCATGTCGGTTGAGGGATTAATATTGACCCCAGGACACCAGGGAGAACACTCCTTTCACATCTTCAAAATGGTGGCCATAGGATTTTGAGAGAGAGTGGGATCAGAGAGTAGGTGGGCCCCAGTTTGACATCTCATTTGAGAAATAGCACCTCCAAAACCCTGAACTGGGACTTAAACTCACAACCACCTGACTCAGAGACAGGAGTGCTACACACTGGGCCACAGCTGACTGCAACATGGGGCCAAACCCAAGTTTGTGCTTCCTGATCCAATTATATCCGCTTCTATAGCCCCGCTGCAGCTGAAGACTACAATCAGAAACTGCACGCACAGCGTGACTGGAGACACACTCGTTTGTGTGTCAAGGTGATCTTCCCCCCCTTCCCCTCATGTCTAAGTAAACAAGCACACAACCTAGGACAAGGCGGCAAAAAAATGGATCCGTCTCATTTTGTTGCTATAGTTGCACTGAGATCATTTCGTGCAAACACACAATTCAACAACCACTGAAGTTTCACAAGTTCATCGAGTTCAGAATAAAACAGGCATTGGGATAAGGCCGAGCGAGGGCACCGACACTCACTGAGTGCACATCTTACAACACAACTGATGGCCGGTTATTTTAGATCTCCAGTCACCCACCCCTAGTGTTGCCAACTCTACTTGGGAGCATTCCTGGAGGCGTCATCACATGATCTCCTGGTCCCACCCCCGCCCTCCCACCATTGGTCCACCCTCCACGCACCACTGCCTTCCCACAGCTAATTGGAAAGCTGGCAGATTCTGTCACCCAATTAATCTTGACTGTTTGGGGGTTGTGGGGTCTTTGGGGGTAGTAAGGGTCGGGGAGGAGGTGGTGATGAGGAGCTCCAATGGTCCGGTTCATCCATGAAGCAGCAATCACTGTAAGATTGCCGCTCCGCTCCTACTTATCTGCACCCACCCCAATGTTGCTCCACGTTTCTGGCTGGCTCTTCCAAGGCCAGCTTCTTCGGAATTGTAGGGCGTATAGTCGCATGCAGAACTCCATCGTAGCACTAGAGCGTTGGGCAGAGAGAGGCCACTAAGTGGGTTGTCTTATGAGGAAAGGTTGGACAGACTGGGCTTGTTTCTACTGGAAAAGTGAGGGGTCACTGGGTTGAAGTTTACAAGATCCTGAACGGCCTTGACAAGGTGGATGTGGAAAGGATGTTTCCCCTTGTGGGTGAGTCCAGAACTAGGGGGGTCACTGCTTTAAAATTAGGGGCCGCCCTTTTAGGACAGAGATGAGGAAAAATTTTTTCTCGCAGAGGGTTGTGCGACTTTGGAACTCTGTCTCAAGAGGTGGTGGAGGTGGAGTCACTGGATATTTTTAAGGCAGAGGCAGATAGATTCCCTTTGCTAACAGGAATCTAAGATTACCGGGGGTAGATGGGAATGTGGAATTCGAAACGCAAGCAGATCAGCCATGATCTTATTGAATGGCAAAGCAGGCTCGAGGGGCCGAATGGTTTTCCCCATGTTCCTATTTCTTAGGTTTCTTACTCGCTGTTTATGTACTAGCTGCCATAAGGAAAGTTTAAATGTCCAGAGTAAGTTTTAGTGAATGTGTGGGGTGATAGGGTCATTAGGGTGCGTGAGGTAAGTGGGTAAGCAATAGGATGGCAAGCGGGTGAGTGGGGGGTAGTCGGATTGGTTTGGGGCGGGGTAGGGGGGTGTAGTCAGAGGATTCAGTGAGGGTGACTGGGGAGGTCAGCTCTATAGTTACCCAGGAGTCAGACTAGGATTTTCCTGTCTAACATCTTCTGGCTAACTATCCAGGTAAGTAAGTCAGAAATATTTGGAGGGTCCCAGGGAGCAGGGGAATTGTCCATAGGAAGTTCAAACTTCCCATTTAGGTCAGCATGTCAGGACTTCCACAGGGTCCAGACGTGCACCTTGGCTCGTATATCCGGTCTCTGACAATCTGGAGACCGGAAGAGCTGGGCCAATATTTTTAGCAAATTGATTATGAAGTGTTTAAAGAAAATAATTTTTAAAATGACACAATTTTCTCTCATGGCTCCTAGAATTGTTCATACCAGAGTAACCTTCAACTTTTGGTGATTCCAAAACTGTTGACCCTTATCACCCCTGCTGACCTTGGGCTGGGAGTAACTTTTCCTTGGCAGCCCTTTCGTTCTGCCCTCGGTGGGAGTCAGGCCCTAGGCTTTCAAACATTGGCCTTTGAGGTTATCAGATCTCTGTATGTGTTGACTGTTGTCAATACTCCAAAACCTCGGCAAATACCCTTTCAAGTATCTGAGACTGTCTTTTACAGCTTCCTAGCCTTTGCAATGGACGCCCATACCAACAACACAGAAAGTTTTTAAGATGTACAGCTTCCATTACAAATCCTTGCAGGCCCCAAAATGTCCACCATACTGGTCCTTTCCAGTGGAGGTCAAAGGGCAGCAACCAGGAAAGTCGAACCCCAGTAGTCCTTTCTCAACCCTGACCTTGGAGCAGAGGCTAACTCGCTGTACAAGTGCAAGATGCTGTTGTGCACTGAGATTCACTCAGCAAGGGCCAGTGTTTGAGCCCTGGTTCTTCCCGCTGTGTGATTGAGTGACTGGGGGAGGCGGCGCCAACAGGATGTTCCCCCCCCTCAGCGGTTGCTCAGGGAGCTTTTTTTTTCCTTATTTGTGAAGAGACTCTGAAAGGAAGACCCAGCAGTTAAACGGTGCCATGTTGCACAGCCTTGGGGAACACCTCGAGACGCTTTATACACAACAAACTGCTGCTGTTCCCTCGGCCAAACGCGGCAGCCATTTTGCACCCAGTGAGAGAAGGGAATAAGTGGCAGAAATGTTTCTGGTGGTGCTGATTGTGGGTGAACAGTAAGCCCCATGAGAATCAAGTCTCTTCTCTGAATACAGTCAGTGGATTTTCACGTCTACCCAAGTGGGAGGGGGCAGGGTTTGTTTATTTTCTTTTAAAAAGTGTCTTGCAATGATCTATTGATACCTGGGATACAGCTACCTGTGTTGGGTAGTGTGTTACCAACCCTCCAGGATTGCCCTGGAGTCTCCAGGAGTTCAATATTCATCTCCTGGATACTGCTACAAGAAAAACCATGGAGGCAGCAAAAATTGCTTTCTTACCCCACCACCCTTTTTTTAAGTATTTTTCTCATAAAAATATTGGAAGGTGGGGAATTAAAGATGTTGACTGATCAGGGCATCATATGATGAAATCTCCAGGAACACATCCAGTCAGAGTTGGCAACCATAGAGTTTAATGTTGTTTTGACAAACAGACACTTGGGGAGATGCTTGAACACACTTCGCTCTCTCAGAGGCAAACCATTCCATTCTGTGTGTACTGGCTGACTTGAGTACTTCTGCAAATATAGCAAATTAATAACCATGTCACAATTTTGTAAACGGTAATCCAATATGGATAAGACTATTTAAGCAAACTTGTGCAAGGGCTTTTGATGGAGTAGGTCATGGGTTGTTGAGCCATTCAGCCTAGAATATTCCAGTTTCAATTTACACTATTGCCAGGCTCACATTTATTTAAGTCGCTCTTGGGGTAATGGTGGCAATTTATTGCCACCATTTATTGCCTCCACCCCGGTTGCCAAAGAGGGGTTGGGAGGTAGTGGTATGAGCTGCCCCCTTAATCTGCTGGTCAAAATTTTTGATACATCAGGTAGGTTCACTGGCCCCCTTCAGAGGGCGAGTGAGAGTCGACCACATTGGTGTGGGACTGGAGTCACTTATAGACCCAGACCGGATTAGGACGACTGGTTTCCTTATTCCTTATATTTATTTATTCCTTCATGCAATGTGGGCATCGCTGGCAAGGCCAGCATTTGTTGCCCATCTCTCATTGCCCTTGGACTTAAGAGGCTTGCTGGGTCATCTCAGAGGGCATTTAAGAGACAACCAGATTATTGTGGATCTGGAGTCACGTGTAGACCAGACCAGGTAAGGATGGTAGATTTCTCTCTTTCAAGAGCATTAGTGAGCCAGATGGGTTTTTATGACAATCGATGATGGTTTCATAGTCACCGTTACTGAGACTAGCTTTCAATTCCAGAATTGTTAATTCATTGAACTTAAATTCCACCAGCTGTAGTGGTGGGATTTGAACCCGTGTCCCCAGAGCATTAGCCTGGGCCTACCAACTCCCCTTAAGAACATTAGAGTGAGCCAGTCGGGAATTTAGAACAATCTGATGGCAACAGTCACTTTTACTGATATTTTCCAAATGCTACTCTGACAATTCCAATTCTCAAACAGCTCTGATGGGATTTGAACTTAAAGTCTCTGGATTAATAGTCCAATAACATAGTCACAAGATTACCATGAAACATATCGTAATCCAACACAGGTTATACAGCAAAGAAAGCTAGTCACTTCCTGTTTCTTTTGAGACAATCATTTGGGCCTCTGCTCAAGAACAGGAGCTGGGGATTTACAAGCAACTGCCAACCGACAGCAACATCTGCCCAACTAGTCTTGGTTTACAAGCAACCGCCAACCTATAGCAACATCTGCCTCTAACTAGTCTTGGTTTACAAGCAACCGTTGACCGCAGCAACATCTGCCTCTAACTAGTCTTGGTTTACAAGCAATTGTCAACCAGCAGCAACATCTGCCTCTAACTAGTCTTGGTTTACAAGCAATCGTCAACCAGCAGCAACATCTGCCTCTAACTAGTCTTGGTTTACAAGCAACCGTCAACCTACAGCAACATCTGCCTCTAACTAGTCTTGGTTTACAAGCAATCGTCAACCAGCAGCAACATCTGCCTCTAACTAGTCTTGGTTTACAAGCAACCGTCAACCTACAGCAACATCTGCCTCTAGCTAGTCTTGGCTTACAAGCAATCGTCAACCAGCAGCAACATCTGCCTCTAGCTAGTCTTGGGAAGTGCACACTTGGACCACTTTCCCCACTGAGTAGCTTGAACAGGGATTTGACAGGGAATGGCCAGGTTAAAGCATGCCCACAGCCAAGCATTATAATTGTGCTCCAGGCGCCACATCACCAGGGAGCAATGCCACGGGACATCAACTCGTTTTACACCGATGGTAAAAACAAAAAAACTGCGGATGCTGGAAATCCAAAACAAAAACAGAATTACCTGGAAAAACTCAGCAGGTCTGGCAGCATCGGCGGAGAAGAAAAGAGTTGACATTTCGAGTCCTCATGACCCTTCGACAGAACTTGAGTGAGTCCAAGCTTGGAATCATTCTGAATTCTGAAACGTCAACTCTTTTCTTCTCCGCCGATGCTGCCAGACCTGCTGAGTTTTTCCAGGTAATTCTCTTTTTCTTTTACACCAATGGTATTGTATTCTAATGCTGTGCCTCAAGCGACCATCTTAATTTATCCTGACAGATTGCTGCCACTCTTCTAACTCTCAGGTTGACAGAGTTGTAACCACTGACACTTCACATAACTCGACATGCTCTCTCGACAAAACTTGCATTTATATAGCGCCATTTATGTGGCAGAATTCCACAGGATCAGGCAAAATTGGGCACTGAGCTGCACACAGAGATATTAAGACAGGTGGTGAAAAGCTTAGTCAGGGAGGTAGATTTCAGGGGAGGAGAGAGGCGGACAGGTTTTAGGCAGGGAATTCCAGAGCTCAGATCCTTGGCAGATCCTTGGCAGCCGAAGGCAGGGTCACCGATCGTGGAGCGATTAGAATCGGGGATGCCCAAGGGGCCGCTCTGGGCACAGCCTAAATTCAGAATGAGAAATATACATTGATACTGCTCCGACATAAGGCATGGTGGCGCAGTGGTTAGTGCTGCTGCCTCATAGCTCCAGGGACCTGGGTTCGATCCTGACCTCGGGTGTTTGCCTGTGTGGAGTGTGCACGTTCGCCCCGTCTTGGTGTGGGTTTCTGCCAGGTGCACTGTCCAAAGACGTGCTGGTTAGGTGGACTGGCGACAGTAAATTGCTCCTTGGTGTGCATGTAAGTGTGCACCCTGTGATGGACTGGCATCCCATCCTGGGTGTACCCTGCCTCATGCCCACTGCCTGTCAGGATAGGCTCCGACACCCTCTGACCCCGAATTGGATAAAGCGGTTCTGGAAAAGTGAGTTTGAGTAATCTCGCCTTGTAAGTTAACCTCCGGTAAATTTATTTGAATAACAAGGTCATCGACCTGAAACGTTAACTCTGTTTCTCTCCCCACAGATGCTGCCAGACCCGCTGAATATTTCCAGCGTTTTCTGTTTTTATTTTTAATTATACTGCTGAATGCTTTTGCTTTGTTGAAAGGGGCATTGCGTGAGTGTTTAACACACCCACTGTCACACTTTGCTGACATCTTAACAGCAACAATGACAATTGTGATAGTTGCACCTCCAGATTCACATTCGAAATAAATTAAAGATTCTTTATTTAAGTAAAATAATTAAAGGGTGCTCCCCCAATTGTCTAGTTGGTAAAGACACTGTTCTGGGCACTACCTTACTGTACCAGAAAGCAGGGTACAGGCTCCCTTCCTGTGGAGTTACCTGATTTCATCCACTGTTGGGCGAAAGGGTTTGAGGGCTTTTTTTTAAAAATTCTTTCATGGGATGTGGGAGTCACTGGTAAGGCCAGCATTTGTTGCCCATCCCTAATTGCCCTTGAACTGAGTGGCTTGCTAGGCCATTTCAGAGGGCAGTGCATTGCTGTGGGCGTGGAGTCACACGTAGGCCAGACCAGGTAAGGACAGCAGATTTCCTTCCCTAAAGGACATTCGTGGACCAGATGGGTTTTCTACAGCAATTGATAATAGTTGTCATGGTTACGTTACAGAGACCAGCTTTCAATTCCAGATTTATTAATTAATTGAATTTAATTTCCACCAGCCACGTGGTGGGATTTGAACCCATGTCCCCATGGGCATTAGTCGGAGCCTCTGGGTTTTTACTCGGGTGACATTAGCACTATACCAACAGGGGATGATGGGAAGGGAATGGCCAACGTTCCTACAACTGATCATCGTTTGGTGATTCGGGCTACAAGAGCTGCATCTTCCTTTAGGAAAGCGTGCCAATGAGATGCTCCAATGTCAAATAAGGATACAGCAGCACAGTGGTTACATTACTGAACTCGTAATCCAACAACCTGGACTCATCGTCTGGAGTCACAAGTTCGAATCTCAGCCCGGGCAACTCAATTAATTAAATAAGTTTGAAATGAGAGGCTAGTATCAGTAATAATGATCAGGAAGATGCCGGATTGTCATAGAAACCCATCAGGTCCGTGAGGGAAGGAAATCTGCAGCCCTTACCTGGTCTGGCCTACATGTGATTCTAGACCCACAGCAATGTGGCTGCCTCTTAACTGCAATGAAGTGGCTAACCCTCCACCTTTCTTGAGGGAAAATGGGGAGGGCAATAAATGCCACCCTTGCCAGTGATGCCCACAATCCAAGAATGAATAAAACAAAAACTCTCCCACATGTTGCATGGCTGTATGGCTAAGGTGACCATGGGGTTGGATCAGGTGATGGGGGTTAGAACTTGAAGGGGACAAAGAAACAAGATCTAAGGAACAGGGCGATATCATTTACAATACTGCATCTTCAGGACCAGTGAGCCAATCCAGCCTTGACCGAAGAACGCAAGTGTTTCTGCTAGCTGCTGTTACAGGACAGGCTCACTTCAGTTCAGCAACAAATTGGAAACTCACTCAAACCAGCTGCAATAATTGCAGTGTGAATTGGAAATGTCAAATTCATTTTTGCAGGGGATTTTTCTGAAGCTGAAAAGAAACTTTACTCTGTATCTAACCCTGTGCTGTACTTGTTCTGGGAGTGTTTGATGGGGATAGTGTAGAGGGAGCTTTACTCTGTATCTAACCCCATGCTGTACCTGAGAGGGTAAAACAGCATTCAGCAGCAGCATTGACAGCTCTCCCCTCTATAAACACAACAATAAAATTGTGCCAACTCTCTTTACTGTCCTGTAGTGGGCCTGAAATACCTGAATAGAGGCAAAGTTATAGTCGCATTCCATGCCAGAATTGAAGCCAATTAATGCAGCCAACTGCCCACCCAACCCAAGACCAGCCACCTCTTGGGAGACTCGATCTATGTGGCCCAAACTAGTGGGCGCATAGGGACAGCCACAAGTGGGGGACCTACTGACCCTCGCAGTGCACAATTGATTTTCTTTCAAATCTTTCCAGTCAGAAGCAGAGAGAGTAAAACAAACCACGGAACATACAGTATAAAAACAGACCTTTCAGCCCAAGTAATTAATGCCTATCCTGAAGAAGGATCAGAGGTGATTTTATTGAAACACACAAGATTCTGAGGGGGTATTGACAGGGTGGATGCTGAGAGGATGTTTCCCCTCATGGGGGAAGCTACAACCAGGGGGCACAATTTCAAAATAAGTGATCTCCCATTCAAGACGGAGATGAGGAGGAATTTATTCTCTCAGAGGGTTGTTAGTCTTTAGAATTCTCTTCCCCAGAGAGCAGTGGAGGCTGGCTCATTGAATATATCCAAGGCTGAGTTGGACAGATTTTTGATCGACAAGGGAATCAAGGGTTATGGGGAGGTCAGGCAGGAAATTGGAATTGAGGCCACGATCAGGTCAGCCATGATCTTATTGAATGGTGGAGCAGACTCGAGGGGCTGAATGGCCTACTCTTGCTCCCATTTCTTATGTACTCATGCTGCACATGAGCTTCCTCTACCTCACTCTATCCTAATCCTTTCTCCCTCTCGCGTTCATCTAGCTTCTCCTTAAATGCTTTAAACAATAAAGCTGCTTGGAGCCATCTCATTATTAAAATATTAATTAAATAATTATAATATAATTTTAAATATGAGTCTGAACATTGCTCAACTCTTCACCCAGTCACTGTCCTCTGGCACCATCTGTCGAGTTGCTGCTGTCCTTCCAAAGGGAACTTGGCAAGGTTCAGGGTGAAGGGAACATTTCCAGTTCGACAGACCCAGCTCCCAGTTGGCCCCAGTTGTGAGAATGATCATGTGGGCGACCATCATAATCCCGCCCTTGCCCTGACTTGTGCCGGGTCCCATTTACCCCAACCCCGTGCTCCGTTCAGTTCCTTTCGGGAGTCAGAGGGATTCCCTCGGACCTGACTTTATTTTCTGGTCTATGCCCCATTACCACTCTCCTGGGCTACTGCACCATGAAATCTTTTGTCCGTTAGTCTCTCCTGCCCTCCGCCCTATCACAGGCCTTCCTTTTTGCTCTTACTGGCCCCCACACCGCCCACCTGTTCCACTGACTTAAAAACGTTTACATCTCTATCTTTCTGGAGTTCTGATGAAAGTTTGTTGAACTGAAACGTTAACTCTGTTTTCTCTCCTCAGCTGCTATCTGACCTGCTGAGTTACATCTGGCATCTTTTTTTTTGCTTTTCTTTCAAACTTCCAGCATCCACGGTATTTTGCTATTTTATTAGAGGAATTCCCCGGAATTTTATCCAGAATTGTCTATAGATTTTTATCCCATTTTTTTCCGTGGTAACATGTACTTACAGGGAGTGAACAATCTCATCACTAGCGAGCCATGAAATTTGTGATGTCCTTATTCATTCCCACTCACATTTTTTCATTCCAGCTTTGCTCTTCCATCCATGCAATTTATACATCCTTCAAAACCTATTATTTATTTACTTATGCTTGCAAAGTAATTGTAGAACTGAATGGACAGATGACAAAGTGAGCCAAATAGCCTCTCTCATCCACACTTAACTTCAGACTGTTTGCATTCGCCCTGCACAAGTACCAGGCAATGACCATCTCGAACAAGTGAGAACTGAACTACCTCCGGTTGACATTCAATGGCATTACCCATCGCTGAATCTCCCACTACCAACATCCTGGGGGTTACCATTGACCAGAAGCTGAACTGGACTAGCCGTATAAATACTGTGGCTACAAAAGCAGGTCAGAGGCTGGGAATTCTGTGGAGAGTAACTCACCTCCTGACTCCCCAAAGCCTGTCCACCATCTACAAGGTCCAAGTCAGGAGTGTGATGGAATACTGCCCACTTGCCTGGATGAGTGCAGCTCCAACAACACGTGAGAAAACACCATCCAGGACCGAGCAGCCCAGTTGACTGCCACTCCATTCACTCCCTCCACCACTGATGCACAATTGCAGTAGTGTGTATCATTTACAAGATGCACTGCAGTAACTCACCAAAGTACCTTCAATAACACCTTCCAAACTTGTGGCCTCAACCACCTACAGCACCACCTCCAAGTTCTTCCCCAGCCACTCACCATCCTGACTTGGAAATACATTGCCGTTCCTTCACTGTCACTGGGTTAAAATCCTGGAACTCCCTCCCTAACAGCACTGTGGGTGTACCTACACCACTCGGACCGCAGAGGTTCAAGGTGGCAGCTCACCACCACCTTCTCAAGGGCAACTAGAGTTGGGTAATAAATGTTGGCCTTGCCAGCAACACTCTCATCACAAGGACGATAAGAGCCTTTGACCTGGAGCCGAGCTTCGGACCCCATGTCCTCTGCTTCACAAAGGCCTCCACAATATTCTGTCTTTGTCCCTGCCTCAGCTCATCTGCTGATGAAACCCTCACCGCCTATTTAGACTATTCCGAAGCTCTCCTGGTCAGCCTCGTCGCTTCCACCATCCATAAACTTCCGTTCGTTTAGGACTCTGCTGCTACATCCTAACTCACACGACATCTCCTCCACCCATCATCCGTGTGTTATTGGGCTGCTCTAGCAATGCCTCCAATTTGAAATTCTCAACCTCCAGCTCAAGTCCCTCCATGGCCTTGCACCCCTCCCTGTCCCTGTAAACTCCCCAGCCCCACAGCCCTCCAAGATCTCCACATTCCTCCAATTCTAGCCTCTTGCACATTGCCCTTTTTCCTCCAGCCAAGCCTTCTAGGCCCCAAGTTTCTGGAATTCTCTGTCAAAACCTCTCCACCAACATCCCCCCCTCTCTCTCTATCTCTCCTCCTTTAAGGTGTTCCATAAACCTCTTTGGCAAAGTGTTTTCATTACTTGTTTCTTCACAGGATGTGGGTGTCACTGGCAAGGTCAGCATTTGTCGCCCATCCCTAACTGCCCTTGAACTGAGTGGCTTGCTAGGCCATTTCAGAGGGCAGTTAAGAGTTAACCACATTGCCGTGGGTCTGAAGTCACATGTAGGCCAGACCAGGTAAGGACGGCAGGTTTCCTTCCCTAAAGGACATTAGTGAACCAGATGGGTTTTATGACAATGTTTCACGGTCACCATTACTGAAACTAGCTTTTGGTTCCAGATTTTTTTTTTATTAATTAAACTTCAATTCCACAAGCTGCCATAGTGGGATTTGAACCAATGTCCCCAGAGTATTAACCTGGGCCTCTGGGTTACTAGTCAAGTGACATTATCACTACGTCACCATGTCACCTAGAGGTGCCCCTAGAGGCAGCCATCCTAATGTCTCCTCCATCTTTACCTCAGTGAGGTGAGAGTGGCGACCTGAGTAGGACTGGAACACAGAACATTCCGGACATCCCACAAAGAAGCAGACGTAGCTAGGACCCATGCGGGTCCTGGTAGCAGCACCTAGTTTTTGGTGGAAGTGAGTGGAGTTGGAGGAGAAGTTGTCCAATTTGAGAACAAGTTCAGGCAGGTGGAGGAGGACAGAGCTGGACGGAGGCCATTTGGGCCTTCATTCAAGGCAGAAGCAGAGGGTTCTCGGGCTGATGAGAGGTCATCGACCCGAAATGTGAGCTCTGTTTTTCTCTCTCTCCACCAATGCTGCCCGACATGCTGAACTCTTCCAGCACTGTCACCGAATCGCAATAGTCAACAGGGCAGAAGGAGGCCACTCGGCTCATCATGTCTGCACCGGCTCTCCAAAAGGGCGATTCACCCAATGCCATTCCTCCGCCTTTTCCCGGTAACCCTGCACATTCTTCCCTTTTCAGGTCACCGTCTAATTCCCTCTTGGGCTTTTCGACTGGACCTGCTTCCGCCACGCTCTCAGGCAGCGCATTCCAGGCCGCAACCACCCGCCGCATTAAAAAAAAGCTTTCCCTCATATCTCCTTTGGCTTCTTCTGAAAAAGACCCAAATTCTTTTACTCTGATGGTCTCGCCGCAGAGGTGGAAACTCAACCTGCGCAGTTTGAAACACTGTCACAGCTATATCTGTGCTTTGGCCAGAAAGTCCCTAGTCTGTGCTCAGCTACCTGATCCCAACTAAGCTCTCGGATGGAAGCATTTCAATGGACCTCGGGGATCCAGTTTCCAGTGAGCATTACGGGACAAATACTTGGGATTTTGGGTGCATCCCGTGGGTTTTATTTCTCCTAGGTGATTCGAAATGATATCCGAGACTTCGCTTTTATTGAAATGCACACGTGGTGCACATTCCCTCTGGTAGGGGGGGTTGGGGTGAGGTGGGTGGGGTGGTGGTACCCGCAAAACCAGGCCACTCGGGGTGACGTCAGGAAGCACTTCTTCACGCAAAGGCTAGTGGAAAGTGAAAATTTCAAACTGAGATTGATGAGATATTTGTCAGGCACAGAGCATCAAGGGATCTGGAATCGAGGTGGGAACCCAGCCACGGTGTAACTGAATGACGGAACTGGCCTGAGGGGCTGAATGGCCTCGCCCTGAAGGTTCGCCTGCCTGATTCCTGGGGTGAAGGGGTTATCGTGTGAGGAAAGGTCGAGTAGGTTGGGCCTATGCTCATTGGGGTTGAGAAAAATGAAGGGTGGTCTGATTGAAACATTTAAGATCCTGAAGGGGTTTGACAGGGTGGATGCTGAGAGAATGCTTTCTCTCCCCTCCAGACACACACACACACACACACACACACACGCCCCACCCCCCACCTTGTGGGGGAGTCTAGGGTGCACAGTTTACAAATAAGGAGTCTCCCATTTAAGAGATGAGGAGGAATTCCTTCTCTCAGAGGGTCGTTAATCTGTGGAATTCTCATCAGCAGTGGAGGCTGGGTTATTGAATATATTCAAGGCGGAGTTAGACAAATCTTAGATTGACAAGTGAGTCAAGGGTTATGCCAGGCAGACAGGAAGGGGGTGTTGAGGCCACAATCAGATCAGCCATGATCTTATTGAATGGCGGAGCAGGGTTGATGGGCCAAACGCCTACTCCTGTTCCTAATTCTTGTTTTCCCATTAGTGGTCCCAGTGTTGTGGGACCCAGTGAACATGATGGGATATTTTGTTTGAATTTTTTTCCACATCCCATGGGACTCCTCTGGGAGCGGGGGAACAGCAGGATGGGGCACAGTTCGAGGGGGCCACAGTGTGGGGAGGAAGATGGCTGATTCAGGATCTCATGACTGGTTAGGAGGGAGATTGAGGCATCGAGGTATGTCCTGACACTCAAATCCACACGCAGTCCTGCACCATCTTCAAAGGTCCTTTTAATGCCCCGCCTTGTCTCACCTGAAGTATAGCTCTACAAGTACTGAGCACCTCACACTAGTAGCATGTTCCTCATGAGTGACCCCAGACAGCTGCTCAACAGTGGAAGCCTTCACAGCCCAGTCCATCTCTTCTCTCCCAACCCCCCCCCCCACCCAACCTCACATCACCAGCAACCACACTTGCCACAGGACTGGAACTGAAAAGGTTGAATTATCAGGACCATAAACTTGGCTCACATTCCCAAGATTTTTGACCATCAAAGGGGTGATTTAATCGCAGGGTTTAAGATGAGAACAAGATTTGATAGGGCAAAGACATGTTGAAACGCAGAGCAGCCATAACCTAACGGAATGGTGGTGCAGGCTCAAAGGACTGAATGGCCTCCTCCTGTTTCTTGGTGAGACCACATCTGGAATACTACGAAGAGCTCTGGCCTCCTTACTTGAAAAAGGATATAGATGAGTTGGAAGCAGTTTAGAGTAGGTTCACTTAAGTTGTTCCTGGGATGATGGGGTTATATTACAGGGAAAGGTCGAGTAAGTTGGACTGTACCCATTAGAGTTTAGAAGAATGAGAGGTGATCCTATTGAAACACATGATCCTCGAGGAACTTGATAAGGTGGATGCCTGTGGGGTAGACTAGAACAAAGGGACATAGTTTAAGAATAAGAGGTCTCCCTTTTAAGACAGGGATGAGGAGAATTTTGTTCTCTCATTGGGCCGTTAGTCTTTGGAATTCTTGTCCTCAGACAGCAGTGGACATTGAATAGATTCAAGGCTGAGTTAGACAGATTCTTGATCGACAAGGGGGTCAAGGGTTATGGGGGCAGACAAGAAAGTGGAGTTGAGGTCACTATCAGATCAGCATCGATTTTATTGAAAGGCAGAACAGGACCAAAGGGCTGAATGGCCTACTCCTGCTCCTAAGTTCTATGTTCCTATGGTTAGAAGTGCAATACTCAGCTTATTCTTCCCCTCCCTAAGCCCAGGGTGCAATGGCTGCGAATCATCAGACCAAGAGAGGGAGATTGGGTAACCGAGTACAAACTGGGGGAATTTCCTGCTTTGTAGTTACAGCATTTTGTTAATATTCACCTGATCACAGGATAATCAGATGGGAGGGAGGCTGTGCAGGGGAGGAGGGACTACACGGGAGAGGAGGAGTTGGGGGGGGGGCACACAGGGAAGGGGGGGCCACATGGGAAAGGGGGACTGCTGCGCGGGGAATGAGGGGGGCGGTGGGAGGGCAACGTAGTCACTATAGGGGAAAAATCAGCGAGTGTTCCCACTCTTGGTTACTATCCAATGGCGTGCATACATGTGGCTAGATCTCAGGCACAACTGTGAAGCACTCTGTGGTTGAATAGCCTGCCTACACTTGCTGTATCAGTGTGCAGACGATGAATGCTGCTGCTGCTTGGGTGTGAGGTGCCAGACATTCAGCCTTGTACCTCTGCACAAATCAACAGCCTCAGGAGAGACAGGGATAAAAACTGATTTTACTTTTTAAAAATGTCTAAATTCAGTACAAGCAGCTGCTCACCTTGGGGTTGCTGCTCCTGCCTCTAATCCACAGGCGTAACTTCTGACCTGTGGCAAACTACAAACTGCTGTTCAAAGAAACACTGCCAGCAGCTAAAATAGAGGAATAAAGTAATAAAAACAGCAGCAACAGAACTGGGAACTCTCTCTGCCTCAGTCTGTCCCGAAGGTACCTCAGTCTGCAGTCTGTCTGTGGTAATGTAAGCAGACGGTAGAGTCGTGGGTATGTTACTGGACTCATCGTCCAGCTCAAAACTCACATGGCCGCTTGAAAATTTGAATTCAGTTTTTTAAGGTGTTGGCATCAGTTAAAGTGACCACAAAGCTGCCAGGATTGTTGTCAAAAAGCCAACTGGTTGACAAATACCCTTTGGAGAAGGAAATCTGCCAGTTTCACCCATTCCGGGACTTTATATGACTCCGGTCCCATGTCAATGTGGTTGACTTTTAACCATCCTCTTAAATGGTCCAGCGAGCCACTCATTCGTGTCAAACCTTTCAAGAATCCAGGCCAATGCCACTACCACTTTCCCAGAGCAACTTGGAATAGGCAACAAATGTCACTCATGCCAGCGACACCCACATCCCAAGATTGAATGTTTAAAAATGTGCTGGAAAGACGTCAACTTGGTCAGGGACAATGTTTTCTGGCTCCCTCTCCCAATGCACTCCTTCCCAACGCTTCCCGAGCAGTGTTCAATCAAGAGTTCCCTGTCCAGGCACCCCACAGGCCCACCATCACTTCCGTTAAACCTCAACAGGTTGGGATCTTGGGTGGGCTTGTGTTCATTGCAGACCCACCTCTCTGCATAGGGAAAGAGGCGGGATTGCAGTCAGGAGGCCTGCCTGCCTGTGATATCAGGGGCCAGGAAGCTAGCACGGCGGTCTGGGTATCATCCCTGGATTGTGACACTTCCAGGGAACCTGGGAGAGAAGGGGGAGGGATGGGGATCCCTCATCCAGACACTTTGCAATCCTTGTTTGTGGGACTCTACCAAAGAAGCTTTGATTGTGTGACAGAGGGGAACGGAGGCAAACAGGGTTCATTTGCCCCCCCTTTTGATGGCCCAAAGTTTGTTGGGTAAGGACATCGAGGGATATGGATCAAAGGGAGGTAACTGGAGTCAAGGGAGAGATCAGCCATGGAACAGACTCAAGGGGCTGTGTGGCCCACTCCCTGATTCAATGTACAGCAACAAACCAGGGCGGTGTTTAGCTGTGAATAGAAACTTACAGCACAAGGGGAGGCCATTCAGCCCATCATGCTTGTGCCAGCACTTTGAATGAGCCATCCAATAAATCCAAGGTAGCCAACCCTCCAGGATCGGCCTGATTGAAGATCAATCTCCAGGACGCTGCTGTGTGCAACCCTGGAGAAAAATCATCAGGACATTAAATAAAAATTGTTTTCATATTTGAACATTTCCCTTTACCAGATATAAAAATATTGAAATGGTGTGTGGGGGTGGGGAGGGAGGCTGGTTGACTGACAGTCAACCATCCTCCAACTGGGTAATGAGTCTTTTTGCTTTCCAATTGGCATAGGAAGGCCATACGTCACAAGGATGGATGTGTTGGCCAATGAATGGCTGGAGTGTGGGGGCAAGTCATGTGATGAAACCTCCAGGAATTCATTTAATCACAGTTGACAACCCTGAATTAATCCCACTCCCCAGCCCTTTTCAAATATATATCCAGCTCCCTTTCTGAAAGTTATTATTCAATCTGCTGCCAGCACCCATCACACGACCATGAAAGACAAGACTTAAGGGTTCACAAACATCTTCAGCCAGAAATGCTGGGTAGCTGATCCCTGTCAGTCTCCTCCCGAGGTCTCTGCCACTACAGCTGCCTGTCTTTAGCCAACGCAACTCACTCCACACGATATCAAGGAATGGCTAAGCGAACCGGATAAGGCAACAGCTACAAGTCCCGACAACATCCCGGCTATAGTGCTGAAGACCTGTCCTCCAGAATCGGCCACACCCCTAGCCAAGCTGTTCCAGTACAGCTAAAACGTTGGCATCCACCCAATAATGTGGAAAATTGCCCAGACACATTCTGTCACAAAATCCATTCCAGCCAATTACCCCCCCATCAGTCTCTGCTCGGCCAGCAGCAAAGTGATGGAAGAGGTCTTCGAAAGTGCTATCAAGTGGCACTACCACAGCAATAACCTGCTCAGTGACGCTCAGTTTGGGGTCTGCCAGGGCCACTCTGCTCCAGACCTCATTACAACCTTGGTCCAGGTGAAGCGAGTCATTGGCCTTGATATCAAGGGTATTGGACCATCCTGTGGCATTGTGCCTGTATGTGGCATCAAGGAGCCCCAGTAAACCTGAAGTGAATGGGAGTCAGGGGAAAAATCTCCATTGGCTGGCACAAAGGAAGAGAGCTGCGATCATTTGAGGTTGGTAATCACAATCGCAGGAGTTCCTCAGGTCGTGTCCTCGGCCCAACCATCTTTAGCTGCTGCATCAATGAGCTTCCGTCTAACATAAAGTCAGATATTCCGTTACAATTGGACAATATTCATTATCATTTGCAACTCTTCAGCTAATGAGACAGTCTGTGCCCTCATGCTGTATGCCCCGAACAATGTTGGAGCAGGTTTGGGATAATAACTGATAAGCAACATTTGTGCCAGGCAAGTGCCATGCAATGACCATCTCCAGCAAGAAAGAGTCTAACCATTTCATCTTGTTATCCAATGGCATTACCATTGCTAAGTCAACATCCTGGAGGTCACCAGTGACCAAAAACTCAACTGGACCAACCACATAAATAGAGTGGCTTGAAGAGCTCAGAGACTGGACATTCAATAGTGACTGACTCACCCTCTCGCTAAACCAAAGCTTCTTCACCACCTACAAGGTATAAGTCAGGAGTGTGATGGAATACTTGCCAGTGGCTGCTGCAGCTTACAAAACGCTCAAAACCATCCAGGACAACGCAGCCCCCTTGATGGGCACCCCACCCACTGCCTTAAACTTTCACTCTTTCCACCACCGTGGCTGAAGCAGGGACTAAAACTGCAGGATACACTGCAGCTGCTCACCAAGGCTCCTTGGGCAGAGCCTTCCAAAGCCACAACCCTCCACCACCTACAAGAACAAGGGTAACAGGTGCAGGTGAAACATCACCAAATGCAAGTCACACACGCGTGCCAATCTGGACATATGTTGTTGTTCCTTCATTGCCAAAATCATGGAGCTCCCTAGCTAACCTCTACCACCACAGACTGCCATGAAGATGCATCACCACCCTAAGGGCAACTAGGATTGGGCAATAAATGCCAGCCTTGCCAATGATGCCCACATCCCAAAAATGTTTTTTTTTAAAAAGTCTTAGTAAAGACCTTCCCAGATCATCATAACTCACTGTAAAAAAAAAACTCACCTCCCCTCTAATCCTTTTGCCATAAATAACTAACACTGAGTCTCCCTGGGTGAACTGATTCCTAAGTTGCCGAGTATATGAAGGATAATTATTGCAGCATTTACATACACCACCCTGGTTTGGACAGAGTGTTCAAACCTCAAACAACTTGAGTTCAGGCAATTTTTAAATTGCCTGTTTTCGCTCTTCCTGTCTGAGAAAAAAAACAAATTCCTCTCCCAACTGCCACTATTTTTGAGGATATTTATCCAAGTCAGGGCAGTGGGTGACTTAGAGGAAAACCTTGTTAGCTGCTGCCCTCGTCCTTCTAGGCTGCAGGGGTCCCAAAATTGGTCAAAGAAACCAGGGCTCTGGGCTGCAGTGCAAGAAATTAAGCCCTCCATTGCTGAATAACTACAAACTCAGCAGACTGGCTCCTGGTGCCTTACTTTGCAATCAATCCAACTGCACTTTTGTCACCTGAATCTTGACTACAGGGTGACGAATGCCCTGAGCGTGGGATATTTACACCACAGGCTTCAGTTAGAGACCAGTGATTTTTTTTTAAAACTATAATGCCTTAATTAAGCCTGTGTCCAATTAAAAAGGGGGATTAATACACTGAACTTGGGTAATAGAATATGAAAGCCCAGGAGATGCTCATTCAGCCCATTGTGCCTGTGCTCGGCTCTTTGCAGGTTCTCCCCAATTACACCCAGTCCCCCTGCTCTTTTCAAGTCTTTATCCAATTCCCTTTTGAAAGTTCCTCTTGAATCTGCCTCTCAGGCAGTACTGTTCCAGATCTCAACAACTCGCTGCATCTCAGCCCTCAAGTTCATCTAAACTTATAGAGCATCAGAAGAACTGGGAAGAGAAATTAACTGCAAAACTAGCTAAAGAACCCTGCTCATTTCGAGCAGACGAGCCCTGCTCCTCATTGTCTACACAGCAAAGCTGTGGTCAGTTTCAGTGTCGATGGCTCTGCTCCTCAACAGCCATTGGTCACCTGAAGACAGTGTCTCGCTGGGATAGTTTCTTCGGGCTATTCACATCCAAGGGCAGACAGTGACTCCTGAAAGACTATTTGGCTATATGGAGCATCACTGTGATTGTGTCCCATCCCTCACCTGAGGCCCCATCCCAAAAGCGATTAAGAATGTAAACCTCAACTAACATGCACCCCCTCCCCTGCTCACCCACAGCTCAATGATACTGAGCTCAAACCACGATCCCAACTGAGCCCATCTATCTCAGCACAGGATCAAACTCGGCACCCACCTGGCCCACATCGACTTTTTAAAAATACCGTGCACCCCATCCTGAAACTGACCAAGTCTACGAGAAACTTACAAGGACAGATGGGCTCTTCCTCTGCCCACCTTCCTCCTCCTTCTCCCCCGCCGCCGTACCGCCCCCCCCCCAAAAAAAAATCACAAGGGGAGGGAGTCAACAAAGAGGCAGCAAACTCAGCTTCACAAATAATCCAACTTCCCAGTTTTATTACAATCCTTATTCAGATCTGCCAACTCTCTCGTCATCAGCTTAACGCTAGCAAGGCTGCAATGTTTAATTTTAAAACTTGGGGTTTTTATTCTACCACCCATCGCCCCCCACCCCCCCCCCCCCACCACCAAACCTACCTACCCCACCCCACCCCACCCCAATGCCCCTTCCAAAATGTTAACGGTGTAATACCATTTCCAAGTGCAGCATTTGAACCTCATTTGGTAAGCGGGCGGGAGGGAAAGTGGGTTGGACTTTCTCAGGCACAGAGATTGCAACGGGGCCTAGCAATGGAGAAAGGGAAAGAAATGTCTACATTTTAAAAACCACGAGAGAATGCATGTGCTTAAGCAACAAAAAAAAAATGTTGCGTTTTTAACATGCACACACACACATACACACACAATCTTGGAAAAGAAAGGTTGCAGTTATTGAAAGAGAGGGGAATGTGGAGGGGGGGGGGGGAGGGGGTAGGCTAAGGAAGCAAAGCTGGGCCCCAAGCTCTATTATCAATAACATCCCATTCCTTTCCCATCTCATTTCGCATCTATTTCTCTTCCACCTTTGATCAGTTTCCAGCCGCTCACAGGCGCTACATTGTGTCGAACATTTGTTGCAATTCCCCTCGTTTTACCCCCACCCCCCCTCCTATTTTTTGTAATTCTCTCTTCCATGATTTTTCTTTAGATACATTAAAGGCCCTTTATTCCATTCTTTGTGTGTCTGTGTGTTACGTTATATATTTTTTTTCCCAAAAAAAGAGAGAGAACCCCTTTTGTATCGCTTGTTAACTTTGCATTCGTTAAATTGTAGCCGATATTTGCGACCAACGAGTTGAAATGGACTCGCAGGAGAGACTAGCACCCCCAACTCCCCTCAGATCCGAGATACACCGGCTTTTTATTGGGGGGGGGGGGGGGGTGTAATTAAACGAAAGCTATATTTTTTTTACCTGGCTTTTACTCCTGACGGTGATCTGTCGTAAGTCCATCCTTGCCCAGCGCCTAGTGGATCTCCAAATCCAGAAGCAGGATAATTTCTATCCATTAAATTTAGTTCGAGTTGTTTTATTTTTGCTCTTTTTAAATTGTTGAAACCCGGGTTTTTTTTTTGCAAGCCTTCGAGACGTTCTTGGATTGCACTTTTCCCCCAGAACTGACTGACTGAATCTAATGCTACTTTATTTTGGTACGTCTGGGGGTTCCTATTTTGCTCTTAGTTTTAAAGCAAAAAAAAAATTTGCAATGTGTGTATATTTTTTTTTAAAAGAATTCTTGCAGGGGGGGGGGGGGGAACTCACAGTTCGGCCATCTTTCAGGCTCTCTCTCTCTCTGCCTGTCTGTGATCTGAATACCCAGAATACATTTCAGAGAGAAAGAGGGAGGGGAAGAGGATTACATATCTCAGAGCTATCCCACCAATAACAGGGAACAAACACACACACACACACACACACATGCAAAAATATTCACCCAGCACCACACACACACACACACAGCAGAATGGAGACAAAAATCCAACACCCTTAAATGCACGCGCTCCCAAGTCAAGAGTTAAACAAAAGCAAGGAAACCAGATAAAACAGAAACATGAAATTCAAATCAGGGGGTGGAGGGGGGAGGTGAGATTCGACACCAAGTCACAGAGATTTAAAAACAAAACACCCATTAGATTGACAAACGGGAAACATTTGCAAACGTCAAATGTCAGGAATCAGAGATTAGATTCTGACATCTGGACTAACATCTGGAGAATCTGCACCAGTGCAAAGTGGCTTTGACACCCGTGTTCTGGTGCATTCAAAACCCTTCACCTGATGGACACCTGGTGTGTAAGGGTCCTTTGTGTCAGAATCACTTTGATGGTCTTGTCCATGCTCAGGTAGCTTCGGAGGGTGAGCATGCATTGCCCACCAGGGCCTTCTTGGCCCCCCCGGTCAATCAGGAGGCCGGTGTGAATGGGTTTGGCATATTCAACCCTTTTCCTCATTGGCCTGTGCTAACTCAGTAATGTCAGTGATCACACTGAGCGAAATGGCTAAAAAAGTGTTAAACTGGCACAGAAGGGGACACTGTTCTGAGGTTGTATCTCGTCTGCATTGTTAAGGTCAGTGTAGAGGGAGCTTTACTCTGTATCTAACCCCGTGGTGTACCTGTCCTGGGAGTGTTTGATGGGGACGGTGTAGAGAGAGCTTTACCCTATATCTAACCCCGTGCTGTACCTGTCCTGGGAGTGTTTGATGGGGACAGTGTAGAGGGAGCTTTACTCTGTATCTAACCCCGTGCTGTACCTGTCCTGGGAGTGTTTGATGGGGACAGTGTAGAGGGAGCTTTATTCTGTATCTAACCACCTGCTGTACCTGTCCTGGGAGTGTTTGATGGGGACAGTGTAGAGGGAGCTTTACTCTGTATCTAACCCCGTGCTGTACCTGTCCTGGGAGTGATTGATGAAGACGGTGTAGCAGCCTTCCATCTCTTCAGACGATATTTTGTGCCGTGATGGTCAACTCATCCGGGAGATTATGTGGCTGTGGGGTGGGAAGTGTTGAATTGTGATGCTCCAACCGCCATAAGTGTGACACAGGCTTGATGGACCATCCATTCTGCTCCTAATCACCATGCCCATGTGTAACTTGCATTCAAATTATATCTGATCGACAGGGTGTCTCAAGGTGTTTTGCAACCAATTGATTTTTATTTCCTCTTCCAATGGGCTAATGGAGCCTGTTTGCACATGACAATATCTCATAAACAGAAAATTAATTAATAACCAGATAATTAAGGGATTCTTCTGGGTGTGTTAGTGAAGTGACAATTGTTGGCCAGATAAGCAGGAGAGTGTTCTTTGTTCTTTAAATAGTACCCTGGGATCCATTCACTATATCAAAACAGGGCCTCAGTTAAACAAAAACAGAATTACCTGGAAAAACTCAGCAGGTCTGGCAGCATTGGCAGAGAAGAAAAGAGTTGACGTTTCGAGTCCTCATGACCCTTCGACTGAGCAGTTCGGTCGAAGGGTCATGAGGACTCGAAACGTCAACTCTTTTCTTCTCCGCCGATGCTGCCAGACCTGCTGAGTTTTTCCAGGTAATTCTGGTTTTGTTTTGGATTTCCAGCATCCGCAGTTTTTTTTGTTTTTACCTCAGTTAAACGTCTCATCTCAAAGACATCACCTCCAATGGTGCAGCACTCCCTCAGTACTGCACTGAGAGTGACAGCTTAGATTTTTGTGCTCAAATGGTTGTTAATCTCTAGAATTCTCTTCCCCAGAGAGCAGTGGAGGCTGGGTCATTGAATATATTCAAGGCGGAGTTAGGCAGATCTTTGATTGACAAGTGAGTTGAGGGTTATGGGGGACAGGCAGGAAAGTGGAGTTAAAGATACATCAGATCAGGCACGATCTTATCAAATGCTGGAGCAGGCTTGAGGGGCCGAATGGCCTACTTCTCCTATTTCTTATCACCTTATGCAGCAAGATCTGGACAATGTTCAGACTTGGGCTGACATGTGGCAAGTAACAATGGCACCACACAAGTGCCAGGCAATAACCATGTCCAACAAAAGAGAATCTAACCATCTCTCCTTGACATTCAATGGCATTACCATCACTGAATACCTGACTATCAACATCCTGGGGGTTACCATTGACCAGAAACTGAACTGGACCAGCCATATAAATACTGTGGCTACAAAAGCAGGTCAGAGACCGGGAATTCTGCAGCAGGTAACTCACCTCCTGATTCTGCAAAGCCTGTCCACCATCTACAAGGCTCAAGTCAGGTGTGTGATGGAATACTCTCCCCTTGCCTGGATGAGTGTAGCTCCAATAACACTTAAGAAGTTTGACCATCCAGGACAAAGCAGCCCACTTGATTGGCACCCCATCCACCACCTTCAACATTCACTCCCTCCACCACCGATGCACAGTGGCAGCAGTGTGTACCATCAACAAGATGCACTGCAGCACTCAGCAAGGCTCCTGACAGCACCTTCCAAATCCACAACCACTGTCAGCTAGAAGGACAAGGGCAGCTGATACATGGGAACACCAAAACCTGGAAGTTCCCCTCCAAGCCACACACCATCCTGACTTGGAAATATATCGGCTGTTCCTTCACTGTCGCTGGGTCAAAATCCTGGAACTCCCTCCCTAACAGCGCTGTGGGTGTACCTACACCACATGGACTGCAGCGGTTCAAGAAGGCAGCTCACCCACCACCTTCTCAAGGGGCAATTAGGGATGGGCAATAAATGCTGGCCTAGCCAGTGATGCCCATATCCCGTTAACAAATTTTTGAAAAATTATTTTAAAGCTCTGGTTTGGAGCTGGAATCCACGATTTTCTGAGTTGGGGTGTTAATGGAGCCAAGTTGAGACCGATAATTGTCATCAATTCCAAAGACAGCTTTGGACCGACACTAGCGGAATAATTAAGAGAAATTGTGGGATCACCTTGGGAAAAGTAGGAAGGGTTGGGAATCATTCATGGTAATCCTTGCCCTGGAAGTATTGGAATATTTTTTGAAGAGTTTATTAAACAACAGAAGTGAAGTTCAAAGCCATTTTATTACAGAGCCCTTACATAACTCCATATATATTAAAGTACATAAAACACTAACATAATAACAAGTACAAGGCAATGTGGTTCTGTTTTTGTTTTGAGGCCTAGTTACTTGGAATTTATTTAATTTTTGTTTCCATATTCCTGCACCCCCACCATAATTCTCTTCCCTCCACTCCCAGAGACATGGCAGCTAAGTTTAACTGAACTCACAGAGGGAGAAAACCCACAGGGCTAGGTGGAATGCTGATTTTAATCGTCCTTGGCCTCAACAGACAGTAAAATCAGAAGGGGGTGAGAAATAAATGCTGTACCCCATCCAGTCAGTTTCTCAATGGGAAGGTTAGATTAAAATTGCCCCCATTGACTCTTGCTGGGGTACGGTCTCATGGGTAGCTCTGAGTGAGTGCGGGCCTCGAACCAGTGTTGGCATGAAACCAGGGCCCGATATTCATTCAATCCTATCTGTCAGGAGGTCAAAGGATAATGATCAGAATTCAGAAACCTGGCTGATTTATCCTCCCTCATGGGTTTATCGCGCCTCCACTTAAATCCAACAAGGAGGCCTGACTGAATTTCCCTCAGCCTAACACCTGGTGTCCTGAGGCCAACTGTGGCATTCCAACTGCTAACACAACTGAGATCAGCTAACTTGGCATAACCTGGGTACGGAAGACAACACCTTCAATTTGTATGCCCCAGTTCCCTGTAATTACCCACTAAGCTACCAGGCCCACTGTAGGAAGCACTGGTTTATCCCCAAGATCTCAACCAGCCATTGGACACAGCTAGTTCCACAGCCTTCAAGAAAGGCAACAAGCCAAGGTCCTAACCACAACCCCATGCCCCCCCCACCCCCGCCCGCCTCCCCAACCAAACAGTTTCAAATGAAGATACCCTGTTGTCCAGTTCATTTTTGACAAATTCTTTAGGAATTATGCCTTTCAGAGGTGGCTGGACTGATTCCTTACTGAGGTAGAGATCACATTGTATGGAAGGCAAGTGTCCTTACAGATAAGCATGCGATCACCTGCACAGGTTTCAAATTCTCTAGATTTCCCCCCTCATTGCTCTCTCGAGTTATTTTGCCCCTCCAGGAGATCATGATTGCGAAGGGCAGAATGATGAGGGATTGAGCACCCAGTCATAGTGGACCAGTTGGTCTTTTCCTGCTCATCCATTTTGTATGGAATTAGTGATACGTGGATCATCTAGCATGGTTTAGTTTTAATGGTCTTGCCCTTACAACATGGGAGGTCTTGCGGCACAGTGGGTAGCGTCTCTGCCTCCGAGCCAGAAGCCCAGTGTTTGAGACTCACCCCAGGATGTGACGGCCAAGGAAGGTGCGTTCATAACTCGGCCAAGCAGGTTGAGTATCAACCTGCAAACCCTTCGAACACACGCCTATGGCAGGCAGTAGGAGCGAGAGAGATTCCTGGTCAGCCATGTGAAGGAAAACACGTTGGAGTTTTGGCCATCACTATCCATCACATCAGCTTACAATACATATGGGGCATAGTGATATTGTCACTGGATTAGTATTTCAGGGTAATGCTCCGTGGACCTGAGTTCAAATCCCACCATGGCACATAGTGAAATTTGAATTCAATAAAAACATCTGACGATGACCACCAAACCATTGCCAAAACCCATCCTGTCTGGTTCCCCAATGTCCTTTAGGGAAGGAAATCTGCTGTGCTCACCTGGTCTGGCCTACATGTGACTCCAGACCCACAGCAATGTGGGTGACTACTTAAATTGCCTTCTGAACAAGGGCAATAAATGCTGGCCCAGCCAGCAACACCCACATCCCATGAACAAATAATAAAAAGAAATTGCACTTAAGCCACAGCAACTCGGACTTCCGGAGTGAACTGTAGGACCACTTACAACCAAGAGGCTGAGAGTTCAGAATTCCCAACATGGCTGATTGGTTTCTTTCATTTCTCATGGTGAGTTTTTATTTTGTTTCCGTGTCTGGCCTAGGGTTAGCCCACATGAGCAGGTCAACTCCCAATGCTCTCAGGAGCAGCAGATAATGAAGTGCAGTCTTGGTTACGTTACCTTTATGCAGAGGACAAATTTTGAATCAAAAAAAGTCATACCAGTGGGACCACTTTAAGGTTTTTTTTTTAATTAAAAAGGCAATTAGTCTCTCGTACAGCATTCTTCCCCTCCCCTCCTGCCCAACAAAGCTAGACAGTGAAATGTGTGAGAATTACGCAATGCCCTGTTAAAATTGAGGACACCAAGCACAATGTACTGTCTAACAAATAACTCGCAGGATTTACTGAAGTTGTAATAAGCTGCAGTGTTGCCCCCCACCCCCTCCCACCAACTGCCCCCAGCCCCACCCTGCTCTGAGCCATCATGTTTAAACCCACCCTCTGTAGGCAGAAAGTGGAATTACAGCAAAAAAAAAAACCCCAAGCAGCCTTCTCTCCTTCCATTTTAACAATCACTTAAAACACACTCGAATTATATTCCCCCATCTTATTGACGGAGTATTTCTGGAAAAAAGTCCACTCTTGTGCAATTTTCTCACTTGGTCTAAGTCCTCAGAACTGCTCCTCTACCTCTGTTCAATCTATTGGCAAGAGCTAGGTACTGGTTGCCATGGATATCCCAAACATGAAGATTGAGGCCCTGTCCCTCCACAGTTTATGGTACAATTCTGAACCTTGCTTCACTGCCCACCTTCCACCGCCCCCCCAACCCCGTCTCCTCCTCCCCCCCAACCCCACACCATCCCCACCCCCCCAAAACTTTATTCAGTTGGATACACAAGAGTCACTGGTTTCTCCCTTATAGTTCCGGGATTAGGTCCAAGTCGGGCTTTTTGGGGTTTTTTTTTTGGCCGGGAGAGTGTTAATCACTTGTTTTCTGTAAACATGCAGATTGTTCTCTTGAAGAGTCCGAAATCTTGAATCAATAAAATTTCAGCAATTTAAATTCTGCTTGCGGGGACAAATGCCATTAACAGTGGTCGATTTGCTTTCTGATTGGTGCAAGTTTGGGTCAGAGTGGTTTAGTCTCTATTCAACCCCTCTTCCTTATGTAAAAAGGCACCATCAGGTAGTTCCACAAGCACTACCAGCCTCTAATACCACACCCAGAGGTTATTATTCACTTGTGAGCTTATGCAGCAAGTACCACTGTTCTATTTAACCATTCAAAGAATCAGGTAGGGATGCCAGCCCTCCAGGACTGTCCTGGAGGCTCCAGGGATTTGAAAAAAAAATCAACCTCTTGCCCGCAACCTGGGAGAAAAATAACAGAAGACAAAGAAAACAACATTGTTTTTCATATTCTTTGAAGACTTTTGTCATAAGCCTTTTGGTGTTGGGGGTGGTGGGAGAAGTAATATTTTCCTGGGTAAGTTGGGGGGTTGTCAGATGAAGCCTCCAATGTAGGCCCAACCAGAGTTGGCAACCCTAGTATCATAGCCAATTCTACATTCTGGTCCCACGCCCACAAATGTGTTTTCTCCTCAGCAGAAGCGGCAATTCTGGCTGATTTTCCACCCGTCCCTGCCCAGCTCGAATGAGACTGCCGAGGAGAATTGTAGCAGCTCTGCCAGTTAATTCCTGGTGGACAATGCCACATGCCCTGGGGAGGCCTCACACGAGAAGCCCTCATTTCAGAGTTCAGTCGAGGCCCGTGGATCCAAACAGAGGCCTGTGGCATACACAGCATCTCGCTGGATGATTCTTTGTCCCTCCCCACCCGAATCATTGACACCAATATAGCATTAAATAGAGGGCACATGATAACTTTTTCTAAACGGCCATCGTTACCTTGTATCTGTGGAGTGTTTTGAGTATCTAGTTACTAGATCTGGCAGTGTCAACACAAAGACCTTGAGCAAGACTTTACTTCAAATACAGTGAAACCAGTCTTACACTAGTCATTCTCGTAAGAGATTCCAGGCCCATTCTCTCTGCTCGCCTCTACCAACCCCCACTGCTCAATCAACAGCGCAGGCTGGTCACCCTATCCCAGGCCCCTGCCACTTGTAACATATCCCTAGGAAGTGCTCGACAACAGTCCATATGGTGTTGTCGTGGAAAAAGCAACAGGGAACTATAGGCCCCCTGATCTCCGGGGTAATTCAAACATATTCCTTTTATGTATGTCTCCTTTACCAAGTATAAATGAGTCACGCTACGAGTTTGGCCGATTATCTTAAAATGGTCGTTATTGCTGCTATTAGCGCACTCAGGATTGTTCAGCAAGTGCTGTCCAATCGGAGAGCCACATCCCACATTAGGTATTGTGTTTTGCTTTGGCAGCCTCTCTCTCTCTTTTCAGCAATATCCTAGTCACAATAGATAGAGCAGGTTATTAAGGTAATTATCAAGAGGGAAGCTTTCATTGGGATTGGTTGCCGTGCACCTCCCAGCTTGAGGGAGGGAGGTTGGGTGGTGGAGCGGGGTGGGGGTTGTTGAAGGTGAGCTGGCATCAAGTTAACCAATTCAGCAGCCAGAGGGACTGAATCTTCCACTATAGAGGGAAGTCCTGAGTCACCAAAAAACAAAAAATTAAAAAGGTCTGCTCACAGAGTGATGAGGTTCTACCCTTCACTCCTGAAGGTGCTGCACCCATGGGTGGATGGGGTTGGAGGAACAACCTCCTATAGCTCTTGGAAGACCTTTGGTACCTCAGGGGAAGTTGCCCAGTGCACATGTTGCCAGCTGAGCAGGCATCACAGTCGAAACAAATGCATTGCCATATCCAAATGCGCCCAATTCCATTTCACTCCCCCTAAGTTAGGGGAGGATGATGGTTGTTGGAGGGGGGGGGGGAAATGGATGAGGGCACCAATTCCAAATGTATCTCCCCTTGTACAGCCACCTTGACCAAGAGCAGCCAGACGACCCGAGGGATGTAATTCCATTTGAGTGCAATGGAGGTTTCTGTCACCAGATTGGTTTCACTGTACACTAACAAAGCTACGCTTCTGACCCATTGCCCCGGCAACAGGTCATGCTGGGAAAGATACTTCAACAGCAAACCTAAAATCGGCAAAGTCCAGTGTTCAGTTTTGGAACGACAAATTATCTACAAAGTGAAAAAAGAGGTGAACTACAATTTAACCGGTGACAGGAGAAGAGCTCATTGGTTCATGAAGATTCTCCGGAAGAATGCGATCCCAGATATTTGAGGGTGTTTTTTTTTTAATTTAAAAATAGTCTTCGCTTATTTTATGATCTTCGAAATACTATCCGGTAGCTCTTTCCCCCCGTTGGTAAGGCTTTGTCCACAGCTTCGTAAACGCACGAGTATCATCCCAGGTTTCAACTTGGCTGTGACTCACGTGTAGACCTGCTGCAGAGAGAGGGGGCAGGTTAGGGGATAGTCACTTTGTCTTATACAAGCACCTTTCACCTCCTTGTGCCCCTACCACCACCCAGAAACATCAACACACTCCCCAGATCACATCCTGTGAATATCGACACATTACTGGGAATCCGTCCCCCACCCTCATCTCCCCTCCCTTTCAGACCATGACAAAATACTGACACTGTCCCAGGGAACTCCTGCTTGAGGCACTCCCAGGAGCCCTCAATACTAACTTCTGAAGTAAAGAAAAAGACTTGCGTTTATATAGCGCCTTTCACGTCTCAAAGCCAATGAAGTACTTTGTAGCTGCTGCTGTAATATGGGAAACACAATATGCACACAGCAAGATCCCATTAACAGCAATGTGGTCATACCGGATAATCTGATGTTGATTGAGGGATAAATATTGGCAAGAGCACTGGGGATAACTCCCCTGTTCTTCTTCAAAGTAGTGCCAAATGATCTTTTACATCCACCAGAGCAAGCGCACCAAAAAAGCAAACAGCGCCTCTGACAATGCAGCACTCCCTCGGTAATGCAGACTTGATTTTTGTGCTTGAGCCTTGGAATGGGACTTGAAGCCAGAACCTTGGAACTCCGGTGCTACCAGCTGACACTCAAACAACATCAGGCATCCCAGAACAATACTCATGTTAGTGACAGAATGTGTAGGATCAATACATAGCAACAAATGGCCCGTTCGTAAATAATTTCAGAAACTCAATGCCCTTGTAATCTCTCCAAGATCATCCAATGGATCCACCGATAGGGTCAGGGTCCCAAAACGTCCTCCTTGCCTGAGGGCAGTGACTCATGCTGGACTAAATCTCCATGTTCATAGGGCCCACACTCTACTGCCTCATCATGCTCCAGTTTAGCCAGCAGGGAGCATCACAGCCAACCTCCTCTGGCATCTACAAATATCTACCAGCAAAAGATCATTGGGGTCAAGGCCTCAGGATTTTCCTAATTGCCATGGTAATGCACTGCTAATCAACACAGAGTGGAGTCTGAAACAGCTGGGGTTGCCGTGGACTCTTCAGGAATATCCTGGAGAGTTGGCATGCAACTCAGAGGCATTAAACAACAATAAGTGTTCAGATTTCTTTTCTTTGTACACTAGGTTAATTTTAATTTTATGGAACCCATCTCAGATATTTTTAACAAAGACAGAATTACCTGGAAAAACTCAGCAGGTCTGGCAGCATCGGCGGAGAAGAAAAGAGTTGACGTTTCGAGTCCTCATGACCTTTCGACAGAACTTGAGTTCGAGTCCAAGAAAGAGTTGAAATATAAGCTGGTTTAAGGTGTGTGTGTGGGGGGGCGGAGAGATAGAGAGAGAGAGAGAGGTGGGGGGGGTGGTGTGGTTGTAGGGACAAACAAGCAGTGATAGAAGCAGATCATCAAAAGATGTCAATGACAATAGTACAATAGAACACATAGGTGTTAAAGTTGGTGATATTATCTAAACGAATGTACTAATTAAGAATGGATGGTAGGGCACTCAAGGTATAGCTCTAGTGGGGGTTTTTTTTTTAATTTTTTTTTAATTTTTTTTTTAATAATGGAAATAGGTGGGAAAGGAAAATCTTTATAAGTTATTGGAAAAAAAAGGAAGGGGGAAACAGAAAGGGGGTGGGGATGGGGGAGGGAGCTCACGACCTAAAGTTGTTGAATTCAATATTCAGTCCGGAAGGCTGTAAAGTCTTCCTTGGACAAGGGTCCCCCTTGTCCTCACTTATCACCCCACCAGCCTCCGCATTCAAAGGATCATCCTCCGCCATTTCCGCCAACTCCAGCATGATGCCACCAAACACATCTTCCCTTCACCCCCCTTATCGGCATTCCGTAGGGATCGCTCCCTCCAGGACACCCTAGTCCACTCCTCCATCACCCCCTACTCCTCAACCCCCTCCTATGGCACCACCCCATGCCCACGCAAAAGATGCAACACCTGCCCCTTCACTTCCTCTCTCCTCACCGTCCAAGGACCCAAACACTCCTTTCAAGTGAAGCAGCATTTCACTTGCATTTCCCCCAACTTAGTCTACTGCATTCGTTGCTCCCAATGTGGTCTCCTCTACATTGGAGAGACCAAACGTAAACTGGGCGACCGCTTTGCAGAACACCTGCGGTCTGTCCGCAAGAATGACCCAAACCTCCCTGTCGCTTGCCATTTTAACACTCCACCCTGCTCTCTTGCCCACATGTCTGTCCTTGGCTTGCTGCATTGTTCCAGTGAAGCCCAACGCAAACTGGAGGAACAACACCTCATCTTCCGACTAGGGACTTTACAGCCTTCTGGACTGAATATTGAATTCAACAACTTTAGGTCGTGAGCTCCCTCCCCCATCCCCACGCCCTTTCTGTTTCCCCCTTCCTTTTTTTTCCAATAAATTATAAAGATTTTCCTTTCCCACCTATTTCCATTATTAAAAAAAAAATAAAAAAAAACCCCACTAGAGCTATACCTTGAGTGCCCTACCATCCATTCTTAATTAGCACATTCGTTTAGATAATATCACCAACTTTAACACCTCTGTGTTCTATTGTACTATTGTCGTTGACATCTTTTGATGATCTGCTTCTATCACTGCTTGTTTGTCCCTACAACCACACTGCCCCCCCCCACCTCTCTCTATCTCTCCGCCCCCCACACACACACCTTAAACCAGCTTATATTTCAACTCTTTCTTGGACTCGAACTCAAGTTCTGTCGAAGGGTCATGAGGACTCGAAACGTCAACTCTTTTCTTCTCCGCCGATGCTGCCAGACCTGCTGAGTTTTTCCAGGTCATTCTGTTTTTGTTTTGGATTTCCAGCATCCGCAGTTTTTTTGTTTTTATCTCAGATATTTTTATTTGTGTTAACCAATCAGGTGATGAAGTATCTGCTCACTTTCTGATTGGCTGTGGAAAGATGGGGTGTCACAATGATCGGCATGTCTGGCCACCAACGGCACAAGCATGAGGCAGGAGGTCATGTGACATCACTTTCAGGAATGCCCCTAACATGTACCATTCTCACTTGGCAATCCAGTCACAGAGGTTCTGGGAATCTACTTATTTGACTTGTGGAGACAAAAATTTGCTTGTGAACAAGAGAGATGAGTAAGTGTACAAACCCGGTGTATGGTGGGGGAGGGGCGTCATAATGTCCTGATCTCCTCAATGCTTCTTCGTACGAGGGAAGTCCTGGGGCGTTGGTCTCCAGATTCGTCAGGGGCACCTCTTCACTTGGCACACTGACTGGTTGGGCGATTGGGGTTGGGCCTTGTCCCCGATACTCAGGTGGTCTGGAAGAAAATGAAACACATGCTAAGAAACAGGAAGGGGAGGAAACGTAATGGATCTGAGGAGATGTTTTTCCCCCTTGTTCCATTTTTAGATTTTCCATAAACCCATGCTGCCTTATCCACCACTCGCCCCTCACCCCAGTAAGTAACCAGAGCAGCCGTTTCTCACCCATGCCAGTGTCGGCAGGTTGTTTGACTGTGGTGGGAATCGCAGCCCACCCTGGTTTCATCCTCACCGTTGTCCAACGCACTTGCCCGGATTCTACTGCTTGGGCCATTGGCTTCCCACTGATTCTGCCTCCCTTCGAAATACATCATCTGCAGCAAGCCTAGTTAACCAACTCTTGGACAGATTGGCAACAGCAGTAAAACGAGAGCTCGGACTTGGAATTGCATCAAAACTGGCTTCCTCTTAGTTAGCAGAGGTCCTACTTTAGGGGGAGATGGTAGCATAGTGGTAATTTCACTGGGTTTGTAATCCAGAGGCCTAGGCCAATGCCCTGGGGACAAGGGTTCAAATCCCACCATGGCAGCTGGTGGAATTTAAATTCGACCATGACCACTATCATAGATTGTCATAAAAATCCATCTGGTTCACTAATGCCCCTTTAGGGAGTGAAATCTGCCATCCTTGGCTGCTCTGGCCTACATGTGACTCCGGATTCACAGCAATGTGGTTGACTCTTAACTGCCCTCTGAAATGGACTAGCAAGCCACTCAAGTTGGTATCCATGGATTCGAAATTGGCTGTGTGGGAGAAGACAGAGGGTGGTAGGGGTTGATTGCTTCTCAGACTGGTGGTCTGTGACTAGTGGTGTGCCTCAGGGATCTGTCCTGGGACCATTGTTGTCTATATCAATGATTTGGATGATAATGTGGTAAATTGGATCAGCAAGTTTGCTGATGACACTATGATTGGAGGCGTTGTGGACAGCGAGGAAGGCTTTCAAAGCTTACAGAGGGATCTGGACAAACTGGAAAAATGGGCCAGAAAATGGCAGATGGAATTTAATGCGGAAAAGTGTGAGGTGTTGCATTTTGGAAGGACAAACCAAGGTAGGACATACACAGTAAATGGTAGGGTACTGAAGAGTGCGGAGGAACAAAGGGATCTGGGAGTTCAGATACATAATTCCCTGAAAGTGGTGTCACAGGTAGACAGGGTTGTAAAGAAAGCTTTTGGCTTACTGGCCTTCATAAATCAAAGTATTGAGTATAGGAGTTGGGATGTAATGGTGAGGTTGTATAAGGCATTGGTGAGGCCAACTTTGGAGTATTGTGTGCAGTTCTGGTCGCCTAACTACAGGAAGGATATCAGTAAGATTGAGAGAGTGCAGAGAAGGTTTACTAGGATGTTGCCGGGTCTTAAGGAGTTGAGTTACAGGGAAAGTTTAAACAGGTTAGGACTTTATTCCTTGGAGCATAGAAGAATGAGGGGAGATTTGATAGAAGTTTACAAAATTATGAGGGGTATAGACAGAGTAAATGTGAGTAGGCTCTTTCCACTTAGATTAGGAGAGAGGAACACGAGAAGACATGGCTTTAGGGTGAAAGGGGAAAGATTTAGGGGGAACATTAGGGGGAACTTCTTCACTCAGAGAATGGTGAGAGTGTGGAACGAGCTACCAACTGACGTGGTAAATGCGGGCTCACTCTTAAGTTTTAAGAATAAATTGGATAGATACATGGATGGGAGAGGTCTGGAGGGTTATGGACTAGGTGCAGGTCAATGGGACTAGCAGAATAATATTTCGGCACAGACTAGAAGGGCCGAATGGCTTGTTTTCTGTGCTGTAGTGTTCTATGGTTCTATGTTTCTAAGTTCAAGGGCAATTAGGGATGGGCAACAAATGCTGACTTGTGATGCTTATATTCCATTAAAGAATAAAGAACTCACCAGATTATAGATGGTTCGCTCTTCCCCTATGGGTTACATACCTTGTTTAGTTAACCCCTAAGAAATTGGTTCCACAGATCTGTGGCCTAAGTGTGCACTGGCAAACTGCAGGAGTTCAAAGTCCCAATTCCCTGGACCACCATTGCCCAGAAGGACAAGGGGCAGCAGGTGCACAGGAATATGGCATCCCAATTTGGATGATATAAAATCGGCCATTCGTTCAACAGCACTGGACCAAAACTCTGGACCAATTCGTCCAACAGCATTGTAGGAGTGACTTCACCACATGAGCTGAAGTGGTTCAAGGTGGTGACCTTCAAGGGCAACGAGAGATGGCCAATAAATGCCAACCTTGCTCACATCTCAAGAATGAGCTTGAGAAAAAGAGAGACTGGAGCAGCAGGGATTGTTCTCCTTTGAGTAGAGAACATCAAGGGGAGGTTTGATGGAGGATTTCAGAATCATAAATGGTATTGATGGGGTAAACAAGGAGAAACAAACAGTTTCACTCCGGCAGAGGACCCAGATTTAAGATAATTTGCTAAAGGAGGAGTAATATTTTTACGCAGTGAGTTGTGGTGATCTGGAACACGCTGCCTGAAAGGGCAGTGGAAACAGGTTCAATAAAACTTTCAAAAGAGAATTGGGAAAAATACTTGGAAAGGAAAAACTTGCAGAACTGTGGGGAAAGAGCAGGGAGAATAGGACAAATTGGGTGGAATTTTCCCCAAGGACCAGCACAGGCAAGATGGGCTGAATGGCAGCTTCCTGTGCAGCAAAATTCTATAACAGAGTCGGTCTTTGCCTTCTGCTCTGCCCATCACAGCGCAAAGAGGACATAGATAGGCTGGCAGGATGGGCATACAAGTGGCAGATGCAACTTATTATGGAAGTATGAGGTGATGCATTCTGCCAGAAGAGATAGGGTGAGGCAATATGAACTAAAGGGCACAATTCTATAAAAAGTGTGCAGGAATTGAGGCACCTTGGGCTGCATGGATCTTTGAAGGTGACTGGACATTTTGGGAGCATGGTTATGGGGTCTTGGGCTTCATAAGTACAGGCATCAATTACAAAAGGAGGGACATTATGCTGAACCTTTATAAAGCTCTGGTTAGACCCTGACTAGGATATTGGGTCCAGTTCTGGTCACCACACTTTAGGAAGGATGTGAGGGTCCTTGAGACAGTGTGGAGAGATTTACCAGAACGGTTCCAGGGATGAGGGATTTCAGCTGCAAGGTTAGGTTGGAGAAGCTGGGGTTGTTCTCCTTGCGGCAAAGGAGATTGAGGGGAGATTTGATTGAGGTGCACAAGATTATGACAGGTTTAGATAAGGCAGACAGGGGAAAATTCTTCCCATTGTCTGATTGGTCAAGGATTAGGGGTACACAGATTTAAGATTTTGGGCAAGAGATGCCGGAGGAAAGTGAGGAAGATTTAATTTTTAAAAAAAAAACGCAGCAAGTGGTAATGTCCCGGAACACACTGCCAACGGGAGCGGTGGTAATGATTTCAAAAGGAGGGGAGTTTGAAGGAAATAAACTTGCAGGGCTGCAGAGATCGAGGGGAGAAGTGGGACTGACTGGACTGCTCTGTGAAGAGTTGGCATGGATTGGATGGGTTGAATGGACTCCTTCTGGGCATAAGTGACTTCATGACATTCTCCCCCCCGCCCCATCCAAGTAAGTGCAGCTTGCAACCGTATTCTAGCCCCTAACCAGCCCACTTTGGGATCTGTGATCTGTCTCCAGTTCGGAGCCCAGTACCAACCTGTCTGCTCTCTTCCCCCTCTGTTTGCAGAAGTAGATGACAAGCAGCCCGATGAGAATGATGAGGACGAATCCACCGATCAGACCAGCCACCAGCCCAGCCACGTCGAACTTATGGGCAGTGGGGCTGCCTGAGGAACAGAGAAGACAGACTCAGTCAGGACGGTCGGAATTCAGGGGAAGGCTGTGGCATAGTGGTAATGTAACTGGACTAGCAATTCAGAGGCTAATGCTCTGGTGATATGGGTTCAAATCCCACCATGGCAGCTGGTGGAACTTAAATTCAATTAATAAAAATCTGGAATTGAAAGGTAGTGACCATGATAACTGTCATCAATTGTCATAAAAGCCCATCTGGTTCACTAATGCCCTCTAGGGAATGAAATCTGCCACCCTTACCTGGTCTGGCCTACATGTGACTTCAGACCTATAGCAATGTGGTTGACTCTTAACTGCCCTCTGAAGTGGCCGAGCAAGGCACTCTGTTCAAGGACAAACTCAGAACAAATGGTAAAAATAATCCAAAGCTTGACTGGAGAGCTGGAGGGAAGAGGGGAACCAGGGCACCCAAAACTCACGTTAAAAAGGTGCAGTTACACAAGCGCAATCCCAAAAATTCTTCCTAATTGCAACAATATATGGTTAACCACATCAAAGGTACTTTTATGTGAAAGAAAGGGTGGGTCATGTTGCAGAAATTAGTTAGGAAGGGCAAATATTTTCCCCAGCTATGGCTCAATGGGTAGCACTCTTGCCTCAGAGTCAGAAGGTTGGGGGTTCAAGTGCCACTCTAGAGACTTCAGCGTAAAATTTTTAATGCTTCCCCTGCAGTACTGAGGGAGTGCTGCACCGTCTTTCTAGCGAGATGTTGAACCATGCTGTCCAAGCTTTTCATATGAAAATCCTACATATATTCATACACAAGGACCTGTCCTCTGCAAGCAAAAGGAACATGTCCAGGCATTGTGCCTTTTTTAAGAATTAAACAAAAGCCTTGGGGACAATAGCTTCCATGTGCATTCGCCTCATCCAGAGTTGACTTGCTAAACAATCAGCACCCGTTTCTCATGCAGCACAAATTGCTGCTCCCTTTGAAATTTGGCATTCTTGCATCTGTCCTGGTGAGTGCTAGGTGAAAAGCTTCGACAGCATGTTTCTTTTTTAATCAGCAATACCTAAGTTCTGTACTACCAAATGACTATCTTTACCCTTCAACCAACATCACTAAAAGACATTATTTGGTCAATATCACATTGCTGTTTGTGGAATCTTGCTGTGTGCAAAGTTAGATGTCACATCCATTGGAACAGTGACCACGCTTCAAAGGTACTTCATTGGTTGTAAAGTGATGTTGCTTGTCCTGAGGTTGTGAAAGGCACTATAGAAAGATAATTTCATTTCTTTCCCCCACAACCCCCCCCATGGGAACATTGAAGCTAATTGACATATCCCAGCCAATTCGTGTGATCCACCCATAGACCATTACTCCGAGGTGGCAGCAGACGACCAGGCCAACAGAATGGCAGGAGGTGGTCGCCAATTTAGCCCCACTCCCCTGCTCTTTCCCCACTGCCCTTCCAACTTTCCTTTTCAACTATTCATCCAACTCAAATGGTCACTTAGGGAAGGGAAAGTTATCAGGCAGCACGTTGCAGATCATCATAAACTTGCTTTGCAATAAAAATGTTTTGCTCATGTCACCTGTGTTTCCTTGGCTCATTATTTTAAGCCCGTGTCCTCTAGTTAATGACCCTCCAGCCAGTGGAAACAGTTTCTCCTCACTCACTCCATCAAAGCTCTTCGAGATTTTAAACACCTATTAAATCTCCCCCTAAACTCCTCTCCTTTAAAAGGAGAGCAACGCTAATCTGGTGTCTCCACTTGAATTGAAGACTTACATCCCAGCTACCATTCCAGTAAGTCTCTTCTCTACCTCTCCAACACTCCGATATGCTTCCTAGAGTGTGGTGCCTGGAATTGCTTTCAGCTACAGTCTAAACTTAGCTAAGGTTCAGAAACATATATAAATCATACTGAAGCTAGACACAGACATTAAGCTACATTGTACTTTGCTGCTGCTTACCTGGTTTCTGGTCTTTTGTGTATTTCTTCCAAAATTCAAGCTGAAAAAAGATTAAAAAAAGTAAATTTTAATAATAAAATTACGTGGCGTTAAACAGAGAGCCCATCTGCCTTCTCAAGTGGATGTAAAAGATCCCACAGCACTATTTTGAAGAGCAGGGGAGTTTTCCCCAGTGTCCTGGCCAAAACTTATCCCTCAAATTAGATGACCTGGTCATTATCGCATTGCTGTTTGTGGGAGCCTGCTGTGCAGAAATTGGCTGTTGCATTTCTTACATTACAACAGCGACAACACTTCAAAAGTACTTCATTGGCCGTAAAGCGCTTTGAGATTTCCTGAGGTTGTGAAAGATGCTTTTTAAATGCAGGTCTTTCTTCTTTTTAAACTCACAATCTTTCAAGGTCTGAGAAATTGAGTATCTGGTCATGCCAGGCTTGTCCTAGAGGTAATATAAGTCTTCGCCTGTGCTGATGGGGCCCTGTGGTTAGACATTGTTCCTTCATCTTCGGGGTTTGAGTTTCGATAAAATTCCAACCCAACTGACTTGAATTGGTCACTCAAAGAACTCTGCATTCCTCCAACCTCTTGTCCATCACTCCCTCTCCCTTCCTTTGCCTGACAACGGGAGGCCATGTCATCCAGTAGGGTTGCCAACCCTCCAGGATTGGCATAGACTCTCCAGGAATTGAGGATCAATCTCCCAGGACACTGCTGTGTGTGCAACCCTGGAGAAAAATCATCATTGGGACATTAACATTTCTTTTGTCATTTTCTTTGAGCATTTCTCTTTACCAGATATGAAAATATTGAAGATGGGGGAAGAGACACTTTTTGGCTGAGGCAAGCATCATCCAATTGGTCTCTTTGTTTTCCAACTGGCGTAGGAAGGCAATAGGTCACAAGGATGGATGTGCTGGCCGACTAATGGCTGGAGTGTGGCGGAATGTCATGATGAAACCTCCAGGAATTTGTTTAATCACAGTTGGCAACCCTAGTCATCAGTTGTCTAGGTCCTGAGTTTTGCAAGTCACTTCCTAAGCCTCTCCACCTTGAAGATTCTCCTTAAAACCAACCATTTTCACCTCTCCTAATTATCTGCTTCTTTATCTGGGAGTGATTTTTTTTGGTCTGTTAAAGCTCCTGTGGGACATCTCAGGATGTTTTATGATGTTAAAGGCATTACTCCGATCGATACGTTCCCAACATCTAGTAAGTTGAGCGGCCGGCCAGCCACCGGTCCCGTCCCATTGGCCAGCCAGCCACCGGTCCCGTCCCATTGGCCAGCCAGCCACCGGTCCCGTCCCATTGGCCAGCCAGCCACAAACAGAAGCTGGTTGAAAAATAAATAGGACCTCTCCTGATGAATAAGTAGTCATGGAAAGCAGCAGGGCGTTTTGGATGAGGCAGGATGGAAGATGGTGCCTTTACATCATTCAAAACCACACAAACCCACTTTACAACACCCTGTGACATGGCGAGCAGAGGGCTGCCATTGAATAAGCCCAATCACAACAAAATTGGCCAACGGTGGATTGGCTGATGGCTGCGTAACTCTTTTTCTGCATCAAACAAAATAAACTAAATTAACAAATTAAGTGACAAATTAAAAAGGCAGCCCCTTAAAGGGAAGCTGCAAAAAGAAAACCAAAACCTGAAAAGGACACTTACAAACATTAAATCAAAATGGTCTATAAAGCAGCCCAGTCCCCAGCAAGCACAGAAGGCCACGGTGCCAGCGGACATCATGTGCTCCTTCTCCAGGAACACTTGGCCACAAACATAGCTGTGGAAGAGGGGCAGACAATCAGGCCAAATGACCCCCTCAATCACCCACTGCCTGGACCTGTTAATGGCCAACTTGGCCAGGCCCAGGAGCAGCCTCATGAGGTCCTCCTCCCTCCCAGATCCCCCTCCACACCAGGTGCCAGTGTGGGGCCCATTGTGCTACAGGACACCTTCTCAAAAAGACACCATGTGCTGGCCCTTCAAAGCCTTCATTGTCCCTCACCTCACAAAATGATACCCACCGTCTTCTTATCGCTCTCGAAGATTTCATGAGCTTCCTCGTAGTTGCATATTTCCTCATAGCATTCTCGTTCCAGATTTCCAGGGGTGATAAGTTCAAAATCCCAGCTATTGTACATCAGCTTCCGGCTCAAGAAGACAGCTGCTTGACTTTTATCCAGGAACACTGAACATAATCAGAGAGAAAAATAATTTCTGTTTTAAACTCTTACTCCAAAACACTTTTTACAGAGTCTTACTGAGGTCTGTGCGATTGGAGTCACAGAAACCTTAGGTTACGAAAACTGGAAAATTCCACAGAATTTACAGCACACAAATAGGCCATTTGGCCCAACTGGTCCATGCACCACATTAGCCTCCACCCATCTCCTCTTTGTTTAACCCCATCAGCATAGCTTCTATTCCTTTCACCCTCGTGTTTATCCAGCTTCCACTTAAATGCATCTGTGCTATTCAACTCCAAGTGGTAGCGAGTTTCATATTCTCACCACTCTTGGGGTAAAGAGGGTTCTCCAGAATTGCCTATTGGATTTAGTGATTTTTATCTTTATGGTCCAGAGATCTGCAATTGGAAACTTCTTCACCTCGTCTACTCTTTGAAACACCTTCTGTAATGTCCTGCATCAGTAAATGCCTAAGCTTTCTTTTTTGGAAGATTTTATTTGGGGAAACATGTGCAGAAGGGGAAGGGAAACAGAAAGGGAACATACCTTCATCTTGAGCGTCTCTTTGCTGTGACAGAGTCCGTGCTTCGATCAAACGGGTGTGGATGAGGGCACAATTCAGAAATACAAAGTGCAGTAACCGATTTGTAACCATGCTGGAAGCCCTGGACCCGGACAAAAAGTGAGAGAAGGTACACATGTTAACACTAGATTACTTGTAGCGAGGAAAACTGGGTTATTCTTTGAAAGGTTCTAGATTTTACTATTCCAACGCACTCATGACTGTTCTCCCACATTCCACCCTCCAGAGACTCAAGACCATCCAAAACTTCGTTACCCCATGTCTTAACTGGCAGCAAGTCACATTCCCCTTTCATCCCAGTGCTTGTTGACCCACATTGGCTCTCGGTCAAGCAACATCTTGATTTTAAATTCCTCATCCTTGTTTTCAAATCCCTCCATGGCCTCGCCCCCTCCCCATCTCTGTCATCTCCTCCAGCCCCACAACTCTCTAAGATATCTACACCCATCTAATTCTGGCTTCTTCTGCATCCCTGACTTTAATCAGTTCATCATGCCTCTGGTTGCCTGAGCTCCAAGCTCTGGGATTCACTCCCCACACCTCTCCGCCTCTCCCTCACATTCCTCCTTTAAGCCACTCCTTAAAACCTACCTCTTTCACCAAGGTTTTGGTCATCTGACCCAATATCACCTTAATAGCAGACGCATGGGAACACCACCACCTGGAAGTTCCCTTCCAAGCCACTCACCATTCTGACTTGAAACGATATCACCGTTCCTTCACTGTCGCCAGGTCAAAATCCTGGAACTCCCTCCCTAACTGCACTGTGGGTGTACCTACACCACATGGACTGCAGCGATTCAAGAAGGCAGCTCACCATCACCTTCTCAAGGGCAACTAGGGATGGACAATAAATGCTGGCCCAGCCAGCGACACCCACATCAAATTTTTAAAAAAGTGGCTTGGTGTCATGTTTTGTTTTATAACACTCCCATGAAGCACCTTGCGATGTTTTATTACAGTAAAGGTGCTATAAGTTCTTGTTGAAAGAATTGGATGTCTCCCACTGTCCAAACTCAGATGACCTCTAGTCTCCTTCAGCCAGTCTCCACCTACATGCCAGGCAGAAAGCTCTGGCTTTGGATTGCCAAGTTTGGCTGCACATATTTCTCATTTCATCTTATACCCCTCCCCTCATCTCATCTCCCTAGTTTTAAAAATAATAAACATGTTATAAATTTAAAATGAAAACATGTGCTTTTTTAAAAAAAACGCCCTATGATTTTACACTTGGGTGGCTTGCAACAGGATCCCAGAGATTAATCTTTATTTCCCAGTGAATTTGGGATGATCAATGGCAGCCTGAGCTGGCAGACAATGGAGGAGGCCATTCGGCCCATTGAATCCGTGCCGGACTCCATGCCAGGGATGGGCCTTTTTCACTTTGTAATGATTTGTTTTAAAGAACAATCGAGTGGTTGACAAATACCCCCCCCCACCCCACCCACAAAGCGCATTAAAATTTCAACCAAGTAGTCACTTTGTAGTACAGAATTTGAACATTTCCAAAGCTTTTTACAAAACTTCAAACGATCACAACAATTTATACCACAAGAGAAAAAGGTTGGCAAGTTGACTCTGATTAGCTGAGGTGTTGCCATGAAGAAAGCGACAGGGCACTATAGGCTCCCCGGTGATTTTTAAAAAAAAGGTGCAAGGCTTGAACATATTCCTTTTGCTTGCACGAGAACAGGTTCCTGCATATGAATGTATGTCACTTCTAGTAAGTGACAATAAGCCATGTTACAAGTTCAACTGATTATCTTAAACTGGTTGTCAGTGTAGCTATTAGCGCACTCAGGATTGTTCAGCAAGTGCTGCCCAATCACAGAATCACATCTAACAGCAGACATTTTGTAAGCATGGGCTGGGTGTGTACGGTCTGTACTCTGCCTATTACAAATGAACCAATTAGTGAGAGACCGGAGATAAAGGAAAAGGGGAAAGAAACTAAAGCAAAGAAATTAACAGAGGAAAAAACTTTAATTCCTATAGCACCTTTTGCAACCTCCGAACGTCCCAAAGTGCTTTACAGCCAATGAAGTGCTTTTCAGGTGAGTCACTGTAATAATGTAGGAAATGTGACCACCAACTTGTGCAAAGCAAGATCCCACAAACAGCAATATGATAAATGACGAGGTCAACTTTTGATGTTGGCTGATGGATAAATATTCTTTGAATTATCATACCTAAGGAGGGATAATACACACCTTAAATTGAGAAAAAAATGTCTCCCCCGCATTAAGAGGTGGAACCTTTAAACAAACGTGCAAAATTCTGCATTTTCACATTACATGGATCGCCATAAGGTCCTAATACAATGTCAAGACCACAATTGTGAAAGTAAAACTGAAATGTCCTGCCCGCTGTTTCCTTTCTGTCATCGCTTTCAAGTTTTGAGATCCTGCACACAACACATGACTCACTCTTTCGGGACACGCCCCGAAATTAACCACGATCAAAATCAGCCTACTACGTATAACCAAGCAAGTTATGGCAAGTCCTACGATACCAAGACTGGTCTCAGTACATCAACTTTTAAAACATAATTCGCTAAGAGTCTATCAGTACATCACATTGTAGCATAAGCCACCCTCAATGTCCCTGTACATCAACTGAGCAAAGACAAGCAGCCTGACAAAAATTGGTGGTCTGGATTACATGGGATGCCTGCCTCGTTGGATGAAGCAACTGGTTTAATGTTGCCCTGTGACAGTCAGATCCTGTGGTGCAGCAGGAGAGAAGGATACAGGCTGAAGATGCATCTCCTGATAGAGATGGCGGGGAGGGGAAGGTGCAGTTCTACCTCCTCTGTTTCCTTTCCACATTCCTTGTTCCAGTGTCTGGGGTGGATACTTGAGCCCAGTGTTCACTACAGTACAACAGCAACTACACTTTAAAAAAAAGTCAAAATCCCCTGGTTGTGAAAGGTGCTACAGAAATGCATTTAAATTGTTCTCAACAGCAAAAGAAAAGGTGATCCAAATTACACAACTTGCATTAGCCCCTTCAGGCCAATGGCTTCATCTCCACTGACTCAGCTGCCTGGTGCAGTCAGAGCTCAGTGTTTTCCTGGACAGTCCAGTTGTCAAGGCTCACTGTGCAGACAGACAGATATTCAGAGAGGGGCTGGGAGGCCAACCACAAAAAGACAAGTTTGCAACCCAATAGGCCGCTAGAACAACCAACTATCAAACGCGGTTACTGTGGGCAGATTTCATCAGGCATCTCCCCAGCCGTCTCACGCAAACTGAATTAGAATAGTTTTAAAACAAACGGAGGATAAATTAATTTAAAAGATGTGTCAAACAAGCAGATGCTGAAAGACCTTTCTCTCACCTCTAGTGCCTGGTTTCAGATCCAATCTCTCTCTCTCTCTCTCTCTGATGGAGATATGGGTGTTGCCAAGAGTTAAGACCACTGACCTTTCACCTCTGGCACAAATAAACTATCAGACCTAGCCTGACATTAGTGCTGACAACTCCAAACTATTTCCAATTCCCATTCAGACACCCTCAGAGGCTGCGCCGTTTCCACAAAACAAAAGAACTGTCTCCAAAGCGCATCCAGATATTATTTTTAAATATATATATACTTTTCTGCCAAACTCTGACTTACCAAGCAGCTTCAAGTACCTTGACTGAATTTCTGTCCTTCATGAATGAACTTTTGACAGTGAATGTTCCTCTGTGGAAGGCATCATGGCAAGGCCAAAACCGTCCCCCCCTCACCACCTTGCCCCCTGGGGTTCCAACTATGGCTCAGATGGTAGCACACTTGTCCCCAAGTCAGAAGGTTACATTAACACCCCCAGTGAAGCACTGAAGGAGTGTTGCACTGCCGGAGGTGCTGTCTTTCAGAGGAGATGCTAAATTGAGGCCTTGCCTGCTTTCTCTCTCTCTCTCTCTCTCTCTGGTGGATGGAAAATGTCTCATGCTGCCATGCCAGAGAGCAGTTAGCCCCAGTGAACTGGCTAATATTTATCCCTCAAACAACGTCACTAAGATCTGGTCATTTTCACATTGCTATTTATGGGAGCTTACAGTGTGCAAATTGGCTGCCACGTTTCCTACATTACAAATTTCCCAATGGTTTTTAAAGCGTGCAAAGGAAGTATCTGGTATTCTGGAGTCAGAGTGGGTACCACTATCACGTCCAAGACAGAAAATTGTGGATTCAACTTCAAGTCGAGACTTCAGCACGTAATCTAGGCTCAGCAAGTTCTGCAGTGTCAGACATCCCATCTTTCGAATCAGGTGTTAGACAGATTTTGCATCTCCACTGGACATAAAAAATCCTCCGGCCACTATTTTGTAAAAGTGCTGGGGTCCTGGCCAATATTCATCCCTCAGCCAACATCATTTCAAACCAGAGATAAAAACAAAAAAACTGCGGATGCTGGAAATCCAAAACAAAAAGAGAAACAGAAATACCTGGAAAAACTCAGCAGGTCTGGCAGCATCAGCGGAGAAGAGCACAGTTGACGTTTTGAGTCCTCATGACCCTTCAACAGAACTAAGTAAAAATAGGAAAGGGGTGAAATATAAGCTGGTTTTTTTTGGGGGGGGGGGGGGTGGTTGGCTTGTTGGGACAAGCAAGCAGTGATAGGAGCAGATAATCAAAAGATGTCACAGACAAAAAGAACAATGAGGTGTTGAAAGTGGTGATATTATCTAAAGGAATATGCTAATTAAGGGTGAAGAGCAGGACAAGCAAGGTACAGATAGCTCTAGTGGGGGTGCGGTGAAATAAGACTAAAAGGGCATAAAAGGTATAGATAAAAGATGGGTACATTTGAAAATAATTGAAATAAGTGGGAAAAGAAAAATCTATATAAATTATTCGAAAAAACAAAAAGGAGGTGGAAGAAATGGAAAGGGGGTGGGGATGGAGAAGAGAGTTCATGATCTAAAATTGTTGAACTCGGATATTCAGTCCGGAAGGCTGTAAAGTGCCTCGTCGGAAGATGAGATGCTGTTCCTCCAGTTTGCGTTGAGCTTCACTGGAACAATGCAGCAAGCCAAGGACAGACATGTGGGCAAGAGAGCAGGGTGGAGTTTTGAAATAGCATGTCCTCCTCCTTCCTTAACCGAGGTTTTCCACCCACGGTAGTTGACAGGGCCCTCAACCGTGTCTGGCCCATCTCCCATGCATCCTCCCTCACGCCTTCTCCTCCCTCCCAGAAACATGATAGGGTCCCCCTTGTCCTCACTTATCACCCCACCAGCCTCCGCATTCAAAGGATCATCCTCCGCCATTTCCGCCAACTCCAGCATGATGCCACCACCAAACACATCTTCCCTTCACCCCCCCGGCGGCATTCCGTAGGGATTGTTCCCTCCGGGACACCCTGGTCCACTCCTCCATCACCCCCTACTCCTCAACCCCCTCCCATGGCACCACCCCATGCAAACACAGAAGATGCAACACCTGCCCCTTCACTTCCTCTCTCCTCACCGTCCAAGAGCCCAAACACTCCTTTCAAGTGACGCAGCATTTCACTTGCACTTCCCTCAACTTAGTCTACTGCATTCGATGCTCCCAATGCAGTTTCCTCTACATTGGAGAGACCAAACTCATACTGGGTGACCGCTTTGCAGAACACCTTCGGTCTGTCCGCAAGCATTACCCAGACCTCCCTGTCGTTTGCCATTTCAACACTCCAGATCTGCTGAGTTTTCCCAGGTATTTCTGTTTCTGTTTTTGTTTTATCACTTCAAACCAAACAGATGATTTGGTCAATTATCTCACTGCTGCTTGTCGGAGCTGGCCAAGCACAAATTAGCTGCCGCATATCCCTGCATTTACAGCTAATAAAGTACTTTTAAAATTACTGCTGTAAGGACATGGAAGTTGTGAACTGCGCTATATAAATGCAAGTCTTTTCCTTTTTCAGAGGGCAGTCTGACAGAGGGATAGAATGCAGCAAAAAAACTTCATCTGAATATTAACACAAAATAAATTAAGCATAAGACATAGGTTCCCGCTATTAGAAGGTGAATTTAGGATTGGGGGTGGAAAACTCTGTTTGCCACAGAGTGATCAATGGACAGAATGATTTCCATAGAGGCGGAAGTCAAAACCATGGGATCCTTTAAAACCAATGCAATGGATTGAGTTAGGGTTCCATCAGGATAAATGAACTAAAAAGAAAGAGTCAAAAGGCGACCCTCATCTGTAATTAGTCTGTGGCAAAATATTCCATTACTGCTGTCAGCACTCTTGGCAGGACTGAACAAGCTTCATTATCTGATTGGACAGTGTTTCGGTTTCCATTTTCTTTTGGCCCACCTTTTCCAATCGTGAGCCTGATGCTCGTCTTCAGCCGTTAGTCAACCAAAACCACTCATGGTGCTGATGGACTTCAGTCCCTCATTAACCTAGGGGTATAAAAACCGACTGTGGATATGGCTCATGAACAAACTGAAAGCAGAATTGTGCAATCCTGTATATTCCAGTCGCTGGGCCTAACCAAGCATGAACACTTCATGTTTGACTTCCCCTTCACTATACCAAATTATCTAATTTCAGTTAACCCACGTTTAGGGGGCGAAAATTAGACTCAGCATCCCTGCTGCCCCCCTCACCCCCCCCCCCCCCATAGCAATCAGCCAGGGATTCTGCTCCTGGGTCCCCAGGTGAAAAACATAATCAGAAGACTTGCACTTACATAGAGCCTTTCACAGCATCGCAAGGCACTTTACAGCCAATCATGTATGTTTTGAAGTGTAGTCACTGTTGTAATGTCGGGGATCACAGCAGCCAATTTGTGCCTAGCAAGTTCCCACAAACAGCAATGTGGTAATAACCAGCTATTCTGTTTCTGTGATGTTGATTGAGGGGGTAAACACTGGCAAGGACACCGGGGAGAGCTCCGCTGCTCTTCTTCAAAATAGTGTCCATGGGATTTTTTACACCAATCCGAAGGGGGCAGATGTGGCCTCGGCTTAACGTCTCATTCGAAAGGCCGCAATTCCGGCAGTGTGGCACTCCCTCAGTTTGGCGCGGCCAGCATCAGACTGGATTTTATGTTCAGGTCTCCGATACCCACAAGCTCCTGACTCAGCAGGCTCCCAGCAGGCCACAGCTGATAGGCCCCTTCGTATACTTCCAGCCTGATTATAGGCATTTGACGACGATTTCTTCTTGGGTAACAAATAAATAGAAGATTGTGGTGGGGGGAGGGGGGGGGGTGTGGCGGAAGGTAAACCTGGAATATTTAATTTAAATTAAATCTCAGGAACAGGAGAGGGGCAGTCATTTCTACTGCACCTTAAAAAGGTGAATCTTTTCCCCTGCAAAGATGGACAATTGGAATAAGATCCCAGCTAAAAGGAATATCCTGGAATACTTGAAGTGTCAATTCAATGTGGCAAGAGTAGACGACTTTAGAATCCTGAAGCATCTTAGAATTATACAGCACAGGAGACCATTCAGCCCATCGTACCTATGCCAGCTCCTTGAAAAAAAATAGGCAAGCTGAATCAGTCCTGCTGCCCTGGTCTTTCCCCATAGCCCTGTAAAAATTCCCCCTTCAGACATTTATCCACTTGTGAATGGAGTGAAAAAAATGAATATTCCTCCCTCATCCTCAAGTCATTCTTTGACCAAACCCTGAACTCCCCCATCCCCACCCACCCACCCACAAACACACACACACACAGACAGACACACACATTACAAACACGATTTACACAACAACTGAACAGGGAAACGCAATTTACAATAAAAGCCAGTTGAGCGCTGTTGTCAGTTGAAACGGGGCATGGAAGCAACAGCAGATCCTGAGCCTGTGGGGGTCGAATATGAACCCGGGTGGCCCAGGGAAAGTCACAGGGTTTGTTGTGGGGGCGGGGTGGGGGGGGGGGGGTTTCTGGCTGCCTTAGACAAATCCGCGGCCTTCCCCAAGATTTACTGAGGTCCAACTTTCAGGGGATTTAAAAAAAAAATATATATATATATATACACAATCGAAATTACCCCCGTCCATTAGCAGGGGGGAGGGGAGGTTGTGTTTACGAAATAAAATGTAACCTGTAAAGAGAAAATATTTTCAATTTCCCCCGGGGGGGAGGGGGGTAAACTTTAACATATTGCCTGCAACAATTAATAAGAGGGTAAAGATTGAAAAACTAGACAACCTAGTGTAACACTGGAGTCAGTTCGCCTGGCTCGATCCCCAGCGTCTCTCTCCTCTGTTAAAAAGTAACTAAAGAACAAACGTCTTCAAAATCAAAATCTTATTTTCTTTTAAGGATCCCGAGGAGAGAAGGATCGGTAGGCACTTTCAGCACCCACCCCACCCCGCCAAAACAAAAAATAAACCCGCATTGAAACAGAACTATTCACACCCTCCCTCCCTCCCTCCCCAAAACAAAAGTGTGGAACTTACAAACTTGACGTCTTGTCCAGTTTCTGGTCAGTTTCACAGCGATTAACGCAACTGGTGAATGAAAGGAATCGCCCTCTTCCTCTGTCTTTTTCTCCCCCCCCCCCCCTCCTCCGCTCCCTAATAGTCAGGTGTAGCAGGAGAGGAAACAAACAAGCCAAGGGAAGAGAGAGAGAGAGAGAGAAAATTGGACAAGACTATGACTGGATGACTCATCCGCCAATCACGTGCTTGCAGGTAACCAGGAAAAGTAACACTCCAAAAGTGACAAAAAGAAAGCAAAGGCTTGAAGTTTGCACAGCGCTCTCCGCCGACTCAAAGCACTTCCCTTGCTCTTTGAGGCGGGGAAAGAGGCAGCCTACCCTCTTGCGCACAGCAAGATCCCACCAATCGCCTTGCTTCTGCTTTGGGCCTGGACATTCGTCCTCTCAAGGTGAAGAGGGCTATGCTCATCGCCCCATGCCTTCGGCCACCTTCCGGTGGGCACGTGGGTGACCGCCCGAGGCCGGTCCGTGCCCGGAAGGCTCAGCTGCGACCAGGACAGGATAGCGCAGGCGGCCGAGCTCTGGGTGAGCTGCTGCCTCTGGATTTTCTCCCTGCCCCTGGCATGCGTCCGCATTCGAAGGAGGCTGCGTCTTTTCTCGATTTGTCTGCGCCAAGGTGCAGCGATCCTGGCCGAGCTACTCCCAGGACTCAAAGTCAATATCAAAACTCCTAAGTGAAGCCTCCATAGTGTCCTTGTAGCACTTTCTTTGACCACCATAAGACCACACCCTTGACTCCAGTTCACCATAGAAGCTTTACTTTTCTAAGGGAGTGGCTACGTGACCAACCCATAACAAGCACTTAAGGGGAATCTGTGTCTCAGCCCCCTTTTTTTGTCCCCCTTCCCTCTGGCTTCATTTTAAATTCAAGCTGCTGAATTACGCAGTGTCCCTCAAATATGTCCTATTGCTCCTCTCGATATTTGGTTAAATCCCCAAATTCAGTAGCTATTTTAGAAGTGATCCCCCTCACCTCATAAAGTACTGATTTTAAGCCTTGATTTTATATATTGTCCAGAATTTTGGAGTAACATTTTGTTTTCTTAGATTATTTTTTATTTATTCATGGGCTGTAAGTGCTGATGTCTAGGCCAGCATTTATTGCCCTTGAGGAGGTGGTGGTGAGCTGCCTTCTTGAACCGCTGCAGTCCATGTGGTGTAGGTACACCCACAGTGCTGTTAGGAAGGGAGTTCCAGGATTTTGACCCAGCGATGGTGAAGGAAATACAATATAGTTCTGAGTCAGGATGGTGAGTGGCTTGGAGGGGAACTTGCGGGTGGTGATGTTCCCATGCATCTGCTGCCCTTGTCCTTCTAGGTGGTAGAGGTCATAGGTTTGGAAGGTGCTGACAAAGGAGCCTTGGTGACTTGCTGCAGTGCATCTTGTAGATGGTACACACTGCTGGAGGGAGTGAAGTTGAAGGTGGTGGTTGGGGTGCCACTTAAGCAAGCTGCTTCATCCTAGAGGGTGTCGAGCTTCTTGAGTGCTGTTTGAGCTGCACTCATCCAGGCAAGTGGAGAGTATTTGGGATGCAACTTCCAACTTTAGCAAGAAGTGTAAGGCAGTGATACTGGATAGGCTGCCCTTTATATGCCATGTTATACAGTCATAGAGAAGGAGGCCATTTGGTCCATCACATCTGTAAAGCAATCCAGTCAGTCCCATTCCCCCACTCTATCCTGTCAATGTATCAGTAATTACATTGTCAAGGTCCAATAACAATCATCATGTTGACTAGCAATTACATTGTTAAGACAATTGCATTGTTAAAACAGGTGATGGGTATTGGCTCGCCCATAAATGGGTACAGCTGTAACACTCCAGTGGGGAAAGAAACTGGGATATTGTCATTTTGCTGAGTTGGCTGAAGAATAAATCTGCTTGTGGTAAAGGACTAGCTTCACATTCATTTTTTCCATGTATACAATTATTGGAGTTATCCTGTGAGTTTATTCCTAAGTGCCCATCCAATTTCCTTTTGGAATCATTGATTGTGTCTGCTTCCACCATCCTAGTAGGGGGGTACTATGCAGCTTCACCAGAATGGTATTGGGGCTAAACTAATTAAATTATGAAGGCAGATTGCCTAGACTATGCTTGCATTCCCTCTGGTATAGAAGATTTGAAGCTGACCTGATTGAAGTTTTTAAGATGATGAAAGGGTTTATGATTGGATAGATGGAGAAAATCCATATTCTCTGGTGGGGAAGTTGAGAACAAAGAAGAAAACAAGACTTGCATTTTGATAGCACCTTTTGTGACCTCAGGATATCCCAAAGTGCTTTACAGCTAATAAAGTACTATCGAAACATGGTCACTATCATCACGTGGATAACAAGATGGTCTCACCTTAAAATTAGCGCCAGGCTGTTCAGGGGTGATGTCAGGAAGCACTTCTTCATATAAAGGCTAGTGGAAATCTGGAATTCTCTTTCCCCCAAAAATCTGCTGAGAGTAGAGGGGACCCCATGTGAGAAAAGGAGAAGAGGCAAAAATCTGGGGCAGCATTTTCCCGAGGATAATCAAGCTGGGATTAAGCTATCAGGGAAGGTCATTAACCGAGAGAGTGTAAGTGGGTTTAATATGAATGTTGAGAGATAAGGAGTGAGGAATGTTTTGAATATTGTGTAAATTGAGATATCATTTTCCAGTTCAAAGATTATTTCCAGTATATAATTCTATTTTTTATATGTATCACCGGCTGTAACAATGTGTGGGCATACCACAAATCAAAAATACATCATCGTCTTCCGTTACAGAAGAAAGCTATACGACTTTGAGCAGGTGCAAGCCATTTGGACAACACTGATCCATTATTTGTTCACTTTAAAACTTTGAAAATTAAAGATATACTTTTTTTTTACAGATTATCTGGGTCATTATCACTTTACTGTTTGTGGGAGCTTGCTCTGTGCAAATTGGCTGCTGTGTTTCCTATGTAACAACACTTCAAAAGTACTTAGTGGGCTGCAAAGTGTTTTGAGACATCTGGTGGTTGTGAAAGGTGCTATCTAAATGCAAGACTTTCTTTTTCCTCTTTCTTCTTTACCTACATAGCTCAAGGTAAGTGGGTGCAGCTGTAAAAACATTCAAGAATCCTGATGCCATCCAGAATGGCTTGTGTCTGCCACTGGACTGTATCAGCCCACTCTGTATTGATGCATTATGGCTGTGGTATTGCAGATCCATCTGATGCAGTGCATCAACTCACCCTTACTTCAACAGCTTATTTCACTGTCCCATCTGACACAATTCCTCTCCATTCCATCCTTTCCCACTTCCATGTCCTAATAGTTCCCCTGTGAGTGGCTCGTATCCACTGGAATTTAGAAGAGTAAGAGGCAACTTGATCGATACCTTTAAGATACTGAGGGGGCTTGACAGGGTGAATGTGGAGAGGATGTTTCCTCTTGTGGGAGAATCTAGGACTGGGGGTCGCTGTTTAAAAATAAGAGGTCGCTCATTTAAGATGGAGGTGAAGAACATTTTATTCTCTGAGGGTCGTGAGTCTTTAGAACTCTCTTCCTCAAAAGGCGGTGGAAGCAGAGTCTTTGACTATTTTTAAGGCAGAGGTGGGTAAATTCTTCATAAGCAAAGGGGTGAAAGGTTATTATTGAGGGTAGGCAGGAATGTGGGATTGAGGTTACAATCAGATCAGCCATGATCTTATTGAATGACAGAGCAGGCTCGAGGGGCCGAGTGGCCTACTCCTGCTCCTCATTCCTATGTTGGTATGAACATAGGGACATTGGAATTCTAAAGCCATGATTTTATGGCCCTTCCCACCCGGCGGGATATTACGGTCTCACTGAACTGAATGGAGATTTAAATGACTCCTTGCATCCACTGGGGGAGACACTGGGGTGGGGCCATAAAGCCCTGACCTTAGCAAAAGAAACAAAGATCAATCTAGTTCATCTACCATTCTAATAGAGACAATGATAATGGAGTTGTTGATTAAATCACAGCAATCAATCTCTCTCAATGAGTCCACAACAGACCCAGGCTTAGAATTATAGACTGGTTAAAGCACAGAAGAAAACTATTTCGCCTGTCGTGTCTATGCTGACTCACTGAGTGACCAATTTACCTAATGCCACTCGCTCCCCCTGCCTTCTCCTCGTAACCCTGCACATTCTTCCTTTTCAAATAATAATCCAATTCCCCTTTGAATGCTTTGATTGAACCTGCCTCCACCACACTGTCCAGCAGCACATTCCAGATCCTAATCTCTTGCTGTGTGAGAAAGGTTTTTCTCATGTCACCATTGCTTCTTTTGCCAATTACCTGTAAGCTGTGGCCTCTCATTCTCAACCTTTCCACCAATGGGAACAGTTTTTCCCTTTCTACTCTTTCTAGACCCCTCATCATTTTGACCACCTCTATCAAATCTCCTCTCAACCTTCTTTTCTCCAAGGAAAACAGACCCAACTTCTCCAATCTGTCTTGAGGCAAGGGGAACCCCCAGCGGTGGAGACCTTTGGGAACCATAGGTCCAAAGTCACCTGTTGCTCCCAAACTACACTCACCACACATCATGTCTCAATTTACCCATATACTGTATTGCAAAATGCTATTTTCTGAAAGCAATCCATCTAATTTGCATTTGAATCAATTATACTAACTGCTCCCACTGTCTCCTCCGGCAGCCTGTCCCATACACTGACCACTCACTTGCTGCAATATTGGTTGCCCAGATTAATTTAACCTGCTTTGTAACTTCAAATTGCAAATGTAACACTACTATTCAAGAAAGTGAAGAAAGAGAAAACAGGCCAATTAGCGTGACATCGGTCATCGGGAAGGTGCTGGAATCTATTATTAAGGAAGTCCTATCACTGAATTTAGAAAGGCAAAGTATGATTAGAATAAGTCAACATAGTCTTAAGAAATTGAAACCTTGTTTGACAAATTTATTAGAGCTTTTTTAGTAGGATAAATAAAGGGGAACCAATAGATGCAGTAGACTTGGATTTCAAAAATGCATTTGATAAGGTGTCACACAAAAGGTTAATATGCAAGGTAAGGGTTCATGGACTTGGGGTTGATTTATTAGCATGGATAGAGGATTGATTAATGGACAGGAAACATAGAGTAGGGATAAATGGGCCATTTCCTAGTTAGCAGGCTATGACTAATGGACTGCCACAAGGATCAGTGCTGGGGCCTCAGCTATTTACAATCTATATCAATGATTTAGACAGAGAGTAATGTATCTAGGTTTGCTGATGTTACAAAGCTAGGTAGGAATGGAAGCTGTGAGGAGGACTCAGAGGGGCTGCAAAGAAATATAGACAGATTAAGTAGGGGGGCAACAAGGAACAGGTGGATTATGATATGGGGATGTGTGAGGTTATTCACACTGATGAATTCCATAGAAGAGTCATGTTGGACTCGAAACGTTAACTCTGTTTCTTTCTCCACAGATGCTGCCAGAATTGCTGAGCTTTTCCAGCACTTTCTGTTCCTATTTCAGAATTCTAGCCTTTGCGGCACTTGGCTTTTATTTATGTGAGGCTGTTCACTTCGGTTGTAAGAATAGAAAAGCAGAATATATTTTAAAAGATGTGAAACTTGTAAATGAAGAGTCATGTGGACTCGAACCGTTAACTCTGTCTTTCTCTCCACAGGTGCTGTCAGACCTGCTGAGTTTTACATGTGAAACTTGTAAATGTTGGTGTTCAGATAGACTTGGGGTATGCTTGTACAAGGAACACAAAAAGTTAGCATGCAGGTACTGCAAGCAATTAGGAAAGCAAATGGCAAGTTGGCTTTTATTGCAAGGGGATTGGAGTACAAGAATAAAGAAGTCTTGCTACAATTGTACAGGGTTTTGTTGAGATCACACCTGGAATACTGAGTGCAGTTTTGGTCTCTATTTAAGGAATGATATACTTGCATTAGAGATGGTACAGTGAAGAAGCAGTACACTGGTCCCTAGGATAAGAAGGTTGGCCTGTGTGGAGAGGCTGTGTCAATTGGGTATATATTCTCTGGAGTTTAGAATAATGAGAGGACATCTCATTAAAATATTCAAGACTATGAAGGGGTGCTTGACAGGGTAGACACCTGAGGCCTTGTTTCCCCTGACTGGGAACTCTAGAACAAGGGAGCACAGTCTTAGAATAAAGGGTCAATCATTTAGAACTGAGATGAGGACAAGTTGCTTCACTCAGGTGGTTTGAAATTCTCTACCCCAGGGGGCTGTGGCTGCTCCATCATTTAACACATTTACGGCTGGGATAGATAGATTTTTGACCTCTCAGGGAATCAAGGGATATGGGGAGCGGGCAGAAATGTGGAGTTGAAGCCCAATATCAGCCATGACCATATTGAATGGCTGATCAGGCGCAAGGGGCCATATGGTCTACTCCTGCTCCTATTTCTTATGTTCGTAATATGGTGTTGAGGTAGATCAGCCACAATTAGAGGGGTTAGGCTCGAGGGGTTGAATGCCTACACCTGCCCCTAATCCTTAAATTCTTATTCTCTGATGAGTTGGGCTGGGGGTAATATGTGGTTAACATTTTTTGCCAATTTTGCCACCAAGCTGCAGGAAAGCGTCGGGGCCCTTATTGCTATCAACCGTGGTTCGGTTGGAATAAACTTTGTCTGAGTCAGAAGGTTGTGGGTTCAAGTTACGTTCTGAAGAATTGAGCACATAATCTAGGCCGACACTCCAATGCAAGGAAGTGCTGCATTGTCAGAGGTGCTGGATTTCGAACAAGATCATAAACCAAGTCCTGCTGACATGGTACCAGAGATGGTGATATTTGTCCCTCAACCAACATCACAAAAACAAATTATCTGGTCAATAGGACATTGTTGGGGGGAGCTTACTTTCTGTAAATTGCCAAATTTCTTACAACAGTGCTATCACTTCAAAACTACTTAATTGGCTGTTAAGCACTTTGTGATGCCTCCAGGATGGAGGAAGGATGCTATATAAATGAAATTCTTTCTTTTAAGATTTAAGTGGGGAAATGAGGGAGAAAATTGTGCTGGTCGTGTTCAGTTACGGCACCAGACATTGCCTGTCACCTTGGCGATAGCTATTCCAGCTTTATAATTCCTTGTGAGCTACATAAAAAAAAAACTGTGGGCTGAAATAAAAATACAAGTCATGACGTTATAGCCTCAGCTTGTATTCCTAATCTGAGATAAACTGATTTCGACTACATTGATACTTAGCATTGCCAACTGTGATTAAATGTATTCCTGGGAGTTTCACCACATGACTTTTCCCCACCCTCCAGCCACTAGTCGGCAGACACATCCATCCTTGTGACGTATGGCCTTCCTATGCCAATTGGAAAGCAAGAAGACTCATTACCTAATTGGATGATGTTTGACTGTCAGCTAAACAGCCTTTTCCCCATTTTCAATATTTTTATATCTGGTAAAGAGAAATGTTCAAAGAAAGTGACAAAAAAAACCCCAAATCTTTTTGAACGTCCCGATAATTTTCTGCAGGGTTGTACACAGCAGTGTATTGGAGATTGGCCTTCAATTCCTGGAGATTCCAGGCCAATCCTGGAGGGCTGGGAATCCTACTGGTTAGCTACAAGACCATCAGGACTAAAGAGTTTGGTGAGGTGGGGGGTCAGGTGTGTGGAATACAATCAGCCAAGATTCCAAAATGTGCTTCTCGCTAACCCCCCTCTGTCGAATTGCCCACTAACCCTCTACGTCCAGCCACACATGAGTAACGTTCAACTGGTTAGTCAGCAGAGATCAGCGGTAGCCCACAGACAGTATTGTAGATGCCGTTCTCCAAGCATCTCTGAAGACATCAAACATACCCAGCTAGCCCATGGGAGACGCTGGCCTGTGACCGACCAGAAGATTCATTTGCGAAGGAAGTGACCACATCGAGCGACATCATCGGGAATGTGCAGAGACGATGTCGAGGCGTCGGAGGGAGTGCACAAATCTCCCAACAACTGATCTAGCCGAGCCTTCATGCACCAATTGCCCCACATGCGACAGGGCCTGCAGATTATGCATTGGATTTACCAGCCACCTCAGAGCCCATTGACCTGGAGTGGAAGCAAGTCATCCTCGATTCCGAGGTACTGCCTAAGAAGAGATGATTGTAAATATAAAGCAAAAAAAAAAAAATTGCTTTATATAGCACTTTTCACAACCACATGGTGTCTCAGAGAACTTTACAGCCAATGAAGTACTCTTGAAGTGTAGTCACTGTTATAATGTAGGAAACAGGGCAGGCAACTCGCACACAGCAATGTAACAATGGCCAGTAATCTGTTTTTTATGATGTTGATTGAGGGATAAATACTGGCCAGGACACCAGGGGGAACGCCCCTGCTCTTCTTCGAGGCAGATGGGGCCTCGGGTTAGCATCTCATCTGAAGGATGGCACCTTCTGAAATAATGTAGATTTTTGTGCTCAAGCCCTGGAGTGAGACTTAAATCCGGAACCTTGTGATTCAGAGGCGAGTATGCTACCAACTTTTTATTTTATTTGTATGGGTGGGGAAGCAGTTATATTTCAACGTTGTGGTTAACAATCCATTCTTGAGGCAGTGTGAATGGTTGCGACGCCACCAGGAGTGGATCTCTCGGGGCAGGAGTTCAGTATGTGGGCGATGGCCTGATTTGGATGACCACGGTCACAATTTGAGCTGTTCCTCATGTTCCACTCGTGGAGCAAGTGACCACATCTTCCCTGCTTGGCCTGTCCTCAAGTGCTTGATTTTTTTTTTGTGCATGTGTGTGAAAGGTTGAAGCCTGGGACTTCGCTGCTCGGACCAGTTCCCAGGTTGCAGTCGATGATGTTTGTTTGCATCAGCACGAGTTGGGGTTGTGGTCAGTTTGCAGGGAGTGGCATGTGTTCCAATTGGAACTATGTGATTTCAGACAAGCACGGGGTTATTTTTTTTGAGGTCCTGTGTCAGTGGGAGGGAGTGCTCTGTTAGCTGTCAGCCAGTAGTATTGTTCGAGGAGGATGTTTCTCCTACCAACTGAGCCCCAGCTCTCTCTCACAAGCGCACACACACACATATATATATATATAAAATCATGCTAAATTTGTCATGCAAAATTACATGAGTGGTTTATTTTTGTGTGGAGGGGGCAGGCTGTTTTTCTATAATGGGTAAAGGTTATGAAAAGTGGAAGTGGTGGGATCCTATCTGCAACTGGGTGTCGTGCTGTGATAACGAGAGTGTTTGAATAGCTCTTTTCCGATGAATCAGTGTATGAATTACTGTCACCACACCATCTCACTCCAGTCATCAGGCTAACCACAGACCAACCTTATCTCTGTCTCACTCTCGTGTCTTCAGTTCTACACTTCCAATTGAGGACAAGTAATTCTCATACAGAAGGTAGCTCACTGGTATAAAACATGGCCTGTTACGATGGCATCCCTCCCCAATTTTCTTCCTGCCACCGCCTCCCACCCTGCTCCTCCCCCCTCACCCTACTCCTCACCCCCACCCCCTGCTCCTCTCCCCCCACCCCCTCACTCTGCTCCTCTCCCCCGACCCCCTCACCCTGCTCCCCCTCTCCTCCCCCTGCCCCCCTCACTCTGCTCCTCCCCTTCCCCACCGCCCCTTTGTCCTCCCCTTCCCCCTCACCACTGACCGCCCTCCCCCCCCCACCCCACCCCACAACTACCACCCCCCCAATCCTGCTCCTCTTTAGACACTGACTCATGCTGACTTGGTTCTATATGCTGAGACCTCCACATTAAAAGACACACAGGTATTTTCAAACAAAGAAGCGCTGTTTTCACAATCCAGATTCCTTGGTACCCGGTTTACATTGTTGAAATGTCTAGACATCATGATGCTTGTCATGGTGCAATTTTCTGCAATAAGTGGGTCCATCAGAAGGTTTTTCATGAACCTTTTTTTTAACGCTCTTTTATAACTTTCCGACCTCTTCTGGTTTTTCTTGCAACGTAGATTCCCATGGATGTCAGTATCCCACCCTACTGGCCATTCTTCCCCTGTCATTCCAGACAGTCAGTAAGCTGATAGGCGTCAAGGGATATGGGGAGAGAGTGGGAGTACAGCGTAGAGATAGAGGATCATCCATGATCATATTGAATGGTGGAACAGGCTCGAAGGGCCAAATGATCACTCCTCCTCCTATTTTCAATGTTTCTCTTCGACTGTCACTGTCGCTGGGTCAAAATCCTGGATCTCTATCCCTAACAGCATTGTGGATGTTCCTACACCACATGGACTGCAGTGGTTCAGTTAGACAGCTCACCACCACCTTCTTAAGGGCAATTAGAAATGGACAATAAATGCTGGCCTAGCCAGCGATGGACACACCCCATACACAAATTTTAAAAAAGACCAAGGGGTGTGAAATAAGGCCATGCCTGATTGTGAGTCAATGTCCACATACATACACATGCTTCCAACGAGTACCAACAGATAGGGATCAGCAGGGGAAAGCTTTGGCGCATTTTTCTCTCATAAACCAGAAGCACTGAGTCCAACTGTATCCCAAATGCAACTCTCTCAAAGCTCAACTAACTCAACACCTGCACAATAGGTTTTGACAGCAATTCTCTATCCCACGACCTCAAAAACCTGGAAGGACAAGGGCAGCATGTGCACAGGAACAAGAAGACCACCACCTCCAAGTCATACACCATCCTGACTTGGAAATATAGTGACTGTTTCTTCTCTATCGTCAGGTCAAGATCCTGAAACTCTGTCCCTAAGACTACTGCAGGAGCACCTGCACCATACAGACTGCAGTGATTCTAGAAGGGGGTTCAACATCACCTTTTCAATTTCAATGGGCAACTAGGGATGGGCAATAAATACCAGTGATGCCCTGCAGTATGGCTGACCAGGAAACACCCCCACTCTCACCGCCTGCCATCAGGTGATACGCCTGATACGGAAGGATATACAGACTAATAATCAACCTCCTTGGTCATGGTTCTGTGGCCATAAAATCTTGAATTAGGTCTTGAACCTGGAGCTTCTGGCTCAGAGGCAGGGCGGTTACCCAGTGCGCCACAAGACCTCCTCTGGTCCCCAAATAGACATATGTATTAAAAAAAATGTGTAGGAATCGGTTTTGTTAACAACTGTGTATGGGATTTGGAGATGAATGGAAACTGCCAATGCTGGAAATCTGAAGCAAAATAGAGCAGAGGAAAGAAAAAAAACACTGGGCTTGCACCTAAACTGGACTTTTGTTCCATGCATTCCATTTTGTTTAATGGACAGATGCTGTGTAATCCCACTTTGTATCTTCTTTTAGCTGTTAAGTGATATTTAGGAAGGGGGTTGGCCACTTTTCAGATGGGGCTACAGGGCTGGTGGGAGTCAGCGGTCCTCCTGAGCAGTAGGGGGCGCGCTAGCTGACAGCGGGCCAGCGGGCCGGCCATCCGCTCGTTTTAAAACCAGCCGCGAACCTAGCCACACTCCCGGTTACCGATCAGGCCCCGTCAGCGAGGGTTTCGAATTGATATTTTACACCCCGTACGCAGTGAGATGCGTGTGCGCATGCTCAGCGGCTGCCACCACCCTTTCATCTGCTTCCGTCCGCTTACGCCGGAAGGAAACCTGCCGTCTTTTCCTTCCTTCCGTTCGGGTCAAATCCTGCGCACTTCCGGTCTGGAGGTCCCGTGTTTGGGAGAATCTGAGACCAAAATTAAAGGTACATTTCGGGGTTGAAAAAATATTTAACAAGGGGGGATTTTTGTAAATATTTTCTTGCGAGGGTAGAGGCAGCAGATCGAATAATAACTTTCGAAAAAGGAATTAAATATCCGCTTGAAGGGGAAGATTTGCAAGGCTATGGGATTGGATAACGCTCAAAGAGCCAGTACAGATACTATGGGCCGAATGGCCTCTTCCTGTATTTTATTCTGCATTAGATTTTTAATGCATCTTTCTGGCTGCCCATTGGAGATACTGCCAGCTTTAAGGAGCCCGTAATCCAGGCGGGTACCGACGGAGTGCCGCACTGTCAGTGGTGCTGTCTTTCAGATGAGATGTTAAGCCAGCTGTCTGCCCTCTCGGGTGGATGCGAAAGATCCCATGGCCACTATTCGAAAAAGATGTACTGTACTTAGATTTTCAGAAGGCATTTGTTAAGGTGTCACATCAAAGGTTATTGCATCCTGGCATCCTGGCCAGTATGTATTCCTTAACCAACCAAAAGTTTTTTTTTAAAAAAAAGTTTAACTGGTCGTTTGCAGTTTCTAGGACCCTGCTTTAGGTAAAATGGTTGCTGTGTGTTTGTCTATGTAAGTGAGTTATTCTGAAGTTCAATGTATAGGAAGTGCTTTGGACGTTTCTGAGAGGTGATGAGTTCCTATATGGATGTTTCTTTGTGCATGAAAGTGGAGTAATTATGTTTAAGTTTATTCCTTACCAGCTAACAATGATGTTTTAAACAGTGATAAAATTATTGTTCAATATGCTGACAACATTTCTTAGTTTCAGCAAACTGTATCTCATCCTCGGCATTTTTTTTCTCATTAATTATCTGATACTGATAGTTAAGGGAATGCCTCTAAATTATATTCTGGAACTGATATGAAATACTGACTGTAAAAGTTTATAAATTATCCCATTTTGCGAGGGATCTTGTTGTAGGAGAGTTGTGAGGTTCGAGTCATATGTGTCATAGTTTCACCACATTAGCCTATTTATTGGAATTCTTTGAAGAAGTAAGATGAGTTACTGTGGATAAAGGGGAACTGGTGGATGTACTGTACTTAAATTTTCAGAAGGCATTTGATAAGGTGTCACATCAAAAGTTATTACAGAAAATAAAAGCTCATGGTGTAGGGAGAAACATGGATAGAAGATTGGCTAGCTAACATGAAATGGAGTATACACATAAATGGCACATTTTCTGGCTGGCAGGACGTGACGAGTGGTGTGCCACAGGGATCAGTGCTGGGGCCTCAACTCTACAATTTATTTAAATGACTGGGATGAAGGGACCGAAGGTATGTTTACTAAATTTGCTGATGACACAAAGATAGGTAGGAAAGTAAGTTCTGAAGAGGATGTAAGGGGGCTACAAAAGGTTATAGATAAGTTAGTTGAATGGACAAAGATCTGGGTTATAATGTGGGAAAGTGTGAAATTGTCCATTTTGGCAGTATGGATAAAAAAAGCATATTATCTAAATGGTGAGAGACTGCAGAGCTATGAAATGCAGAGGGATCTGGGTGCAAAAGGTATGCAATTCCAACAAGTAATTAGGAAAGCAAATAGAATGCTGTCGTTTTTTGTGAGGAGAATTGAATTTATTATACAGGGCATTGTGAGACCACATTTGGAGTACTGTGTACGGTATTGATCTCCTTATTTAAGGAAGGATGTAAATGCATTTGTAGCAGTTACAGACTAATACCTGGAATGGGTGAGTTTTCTTATGAGGAAAGACTGGACAGATTAGGCTTGTATCCACTGGAGTTTAGAAGAATAAGAGGAGACTTGATTGAAACATATAAGATCCTGAAGGGTCTTGACAGGGTGGATGTGGAAAGGATGTTTCCTCTTGTGGGAGAATCTGGAACTAGGGGTCACGGTTTAAAAATAATGAGTCATCCATTTAAGACAGAGATGAGGAGAATTTTTTTCTGAGGTTCGTGAGTCTTTGGAACTCTCTTCCTCAAAAGGCAGTGGAGTCAGAGTCTTTGAATATTTTTAAGGCAGAGCTAGGTAGGTTCTTGATAAGCAAGGGGGTGAAAAGTTATCAGGAATAGGCAGCAATGTGGAGTTGAGGTTAAAATAAGATCAGCCATGATCTTATTGAATGTTGGAGCAGGCTCGAAGGGCTGAGTGGCCTACTCCTGCTCCTGATTCATACGTATGTACGTACAGCTGTATTGAGGTGGGTATACTTATTGTTCATCAGCTCTGTGAACTCCTTTGCCAGTACCACAGGAGAGATACATAATGTTGTCTGCTATTTTCACTAAGTTTGGAAAAGTAGGAAAGAATTTGCATTTTCTGGTTCCCAATCTCTCAGGTTTAAAAGCCTTGTCCTTGTGTTCGAGTACCTTTGTGGCCTTGCCTTTCCCTGTCCCTGTAACCTCTCACAATCACTCAAAGTCTGCATCCCTCTGACTCCAGACTTTATGGTGTATCCTCTCCACTCATGCTGTTGGCAGCTGTGCCTTTGGTTAGCCAGATCTGCAACCCTCCGAAATCACAGAATTGTTACAGCACAGAAGGAGGCCATTCAGCCCATTTTGTCTGCGCTGGATCTTTGAATAAGCAATTCACTGTGTGCCACTCCTCCGCCTACTCCCTGTAGCCATACGCATTCTTCCTTTTCAGATAATAATCCTCTTGATACCTCGATTGAACCTGCCTGCAGTGCACTCTTAGCGCATTCCAACCCTAACCAATTGCTGTGTGCAAAAGCTTTCCCTCATGTCTCCATTGCTTCATTTGCCAATTACTTAAATCTATGTCCTCTCGTTCTTGATCCTTCCACCAATTGTTACGACCGGTCCCTAGGCGAGGTCCTCTAATTTTTTTATGATCCTGGACGAGATACCCCAAATTGTTAACTCCCAAATGGGACCCCAATTTTGCTATGCTCCTGGGTGAGGAGCCATGAGCTGGCTCCCCTAGATGGTGAAATGTTTCAGCTGTTAAGTTGGCTGATTCCAATAGACCTGATTTTGGCAGTTGAGCAGTTTGGTTTGGAGACACTTGGTTCTGCAGGTTAGCTGAAGGAGTTGTCCGGTTTCCTTTTTGACTGTGGCTTAGCTGACTTGCCACCAGCCAGAAAGAGATAATAGCTAGGGACTTTTACCTGCAAGCTGCAGCGATGCCTAGTACTGCTTTTCTGCAGCAACCTTCACAGCACAAACTAGCACACCAGAACTTGAAAACACAGATCAGGTTTGGAGCTGTCTTTTTAACCTCTTTTCTTGTGTATTCCTGGAAGGGGAAATAAAACAAACATGTCTTTCACCTAGAATCTGCTTTCTTTGAACTCCGATCACGTCCACATTCTGAGACATAACTCAACAGGAGATGGGTCCTGCTGAGATGATAATCAGTCTCCATCGTCTCCACAACCATAGGAGATTAAAGTTCAGTCTTTTGCATTGCATCTCACCCTTTCAATTGTCTCTGTCTGAAGTGGGTTTTTTTAAGTGTGACATTCCAGGGCCTCTCTGGACTAGTTGGTCAAGTATACAGGAATTTTCCAGAAAGCACAGTCTCAGCTAGTTTTTACTTGGATGCCCCTTTTTTTTAAAAAAAAAGCACACCTTCCTCAAAAAGTTCAATATTCCCTTAAGTAATTTGGGCTGTGATCCGTTGTCATGACATGGTGGGAACAGTTTTCTCCCCTATCTACGATGTCCAGACCCCGCATGATTTTGAATACCTCTATCAAATCTCCTCTCAACCCTCTCTACGCTCATCCAATCCTGGCCTTTTGCACATCCTTGATTTTTTTTGTCTACCTAATATCTCCTTACGTGGCAGATTTTGTTTGTAATTGTTCCTGTGAAGCACTTTGGGAGGTTTTACCATGTTAAAGGCCTACATACATGCAAGTAGTTGATGGCCAAGACAGGAAATGGACATGTTGAGATGGAAACCCCGGAAGTATTTCAGAAGCAATTGGATGTTGCATTGGGAGAACTTTGGGATCTTCCTAGCTGCATGAATTTAGATGAGCTGAATGGCCTCATTGATCCATAATTGTGTTCACTGACTTTTCTTTGCCTGTTCCTACAGGACTGAGCCACGCGGCTGGTGTGTGAGTGATGACGAGACATGGGAAGAACTGCACAGCGGGGGCTGTGTATACCTATTACGAGAAGAAGAAGGATACAGGTATGGGCTGTCAGTGGGAGGGTGAATTTAATATTATCAATGGGAGCTAACAGACAAAAATAGAGAGGGAGGGGTGCCAAAGGGTGGGTGGAAGTAAGGTGTGGTAATGGACAGGATCTGACGTTTTTAAAGCTAGACTCTGGGTCAAGCAAAATGCTGAGATTGCGTGCAGTTTAGATCACATTGAGCGAGCAGCCAGGGAGGGAGATGGAGGAGAGGGTGAAACTGGCTTTGTTGGGTACCAAGGACAAACAGCTTTGGTCTTCCCAATGTTTACTTTCAGAATTAAGAGAAAATGCTGGAAACCACTCCACAGGTCAGGCAGAAACATAAAGAGCTGACCTTTCGTCAGAATCTGATGGTACTGAAACAGGTCACCAACCTAAAACATTAACCATGTTACTCTCTGCACTGATGGTGCCTGACCTGCTGAGTATTTCCAGATTTTTCTGTTCTTATTACAGAATTCCAACACCAGCGGTATTTCGATTTTGTTTACTTTGCCTTTCCCATTCTTTATGCATCATTTTAACACGGTGGTAACTCCAATTATGATTTGACCTGTGTATTGTAAACGTCAGCATAGAATCACACACCACACGAGGCCTTTCAGCCCATCATGCCTGTGTTACTCTTTGAAAGAATTTTCCAATTAGTAGTTGCTTGGTTGTACAGACCTAGAGTATTGCTGAGAAAAGAGACATGCTGTCAAGAGTTTCTCATTTTGCACTCATCAGGACAGATGCAAGAATACCAAATTTCAAAGGGAGCAGCAACTAATACTGCATGAGAAAAGGTTAAAGATTGGTTGGCAAGTTGACTCTGATTGGTCAAGGCATTGCAATGGAGAATGCACCAGGGAACTATTGTCCCCCATACTTTTGTTTAATTCAAAAAAGGTACAATGCCTGGACATGTTCTTTCTGCCTGCAGAGGAGACTGGTCCTTGCTTTGAATATATATAGCTTCTAGCAAGCTCAAGTGAGCCACATTTGCCAACACATGCTTGCCAGCCAATCAGCATTCCTTTCCTCATGCAGTATAAATCGTTGCTCCCTTTGAAATTCCCCATAGCCCTACAACTTTCTCCTTTCCTTTTGAAAGGTACTGTTGAATGTTCCTCCTTCACTCTTTCAGACAGCGCATTCCAGATCAGAAGAACTCTCTATCGTAAAAGAAAATTTCTTCAACTCGCTTCTGATGTTTTTGAAGGGTTTCTACCCGAACTTGTCCAACCTCTGTGCTCTACTATTCTCCCTGCGTTTCCAATTGCTTGTTCAGTACTTTGGCATACCATCTCGTTATTGATGGAGAACCATCTTCCATAACTCGTGGTTCCCATTGTGAGTCTGCCTGCATTCATTCAATTCCATTCTTTTTTTTTAAGATGAGGGACACAGTTTAAGAATAAGGGGCCTCTCTTTTAAGACTGAGATGAGGAGAGCTTTTTTCCTTCTCAGAGGGTCGTTGGCATGTGGAATTTCCTTCCCTAGAGAGCGGTGGAGGCTGGTTCATTGAATATACTCAAGGCTGAGTTGGACAGATTTTTGATTGACAAGGGAGCCAAAGGTTATGGGGGGCAGGCGGGAGAGTGGAGTTGAGGCCACAATCACATCAGCCATAATCTTATTGAATGGTGCAGGAGGCTTGAGGAACCAAATAGCCTACTACTGCTGCTAAGTCCTATGCTCCAAATATGTATTAATTTACATTGCTGCGCTTTAACCTTCATTTATTGTTTATGCATTTCATTCTACTACAAATATATAAATCCTTCTGCAAGTGTTTTGTTGCATTCTCAGCCTGTACCACATGCTTTCTTTCCACTACCACTGTGCACTGTGTACCTGGGGAGCTGGTCGGAGGGGGTGTTGGGGCCAGCCAAGATTATGATGGCTTCCAAGGCCCTCTGTCCTGGATGCACTGGCGGGGACCAGCAGGACAGTAGGGTGATGTCGTGCTAAGGTTACTGGACTATTAATTCAGAGACCCAGGCTAACATCCACCACGGCAGCAAATATTGAAATTGAATTCAATAAATTCAATTGGTTAATAAAAAAAAAATCTGGAATCAAAATCTAGTCTCAGAATTGATACCATGAAATTATCGTCAACTGTTGTAAACACCCATCTGGTTCACTGATGTCCTTTAGGGAAGCAAATCTGCCATCCTTACCTGGTCCAACCTACATGTGACTCCAGACCCATGGCAATGTGGTTGACTCTTAACTGCCCCCTGAAGAGGCCTAGTAAGCCACTCATTTCAAGAGCAATTGGGGATGGGCAACAAATGCTGACCTTGCCAGTGATGTCCACCTTCCAGCAAATAATAAAAAAAAAGGACCAACATACATGCAGGAGTTCTGGCAGCATCGGCGGAGAAGAAAAGAGTTGACGTTTCGAGTCCTCATGACCCTTCGACAGAACTTCAAGTTCTGTCGAAGGGTCATGAGGACTCAAAACATCAACTCTTTTCTTCTCCGCCGATGCTGCCAGACCTGCTGAGTTTTTCCAGGTAATTCTGTTTTTGTTTTGGATTTCCAGCATCCGCAGTTTTTTTGTTTTTATTACATGCAGGAGTGCCTGGTGATTCCACCAACGCTCATGTACCAGTTCAGTTTTGTGTGAGGTCAGTCCTGGTGTGGCAATGGGGAGAGATAGAGGAAAAAGGGGCATAAAGGAGAGGGGAGATTGCCCCTGCGGGTGAAAGATGTATTGTGGCTGGTGGTGCCTGCTGTGCAGTGCCCTCTTTAATGGTTCAAGCTGTGGCTCAGTCGGTAGCTCCCTCCCTCCTGAGTCAGAAGGTTGTGAGTTCAAGTCAACTCCAGGGCTTGGGTGCCAAAACCTAGGTTAACACTCCAGTGTAGTACTGAGGGAGTGTTGCCAAAGGTGCCGTCTTCGGCTGAAACTGAGGCCCTATCTGCTCTCTTGGGTGGATATAAAAGATTCCATGGCATTGTTTGAAAAAGAGCAGAATAATCACCCCTGGAGTCTTGGTCAATGTTTATCCCTCAATCAACATCACAAAATTATCTGGTCATTATCACATTGCTGTTTGTGGGAGCTTGCTGTGCACATGTTGACTGTTGCGTTTCCTATTTTACATCAGTGACTACATTTCAAAAGCACTCCATTCACTGGGGACAGTGTTAGGGTTGATTTGGTCGAGGTTGGTGACTGACTGATTCTTTCTTCTCACCCAGCTGTTTCGGGGTATGGGACTCAGTCCCTGCGCCTCAGCAAAGATGCCATCAAGGACTTTGACTGCTGTTGTCTGTCCTTGCAACCATGCAAAGATCCTGTCATAACGTGAGTCCTTCTTAATTTTTCCATCCTCTGATGCTTCTTGCTCCTTTCCTGGAAGTTGCAAACTCTTGGGATCCGAACCCAGTTCCTGCTGCTCTCCCCACAGGTACCACTACCTCCTGTGCCTATGATTGGGCTGGTGGTGACTGAGTGAATCAAATTCTTGAATATTGCTAAAAATATTTTGACAATCCTGAGTGTACTAATAGCTACACGAATAACTGTAGTTGAGCTCGTAATGTGGCTCATTTATGCTTGCTAGAAGTGACATACATTCATACACAGAGACCCATTTTCTGCAAACAAAAGGAATATGATCAAGCCTTGCGTCTTTTTTGAATTACCCGGGAGCTTGGAGAGACTATAGTGCCCCTTTGACTGAGGCATTACCTTATAGAAAGCAATCACATGCAGCCACAATGGGCCCTTCAACCACAAAGGCAATCTCGCCTCCCCTCCATGCCCCATCTGCCTCTAGCTCTCCCCATTGCCACATCAGGACTGACCCCACAGAAAATTGATTTGGTACCTGAATGTTGGTGGAACTTCAGAGCTCTGAAGAAGAGTCATACAGACTCGAAACATTAACTCTGCCTTTCTCTCCACAGATGCTGTCAGACCTGCTGAGTTTTTCCAGCATTTTTTGTTTTTGTTTCGGATCTCCAGCATCTGCAATATTTTGCTTTTATCTTCCTGCACATATGTTGGTCCTGCTACCCCGGAAACCAAGACAGTATTGGCTGGTCCCTCTGACCAGCTCCCCAGGTGCCCCCCAGACCATTGTGGTGGCACAAGCAGGGAGTGTGGTAGAGAGCAAGGAGGCCAACCAATTGGCATTCTTTTCTCCTGTCGTATGAATTGTTGTGATCGTTTGAAATTTGGCATTCTTGTGTTTGTCCTGATGAATGCAAGACAAAAAGCTTCAGCAACATGTCTCTCTTTTCAGTAATATTCAAGTTCTGTAATACCAAGCGACTGAATCAACTTCTGTTTTTATTAGATTGAATTCCCAAAGTCTTTGTATTTTGGGATTGCTTTCTGTAATTTTCTCATTAAAATCAGTGCTTGTCTGGATAATGAATTGTCTAGGGTATTCAATTATTGGCAGGGTATTCAATTAAAACGGCCAGAAAGAAATAGCAGGGGATTTCTTCATGGTTTCTCTAGTTTCATGGTCACCATTATGACATTTATTTCACATTCCAAATTTATTTAATCAATTGAATTTAAGTTTCTCAGCAGCTGTGGTGGGAGTTGAACTCACAACTCTGGGCCATTCGTTCAGGCCTCCGGGTTACTAGTCCAGTAGCATAATCATTCTATTGCCATACTCAATTAATCTCATTGCTGTTTGTGGGAGCTTACTGTGCACAAATTGGCTGCCACATTTTCTACCTTACAGTAATGTCTACGCTTCAAATGTATTCAATTGGCTGAAAAGCACTTTAGCACTGAGCTTGTGAAAGGCACTATATAAATACAAGCTCGATCTTAAATCAGCACGATTCAGGCATCAAACCTGTGACCATTTAACCCCTGTTGCTCAGTAGATATTGTGCATTTACCCTTTGAACTGGTCAGAATACTGTTACTGTACATTGGTGTTTAATGCTGTAAAGGTTAATGGGTTGTCAGGCTAATGAATATTACTTATTATTTATTTCATTATACAGACCTGATGGTTTTATATATGAAAAGGAAGCAATTCTGGAATACATCTTGCATCAGAAAACCGAGATTGCCAAGAAGATAAAGGTAGCAAAAGGACTGCCGTGTTTCAAGAAGGCAGCTCACCACCACCTTCTCAAGGGCAATAAGGGATGGGGAATAAATGCTGGCCCAGCCAGTGATGCCCACATCCTGTGAATGAGTAAAATAAAACAAAAATTCCCCTTTCTCATCTCTTCCACCTGGAATGAAATCTGTCTGTGTGTCATGTGTTTGACAGCAAACAAGCTGTCTCTCTCCCCTCTCCCGCACTCTCCCCCACTTCCTGCACTCCCACCCCCCCACCCCTCGCTCTCCCCCCCTCTCCCGCTTGCTCCCCCCCCCCCCCTCCTGCTCACTCTCTCCCCCACTCGCCCCCCCCCTGCTCGCTTCCCCCCTCCCGCTCACTGTTCCTGTCGCTCGTGCCCTCTCGCTCACACACCCGCCTATACTCTCGCCCTCGCCTTTTCTTGCGCTCTCCAACTCCTCTCGATTCGTGGAGAGAAAAATGTTGCTGCTGATGTCCACTCTCTTCCCCTCCCGCATGCAGTTGGTCTTGTTTGGACAATGCTCCACAGGAATCCCAGCCCCCTTGCACTTTGTTCAATTGGCCATTTTTCAGTGAATCTGCTGCACCCACTTCCTGTGTGTTTTGTACCATCCTCCATTTGGAAACTTTATTTCCTGCTTTTAAAATTTCCTAGGCTTACGAGAAACAGAAGAACGTCAAAAAGACGGAGCTGGCTGAGCTGGCGAAGGCAGAGAAGGAGACCAAAGTCAAAGCATTCCTGGAGAAAGAGTCAACCATCGTGAGCAAGCCACTGAATCCCTTCAACTCCAAAGAGGGTACGATGTCCCACTGCAGTCAGGAAAAGAGGATTCTCCACAGTGCGATGGGCGGGGGACGGGTTGGGGGTGGTGGGGGGGGAGTGGTCCACACATAAAATCACTTTGACGTCATGTCAGCTTTATATAGAACTCTGCATTTATATAGTGTCCTTCAGCAACTTGGGACACCTCAAAGTGCTTCACAACCAAGGAAGCACTTCTTTTGACCTGGTCAAATGTAGGAAACGTGGCAGCCAGTTTGTGCACAGCAAGCTCCCACATGAAGCGTAGCGATCAAAGACCAGATCGCCCACTTTGGCAATGTTGTTGAAGAATAAGTATTGGCCAGGATGTCAGGGAGGACTCCCCTGATTCTCCACACCCCCCCCCCCCCCAAAACAACAGAACGATGTCATGGAATCTTCTGCATCCACCTTCGAGCTCGACACCTCTGGCAGCGCAGCATCCCCTTCGCCCTGCACTGGAGAGTCAGCCCCGACTTTGTGCTCCAGTCCCTGGAGTCGGATTTGAACCCATGACCTTCCTACATAGATAAGAGGAACGAGAAAAGCAGCTCTGCATTGGGTGCCTGTGGCTGTCCAAGGAAGGCTCCGTTTTCACTATATCAGCATCACCAGCCCCTGTCAGAGGAAATGTAGGGGCTCAGTGGATGGCAGTCTCGCCTCTTAAGTCAGAATGTTGTGGGTTCAAGTCCCACTCCCAAGACTTGAGCACGACAGTTTAGGCTGACAGTACAGTGCAGTGCCGAGGGAGTGCTGCACTGTTGGAGATTCCATTTTTTGGCTGAGGTGTTAAACTGAGATGCCGCCTGCCCTCTCGGGTGAACGTAAAAGGTTGCGTGGCACTATCTCGAAGAAGAGCAAGGGAGGCCTTCTCAGTGTCTTGCCCACTATTTACTGTTTACACCTCAATCAACGTCACTAAAAAAAAAATTATCTGGTTGTTAACAAATTGCCGTTTGTGGAAGTTACACAAATTGGCAGTCGTGTTTCCTAATATTAAAACGGTGAGTACACATTAAAGGTACTTGGTTGGCTGTAAAACACTTTGAGATGTCCTGAGGTGAAAGGGTGCTATATAAATGCAAGTCTTTCTAGGCGTGCTCCGCTAATGGCTGCCTCTGGGTTTTGGACCTGTTGGAGTTTTTCCTCTGTTAGTTTCTGTTGTCAGTGGCAGCAATACTGTGGGATTGCTTCTGACGAGTCACTGATGGTGAAGCAAACTTTTAATAAAAATGTTCCTCGGAAGACTACTAACCACCGTTTCTCTTGCTGTTCTCTTTACTCGTTCCTCCACGTTCTCCCCTTACTGTTCTGAAATCGCTGGTTCACGTCGTCATGGGGCGCCCCTCTTGTTTCATGGGGTAACCCTCGGCAACATTTGCATGAGGGCTGTTTGACTGGGGGAGGCAGCGTCATGCCCATTAGGGCAATTGGACTGCTGTTGACATAACGGTGATAACCGGAGCAGATTTCATCCCTACTTTGCCCTTCATGCCAGTCCCTAGTCCAGGGCTCAGCAAACATTTTTTTAACCTGAAGAGCCTTTTTTTTAAAAAAAAGGCCTCAAATAAAAACTATTGGGAGCCAGAAGACAAAAATTTGGCATTTCTAATCCAAGGATACAGCAAATTGCCAAATGCCTCTGGTAGAATTTATAAATTGTGTACATAAAAGGTAAAATACATGTTACATAAATGTATGTATTAATAGAAAACAATTAAAATAGACCTAACTCTGAATTATCACATTTTTTAACTTTCCTCGAATTTTGTCTGTAAAGTCATCTTTAAAACATACTGACTTAAGAAACTTTAGAGGTAAGACACTTTTAGCTATCGATTCTCGTGATTAAAGAGTTCTAAGCACATTCAGAATAATTTATCATTTCAGCTATACTAAAAGCAGTAATGGTCACAACCATAAAACATGTTCCTTGACCCAGTATCTGTGGTGGGATTTGAACCTGTGTCCCCAGGGTATCAGTATGGGCCTCTAGTCTAATGACATTAACACTACGTCACTGTCAGCCCCCAGGATGTGAGGACTTGTGCACAATGTAGTTGCAAAGGCAGCAGCGGTGTTTGGAATTAAGCTGCATCATTTATGGTCTCTTTTTCTTTTCCCTCCCTCCCCCTCTGAACTTGCCCTTCGGACCCCAGGTGAACCCCAGGCTAGTTCAAGCAGAAAACCCGCTCAGCAAGAGGATGAAAAGCACTTGCCCAGCTTTTGGATCCCGTCTCTCACCCCTGAGGCTAAAGCATCTACCATGAGAAAACCGGTAAGATACTCCGAGGCAATTGATTCTGGTTTGGTATTCTTCCTGTTTCTCCTCCAGCTGCCCTGGACCTCCCAAACCCAACCCCACACCCCCCGCCTCCCCGCTCCCCACTGCCATTTAAAATGGGGACTGAATCACATCTGCACTGACTACTACTGTCAGTCACTGGAGGCTTATGGACTGATGCAGTTCAGGTTTGTGAGCATGTACCATACACTACTTGGTCCTACTCTCCTCTACCCTCAAGTCATCTGAGGACTACAGATGGCAATCTTCCTTGGTCTCAGCAGATGGAAAATGACTGAGTTATTTAGAGAAAAGTAAATGTAGGAATTTAGGAGAACGTTTTGATTCACAACCTTTCAATGCCTCGCCTCTGTCCTTTTTGAATGCCCTATTTGCAACACTTTTTTAGCTGCCGCTGAGGAGCGAGCGGTATTTATGTATGAACGGGGCAGTGTTTTGCTGCAGGTGTCATTCTTACAGGAATTACGGCAGAGCGGCTGTGGGAGAGATGGAGATCTGGGGTATGAAGCCTGCCAAAGTTGAATAGCCAGCCAGCCACTGCTGTCCAGGTGCACACACAAGAAAGGGAAGACTTTCCTTTACGTGGCGCCCTTCACGACCTCCGACAGCACTTTACAGCTAATGAAGTGTTTTTGATGTGTGGTCACTGTTGTAATGTAGGAACGCACAGAGAGCAGTCACTTGTGTGAGCTACAGGAGGGCTGCTGGCGCCTGTGGGTCTGAGCGAGGGTCAGTTCCTTGAAGAAAGGAGGGGTGAAATTTGGAGGAGGGGGCCGTGTGCCTTCTGCCCTTTTTTATATTTGGGTGATTTCATGTTTACAGTCAAATAGGAAAAAATGATCATTTGTGATGCAGAATAGTGGAGTTGGTTGGAGCAGAGGAGTTTCTGTGCAGTACAGTGCCCACCCCACACCCGCCCACCCCGCCACCAGTGCTGGGAAGCTGTCATTACAGCAAGATGTTTACGTAAGAAATTTCCATCTTGAGTGTGGAAAGTTACAACGGGAGATTTTAGTCTATTTAGAGAGAAAACGTTATGAAGGCTCAGACATTTAACATGTGCATATGGACGGCATGAGCTTCGTGTGCCAGATCAGTCCCCTAGTCTGCTCCTTTCACAGCATGGTTTTCAAAAAGTTACAAGACTTGACTCTAGGGAGGTTGTGGCACAAAACACAAGGCCACAAAATGGCAATGGGTTGCGGTCTGGAGTCAGTTTTTCGTCTTTAGTGGAAGGGAGGTACAACGGTACTCATCTGATAGTGTCAAAAGTGTTCAGGTTAGAAAGTACAATGTACAGGCCATGTTTTGTACTGCCTGAAATCATGGACTGTCCTCCTAGCAGTATGTTCAGTTCTCACCAGTTAAGTGTTTCATCCCTCAGGACTTCCTTCTTCCCATATTCCGAATGCTTCCAAGGATATCTATGGACCTGTCAACACGTCATCCAACTGGCCATTCTTGTCCTGCATTGAGTTTTTGGCAGACTATTTGACTGTGCAGGCATCGCTGCTAAGTCTGATCTTGGCCTTGCCAGGCATATGCAACCACTAACTTTGCAGGAGGAGCAGCTGCATTATTGATCAGGTTTCCCCTGTTAAATCTTTCTTTCCTTATTTTGTAACACTTTTCCCTTAACTGAGATCAGAAAAGGCTGGCTCGGAGGTGTGAGTGCTACTCACTGAGCCACACCTGACGCAGTTGATCCAGGGCCATGCTGCTGAGATATAATAATACGCACATCGAAGGACTGATAACTACTCTTGACCAGCCACTGGAGGCCTACTGACCACTATCGTACAGGACTGTAACCTGCACCAGAGCGTAATTAACGCAAAACAAATAGAGGACGGAAAGACATTGGAAAGGGATATTGACGGGTTAAGTAAGTGGGCAACAAAGTGGCAGATGGAGTTAATGTGGGGAAGCGTGAAGTTATTCACTTTGGTCATGAGAATAGAAAAGCAGAATATTTTTTTGAAAAGGCATGAAACTTTTAAATGTTGATGTTCATAGAGACTTGGGTGCACTCGTACGAGGAACACAACACAAGTTAGCCTGCAAGTACAGCAAGCAATGGCATGTTGACCTTTATTTGCAAGGGGATTGGAGAACAGGAACAAAGAAGTCTTGCTACAGTTGTACAGGGTATGGTGAGACCACATCTGGAATACTGAGTGCAGTTTTGGTCTCCATATTTAAGGAATGATACACTTGCATTGGAGGTGGTACAGCAAAGGTTCACTAGACTGGTTGCTGGGATGAGAGGCTGGGTAAATTGGGCTTATATTCTCTGGAGTTTAGAAGAATGAGAGGTGATCTTATTGAAACATACAAGATTCTGAAGGGGCTTGATAGGGTAAACACTGAGAGGCTGTTTCCATTGGCTGAGGAATCGAGAACATGTTGGGGGCAGGGGCAGGGCAGGGGGAGTCTTATCATCCTGAGACTAACATTTAGAACTGAGATGAGGAGAAATTTCTTCACTCAAAGGGTAGTGAATCTTTGAAATCCTCTCCCTAAAGGGTTATAGATGTTCCATTGTTGAATATATTTAATGCTGACTTAGACAGATTTTTGATCTCAGGGAATGGAGGGACAAGGGGAGCATGGGCAGGGAAATGGAGTTGAAGCCAAGGATCAGCCATGATCGTATTGACTGGTGGAGCAGGTTCGGTGGGCTTTATGGTCCACTCCTGTTCCTATTTCTCATGTTCCTATGTTTAAACTTGATGTCGATACATCAGGGCTTATTGAGATAGGGTGCGGGAGTTGGAATAAACGCGAGAGCACTGCTGTGGCGAATAAAACGACAGCACTTAATGACCCAGACAGCCTACTCCAGCCCCTGTATCTCTGAATTGTTAAATTGCCTTCTCCCCTCTCGCAGGATAAGACTGTCTACTGCCCGATGAGTGGGAAGCCCCTGAAAATGAACGACCTGATCCCTGTGAACTTCTTGCCAGTGGACAGTAAGCTGGACCGTGTGCAGCTAATCACAAGGCAGGAGCGCTACGTCTGTGCCGTGACTCGGGATGTGTTGGGAAACTCCGTGCCGTGTGCTGTACTGCGACCCTCGTAAGTGAAGCGTCGACCCCTGCCTCACCCCCCACCACCACACTCCACTCCACACCTCATTCCTTGATCCATGGCCTTGCAGCAGCACCGCCCCCCCCCCACCCTGCGCCTTGTTCCTGAGTTCCTGATTCATGGCCCCTCTCCCCCACTCCCCTTGGGACTACATTAAAGGTGCTATACAAATGCAAGTTGTTTTTCTGTAGCCTTTGACAGAGGGGAGACTGTGCCTCCGGGAATCTACTATCTGTAATATTACAGAAGGATTAACTGTTGAGTTAGCAGTTGACAAGCCTCCAGTGTCTAACACTGGTTGTCAGTTCATCAGTGTGGGAGCCATCAATGTGACCCGGAACCATGTTTGCTCCATCGCTTCTTCACCTGTGGCCTTCAAAAGATTTGCCTCTTATTAGAGTAGGGCGGAACACTGGTTCTGATACTGGACCAGTAACCTGGAGAGCACGAGTCTCAATCCCATCAACGGCAAGTAGGGGACATTGGTTTCAATATATATGGTCATTTGGGGATTTGCACTGGCTTCTGATTATTGTAAAGCCCACTATTTTCCTGTTCAAGTGGACATGTGGCTCTTGTCTTGATTCTTAATAACCCTTGAAGAGGCCTTTCCAGCCAGTTCAGGGGGCATCAGGACTGTTTAATGGCAAAGCATCGCCTTGCAACACCTCCCTCGCTCTCTTGAGATTTTTTTTTGTAAAAAGGGAGCCTATTCAAGGCTGAGTTAGACAGATTTTTGATTGACGAGGGAGTCCAGGGTAATGGGGTTACAGACAGGAAAGTGGAGTTGAGGCCACATCAGATCAGCCATGATCTTATTGAATGGCAGAGCAGGCTTGAGGGGCCGAATGGCCTACTCCTGCCCCTATTTCTTGTGCTTGTTTCATATATTATTCTGCTGTTCCCTGTCCTTGACAGCAAAAGGCCCCAAGGAAGCAGCTTCCAATCCAGGGCTGGTGTCCCAGCCACTAACTTTGTTGTGGACCCTGGCTCCAACACAGTTATTGATGCCTTTGCTGAGTGCCAGATATCTGAGACCTGCCAGTTAATATTTCTCAATTGCTGGAGGTGGTTAATTCACCCTCTGAGCTATCGGGGGAGATGCTTTATTAAAACGTATTTGTCTATATTTATTGTTCTCCCACTAAACAGCTTTCCCTCTCGGGCTGAAGGGGTTAACTCTGTACCGGATGCGGGGCCCATGGACACTGGTCACTCTCTGTATCTGCTCTCGTGTCTGAGCTTTGATAGTGACCATCAGTGCCTCGCTAAATCACGCTGAGCTAAACTCAGGAACAGATGGAGGACCTTCACCCCGTCGCACGTGTTCGGCACCATTCCCTTAGATTATAGCTGACCTGCCTCTCAACTCCATTTATGCACCTTTGCTGCACTCCCTCCACACCCTTGTCTAAGAAAAATCTGCCAGTCTCAGTTTTGACATTTTCAGTTTTCAAATGACCCCAGATTCCACAGCTTTTTTTGGCGGGGGTGGGGGCGGAGAGAGTTCTATATTTCCACCAGCCTTTGTGTGAAGAATGGCTTCCTGAACCAATGGCCTGGTTCTAATTTTAAAGTTATGCCCTCTTGTTTTGGCCTCTCTTCTCCGTACCCCAACCAGAGGTGAGAGTGTCTGTCACTCTACCTGGTTAAATCCTTCGATCATCTTCAACCCTTTAGACTTTTATTCTCAAGGTCTGACACCCAAAGCAATTATTCTACACGGAACTTGTTCGCAGCAGGAGACTCCCCAGAGGACAGCGGAAACACTTCAGGATGCTGTAAGGACGTCTCCAAAGAGGCCAGGCGTACTCACTGACTGGTGGAAGTCCCTGTCTCTTGACCGGCCACCACTGCGGACCCTCGTTCGGGAAGGCGCCGAACACATCGAGAGACTTCGTCGGGAACGTGCGGAGGCGAAATCGAAGCGTCGGAGGGAGCGCACAAACCCCAAAAGAACCCATCTACCCAACCCCTCGAGCACCACCTGCCCCACTTATGGTAGTGTCTGCAGGTCGCGGGCTGGACTGATAGGCCATCTCGGAACCCATCGAACCGGAGTGGAAGCAAGTCATCCTCCATTCTGTGGGCCTCCCTAAGAAGGAAGGAGATACTCAAGGGGATATGTGCCCAGTCCATCCAACCTGCCTTTGGTACCTTGACCCCTCATCTTTGGCTGATGTCCACACGAGCACCAGCATGTCTGATTGGATGCTAACTTTGGCTGATCTTCCACTCTGAGGTACCAAGATCAGTTATGGCGCCACCTACTGTTATCCCAGCTCAACTCAGCTGACTCAGCACAAACTTTATACCTCTCTCTAGTCAAAGCTACTTCTAACTTAAATTTGTTTCTCTCTTTCCCTCCCCTTCTCTGTGATCCATTAACACATGCTTCTTAATACCCGGGCTGCAGATTTTTAAAATTCTATCATGGGATGTGGACCTTGCTGGCAAAACCAGCATTTGTTACCCATCCCTAAATGCCCTTGAGAGCAGTTAAGCGTCAACCTCGTTGCTGTGGGTCTGGAGTCACATATAGGCCAGATTAAGGAAGGAAATCTGCTGTCCTTACCCAAAGGACATTAGGGAAGCAGATGGGTGTTTACTACTCCGACGATCATTTCGTGGCCATCATTACTGAGACTAGCCTTATTTTTTCAGATTTTTAAATTCTTTTTATTAATTTTATTTGGATTTAAATTTTGCCAGTTGCAGTGGTGGGATTTGAACTGTGTCCCTGGAGCATTAGCATGGGCCTCTGGATTACTAGTCAAGTGACATTGCCACCAACTCCCCATTTGTAGGGCTGCCCCACAGTAACAGAAGTGGAGCAGCGTCAACCACCAGTGGGAGTGTTAGTGATGTGCATTAGGGACCCTTCATCATTTGTGCTCGGTTTATTGTGATTGTGTTTTTTCTTAAAACTGGTTTGCAGAGGGGCTGTGGTCACCCTGGAGTGTGTGGAGAAACTGATTAAACACGACATGGTGGATCCGATCAATGGGGCAATACTGACAGAGAAGGACATAATCCCCATTCAGAGGGTGAGCGAAAGTGTTTCACATTCAGAATTTCTACTCATTCTTCTTCACATCTCCAACTTAGTGCTACATCGCGTCATATGAAGATGGACTTGCATCACGATCAGACACTTCCCTCTTGCAACCCTGTAATCCCAGAAGAGGGGGGAAAAAAATAAGAGAGACAATTAGTTTAAAAGAAAATCCTGATATGTTCCTCTCTGACCCCCTGAGATGATTGAAACCGAACCTTGGAAATCGCACTGATAATACGTTAATGCTTAATTCACTTATCAATCCAACTCCCTCTTTAAAGTCTGCAGCATGATCACAGTACTGCACAACTGGCAATTAATTTTGGAGGCTTCTGGAGCACAGAAAGTGACCATTGTAGCCCGTGCCAGCTCTGTAAAAGAACGATCTAATTTGCCCCAGTTCCATTAGAACAGATGTTCTGAATAATAATTTTTAAACCTGCATGGCAACCGAACCGAGATGCCAAACAAGTGACGATACGGAGAGAGAACAGGAGTGTGGCACTGTGACCCTTTATAAGCAATGGGGTGGATCTCACAGTAATGACAGTGTTGATGCTGTTGTCCCCTTGCCAGAGGTCATCCATTCAAGTCCCACTCCAGATGCTTGCGCACATGATTTAGGCTGACACTGCCAGTGAAGTACTGAGGGAGTGCTGCATTATCGGAAGTGTTGTCTTTCAGATCAGACATTAAACTCAGGCACCGTCTGCCCTCTTAAGGTGGCTGTAAAAGATCCCATGGTTTCATTCGAAGAAACATGAATTCTGTAATGACTTTGCCAACATATCTCCCTCAATCCACATAACTAAAACAAATTAACCCATCATTGTACGGGGCAAGTTAGATGGACAAGCTGCCCTTGTACAATAGTTTTGTGTGTTGTGGGACCTTGTCTGTAAATCGGTTGCTTTGTTTAACTACAGAAGAATTGCCCTCTAAACAGTTGCATGTGGAAAGTAAAAACAGAAAGTGCTAGGAAAACTCAGCAGGTCTGGCAGCATCTGTGAAGAGAGAAATGGAGTTAATGTTTCGAGTCTGATATGACACTTCTTTAGAGTTCGAAGTTCTTCTCCAATCCGAAGAAGAGTCATATTGGACTCAAAATTAACCCTCTTTCTCTCTCCACAGATGCTGAAAGATCTTCTTTCCAGCACTTTGTCTTTATTTCACATCTAGCATTTTGTGTTTTTATTTCACGTCTAGTATGTTGCTTTTATGCATATGGAAAGTAGTTGGCTGCAAAGCACCTTGGGATGCCCGCTACATGAATGTAATTTCTTTCTAATGGGGGACTTTGGATTTGTGCACTTAAACTCTTCTAGATAGTGCCAGGGAAAGGTCATGGGATTTTAGTCTGACTGCAGTTCTCACTGTGCTGTTGTTTTTGGGCATAGGGCGGGACTGGATTCGCTGGATCCGGAGTGAAACTGGAAGCAAAGGAGTCAAGGCCAGTGATGCAGGCATAACAACGCGGTGGCTATTGGAGCCCATTGTCCCTCAGGTGTCTGACCAAACAATAGGCTTCAACAAGTGGACGTTCTGCTGTGTTAATTCCCCCATCGTCAGCGCTTTGTTTATGGATTGGAGTTTAGTAGAACTGAAATTTTTGTCCTTTTGGTCCCTTTTCTATTCCCAGACTCTCTTGTTTTAGTATCTTTATATTTAATAAAGTCATCCTCTTCACCACTCTCTGCTTCTCTTAGAATGAAGTTGCTGCCATTCGTCGAAACATGTGAACTGTGTATCAAGAGAATAAGCTGACACCTTGTGCAGGACACATTAGCTGTTGTTGCCCTCAGTCCCTGGGTCGGGATGGGTGTGAGGTGTTGAGAAAAGTCAGCATAAGTTTAAAAAAATTAGGGTCACTAAAAGTGACTTTTATTAGCGCGCATTTTAACAGCATGTGGAGACAGTGAAGCCATCTCCCAGCGGTCCAGGCTGACAGACACATGACCATTTTTTGTGTTGAGGGCGTGGAAGCAGATTCTCAACCGTCAGTGGCCCCCCTGCAAAGGAAGGGCAAATGGGCTAAATCAGCCCCTCTTATTTTTATTCTATGTAATGACTGAATCTCCCCCCCCCGCCCCCCCCAAAGCTGATGCAGTGACAACAGCATTCTGAGGCTGAGATCATGAGATGTTTGGACACTAAGGGAGCCGAGGGTCATGGGAATCTGGAAGGAAAGTGGGATGAGGATTAATTAAATAGGTGCAGCAGGCTTGAGGGGCCAAATGGCCTACCCCAATTAAGTTATGTTCTTAATCCTTGTTGTTTTCCAGGTGTTACATTTGAGTGTTGGCAAAGCTATTTGACTACAGGGAGCATCATAGCTGAGCCTCAACGGCCATCCAGTAAAACACAATCTGGTCATTTATCAGACAGCAGACAGTGGGAGTTTGCTGTGTGCAAACTGGCTGCTGTGTTTCCTATGTTACAAAAGCGACTATGCTTCACAAGGACTTAATTGGCTGTGAAACACTTTGGGACGTCCTGTGGTTGTGGAAGAAGCTTTTGGAGGGTAATGTTAATTGTCCAACCATGGCATTGCTGGTCGAGTCAGTCCCTGAGGCGGAGACCGGGGCCTGAGAGTGAAGATGAAATAATCTCGGTCGAGTTGTTGCAGTGCAGTTAAAGACCGAAAGTCCTTTTCACTTTGATTGTGGTGTCTCCCACTCCTAAAGTGCCCACACCCTCTATCATCAATGTGATTAATTAATTACATTTGCAGGGAGGGGGAAATGGTATAACAAATATTTTGCAAAGGACACACAGAAAAGTTCTTATTTTTAATAAAAGATTTATTGACAAACTTGACTTTCTTGTCCTAAGCACAGAGACTGGTCCGCTAACACAGCGAGACATCATTCCCACTTGTTTATCTTGCATGCAGGAAGATCGAGCAGTGATGAGCAAATCCAATGAACCTGTGAGGTTCGAAGCGGCTTGGCATTCTTCCAGCACCCACCCCGCTGCCCCACTAGGTCTCCCCCCACCCCGGCTCCTCCCGACACTTTGATGCTGATTCTTACTGGGGCACAGTTCCAAAGGTGCAGACTGCCTTAATCCACTTATGAACTTTCTGTCAGTGGTAACTGAACCAGATTGCAGCCTCCATACCTGCTTTCAAATGGTCACTGTTTAGTAATCAGGAGCAGCAAGCCTGACTGATGTTCTGTCTCCTCCCAAGCCTAGATTGTGGCCAACCCTTCAGGAATTAAAGCTGTGAGCACACCTGGGACGATAAGTCTTAAGGGCAGCTTTAAAAAAATTTATGTTGACTTGTGGGGTGCTTGGAGGTCATCTAATAAACCTCCAGGAATGCATCCAACCCAAGTTGGCAACCTCACTAGGAAACCTTCAGCTCTAAACAACAATGAGCAGACTGTAGGCTCCAAGCTGGGATTGAGGGAAGGTTTGATAGCGGTGTACAAGATTATGACAGGTTCAGGTAAGATAGACAAAGGAAAGCAGTTCCCAATAGCTGATGGTATAAGGACTGGAGTGGGGGGGGGGGGCGGTGTGGTACATAGATTTAAGATTTTGGGCAAGAGATGCAGTGGTGGGGGGGGGGGGGGGAGAATGTGAGAAAGAACATTCTTACGCAGCGAGCGGTAATGACCTGCAACTTGCTGCCCTCAAGGGTGGCGGAAGCGGGGACAATACATGATCTCAAAAGGAAATTAGATAGGCATTTGAGGGAGATAAATTTGCAGGGCTGTGGGGATAGATGGGGGGAATGAGACTGATTGGACTGCTCTACAGAGAGCTAGCATGGACTTAAGGGATCAAATGGCCTCTTCCTGTGCTGTAATGACTCTACGTGAGGTGAGTTTACTGACAGAAGCTTGTGCCCTTGACGCAAATTGGACTTCAGCATGGTCCCAGCATGGGGAATGTGCCTCACAGGCCTCTCTGCTGCCAGGGCAATGGATTTTGAGGGGTTGGGAAAAGTCAGGGGCTCAGAGTCAGTCTTAAGTGAACAACAGTGGCTTGTGTGTTAGAAACAGAGTAGGGCAACAGGTTGTTAAAGCCGTCTGCACAAGCGCTGAAGATGATTCCTGCCATTGAGAAATGTGCTTTGAAGCTGCATTGAAATGCCGAACAATGGGAAATAAACCCCCCCCCCACCCTTCATGTACTTCAGGGCCCTGAATATTACAGCTACCCTAGGAGCAAAATCAGGAAGGACAAAAGGTAGAGGAAATGTGGAGCTCTTACCCCAGTAAGACTGCTGCTGGATCCATTGAAAATTTAAGATGGGTTTAAGATAGCTGTTTGTAGCATACATTAATGATCTAGACATGAATGCAGGAGGTATGATCAGTAAGTTCGAAGATGATATGAAAATTGGTGGTAAACAGTAAGGAGGAAAGCCTTAGTCTACGGGATGATATAGATGGGCTGGTCAGATGGGTAGAACAGTGGCAAATGGAATTTAATCCTGAAAAGTGTGAGTGATGCTTTCTGGGAAGACTAACAAGGCAAAGGAGTACACGATGAATGGTAGGATCCTAGGAAGTACAGAGGATCAGAGGGCCCTAAGTGTGCTTGGCCATAGATCTTTGAAGTCAGCAGGACAGGTAGGTAAGGTGGTTAAGAAGTCATATGGGATACTTGCCTTTATTAGTCAAGGTATTGAATACAAGAACAGGGAGGTTATGATGGAGCTGTATAAAATGTTAGGCCACATCTGGAGTACTGTGTGCAGTTCTGGTCGCCACAGTATGGAAAGGAGAGGGTGCAGAGGAGATTCACCGGGATGTTGCTTGGGCTGGAGCATTTCAGCTATGAAGAGAGACGAGATAGGCTGGGATTGTTTTCCTTAGAGCAGAGAAGGCTGAGAGGGGACCTGATTGAGATGTACAAAATTATGAGGGGCATAGATAGGAAGAAACTTTTCCCCTTAGATCTATGCCCCTTGGTTACTGACCCCTCCACTAAGGTAAGGGGCAGGAGGTTTAGAGGGGATTTGAGGAAAAAAATTTCCACCCAGAGGGAGGGGATATCTGGAACTCACTGCCTGGAAGGGTGGCAGAGGTGGGAACCCTCGAAACATTTAAGAAGTATTTATATGAACACGTGAAACACCGTAGCATACAAGGCTATGGGCCAAGTGCTGGAAAATGGGATTAGAGTAGATAGGGGCTTGATGTCTGACACGGACATGATGGGCCTCCTTCCATGCTGTAAAACTCTGTAATAGATTTATGTTGGGTATGGGACGGGGGCAAAAGGTGAGTAAATGGAGTTGAGGGACCGATCAGCCATGATTTAACTGAATAGAGGAACAGGCTCAAAGGGATGAATGACTTAATCCTATTACCTAATTAGATAAGCGTAGGTTCTCAATACTATTAGTATAAGTAGAGAGGTGTCCCATCATAGGTTCAGCTCCACAGGACATAGGAAATAGCAGCAGGAGTAGGCCATTCAGCCCCTGAGCCTGATCCACCATTCAACAAGATCATGGCAATCTTCCACCTCCATTTTCCTTGCACTGCGTCTAAGCTAAAAGGTGCTACTTTGTGTGTTATTGTTCCACAATCGTTACCAGGGACTCTTGAGTTAACACTGTCCTGTGCTCAAACACAAAAAACGTTAGAGCTGGCCATGATGTCAACTGGCTATTGCACATGGAATACTGCATAAATAACTGCTGCCTAACAGCATTTGGCCAGCACTGTGATGGGAATGGGTGGTTGCATCACAGAATCGTACCATGGGTCAGATTGAGTGATTTTATTTTCTCTTCAGGAGAGAGCTAGATCAGCAAATCCTTGCACAGATCTTGAGTGACCCTGGGACTAAATTACACAGCGTCCACAATCCTTTCGGAACCCAGTGTGAGAAATAATGTTATATCTTAACTTAGCTTATAAAGTTTTAGCTCGGTTGAGCTACGGCGCTTCATTGAGGAGGCAGTTGTTGGGAACGAGTTATTTGGGGAGGGGATTGGTGGAGGGGGGCGGTGGCGGTGTGTGCGTGAAAAATCCTGCTGGTTTGCACCAGATCAGAATCTTGATGCTGGGGACTGGAACGGTTTCTCTAGGTGACCCTGTATCAAGATCAGCTCTGCCCATCTGATACGGGAGGGTTAGATGCAGAGTTTTTTAAAAAAAAAAGTGGGCCAGAATTTGTTGCCCTTGAGAGCCAACTACATTGCTGCGGGTCTGGAGTCACGTGTAGGCTATGGTTCATGGTTCACTGAAACTGGCTTTCAATTCTAGACTTTATTAATTGAATTCAAATTCCACCAGCTGCCATGGTGGGATTTGAACCAATGTCCTCACAGCATTAGCTTGGGTCTCTAGATTACTAATCCAGTGATATTACCACTACACAACCATCTTCCTCGTAACATTCCCTTTACGCTATGCCAACAATGTCCCAACCTCACAAGTGATGGATTCCTCTCTTCTCTCCTCCACTCCCATCCAATCACCCGCTCCCCTCTCCATTCCATCAATTCCTCCCCCTAAATTAAGCATGAGACTGCCAAAACCATCACCCCCTAAACCTGGCTCCAACATAGCTCTCAGAAGTGGTAAAGCAGCGCGATGTCAAATGTATCAGGACCAACGGCTGCGACAAAGATCTCCATTCAAAGAAATAAATTAGAGATTACAAGAATTCAGGCAAATTAAAGACCCCCCCCACCCCCAGATTACAGGAAACTCTTACAAACAGCAACAGTGGGACGAGGTGCACTGTGAGAGATCGTGCTTGGACTAAAATTCATCATGCTTGACCATCATCTCTCCGTAATCTGTAACAGCACTCCCTACGAATCTGCGGTAGTTCTCCAAGAATTCTTCTTTTGAAAGTTTGCCATCCTGACATACAGAAGCAAGACTTCACGTTAGAAAAAGCAGTCACATCTGCTCAAAAAAAAAATCATAATTCTTCAGCTTAACCTCCAATGGACAGTTGACAGAGGAAAAAAAAATTCAATTAATTCTCTGTAACCGCCCCCTACAATAGTCTTAGTGAGGTCCATGTGGTGTGAATTAATATTGTAGTTTGGAGTGTTTTTTTTTCCCCATTCCTTCGCCTCCCCAACCACCCCCCCCCACAACCCCCACAGCTCCTACGCCTGTTGCTGGGGATGGGGAAATGATTTCTCAGGCCTGGTTATATGTTAGCACCTTACACCAGGGGCCATTCTATATCTGCACGTACAGCAGAAAAGTTCAGGCATCAACTGAGTATCTTACTGACACGGTGTAAGGCTGCGTTCCAGCCTGCTAGCGGGGTGACGAGTTATTCACTGCACCGTGTTCGGGAATGGGAACCCAGGCTGAGCTGTACCCCCTGCTGACACACGACACCAAGGTCAGCATTGGCAACTCTTTCCCCCTTACTGCTGAGATCAGCACCTCCCAGCCAAGCCCAGGTACAGTATCCACTCCTGGGAACCTCCAGCTCTGCAGTGCTCAGTATCGCACAGTGAGGTTCACGAGTTTTCATTATCAAAGTGAATTAGTGTCTGTAACAAGCTAAATATTGTCTAATTCAGATGAAAAAAAGGTGGCGCTAACGCAAGCTGTGCACTCCATATCCTAGATATCTCCAGATAATTAAGGAAGCACCAAGAAAAGGGTAGGTTCTTCTTAGGGGCAGGGACAAGTGGTTGTAAAGGCCCTAGCACCTTTGTACACATTTTGGGGTCAATACCAGAGCAACATTTGAACCCACCCAGTATATACAGGTGGGTTGTTCAATAGACTGGTCCTGCTTTGCAGCAATGCAAAGCCTGGAAACACGAAGGGAAAATTGGGTAATCCCTGCTTCTCTTTGCCCCCCCCACCACCACCACCACCCAATCTCCCTCCCTCCAAGGCTAACCTTTTATTAATAGCTGGCTTCTTGTCTGCCCCCTAACAGCAAATATTGGATAGGAATTCTGCTCACAAGAAAGAAGTAGAATATAAGGCTACAATCATTTAGTCCTGACTACGGTATCTGGCTCCAGAAGTCAGATTAAACAAACACACATACATTAAACCGTCAGTGGAATTGAGCGACAGACGAATACCTTTCAAACAAGCAGCATGGGCAAAAATAAAAAAAAAAACAAAAATCAAATGGGACCCTAAACAAAATAAATGCCCCCCCCCCACCCCCCGCTCCTGTCCCACCCACATTATCTGTGTGTGTTGTGATGTGGAGGATATCTTTCCTCATCAGTGAAGCAATTCTCACCATTGAAGCCATAGCAACCCCCTCAACTTCAGACACGTCACTAACTGAAACTGGATGTGCTGTGTTATGATGCCGCACTGGTCCCCACAGAGGACAAACACCATCCAGTCTCTAGCTGGCAAACTGGTTGCCACACACACAATAATGCATTACAGGTTTGCATTCATTAATTGGAATACATTCCTCTTTCTCAGACCCCCCCCCACCCCTCTTCACCACTCCCCACCCACCACCCCCCCCACCCCACCCCCCAACCTCCCCTAACAAGCAGGAAAATTAATATCAGTCAAGACATCCCATCAACAACAAAAAAAAAGCACTGAATTAGGTGAGAGACATTTCAACTAGCTGGGTGTTAGCAGCACTTGCAATTCATTCAGGTTGATGAGCGCTTTGGAAGTATTCTACTGATGCCAAAGCAATTATTCCCCTCCCTCTCCTCCTGCTCCTGAAGGCACAGATTCCTAGCCATAGTCAGGTTCATGAGGGACCAGCACACTAAAGCGTCTCACCCGAGTGGTACTGGTTCATGTCAGAACATAGAAAATGGGCAGGCCATTGCACCACCACTCCGGATGTCAACCCAGGTCTTTCCAGGTGGTGAGTTTGCTCCCCACCCTCTCCAAAATGCCTAGAACAACTGTAGTTCCATCCCCACCCCACTTCACTGCTATCGAGCAGAGCTCAGCAGAGCTGATTATTGGCCTCTGTGGAGGGTCAGTAAGCTGTACATTTACAATACCAGGCCGTAGTAGGTATCAGTTTGACTCGAGGAAGTCAGTGAGGCCAAGGGCAGTGTTGGCACCAGGATTTAAGCAGTGCTTAAAACCTGTGGTTTGTAACCCTTCAAGCAGTTTATGCATTACACATTCTGCCCTCAAACTGGGTTGTGCCTAGGGTACCCTAAGCTGAACGACACATGGAGTAAGGTAGTGGGGTGTCCACAGGTCTGTTACTGCTAGGGGAAAGAACAAAGAGTGCTACAAAGGAATATGCTTTGGCAAGATATCAAGGTTGGATTTTCAATTTGACTCCTTTCTCGAAAACTGGCAAGCTGCTTACAGAAACACACCAATTTTAGTTCCCATGGAAATCAATATTGAGCATTTAACCCGCAAATTGCCATTTTCCACCCGGGCAGTGAGCTGAAGATCTACCCCCAAGTCATGCAAGATTAGTGACTATGCCCTTGGTGCCCTCTTCACTGGGACCCTCACCATAAGACCACTGCTTACTTGGACTCTGCCAACAGGAGGCACAAGGTCTTGCATGCCCGCTGGGCACAGAGGGGGAAGCACCTGGCAGCAGTTGGACATTTCCAGACTTCACCTGCTAGGATGGAGGTATCTGATTGGGTGCAGCAAGCAGTGAGCTTCCCATCAAGTTTGCCCCTGCCACGATACTTCAGCGATCGTGCGCAGGACCTCGCCCAGACTGAATGCTGATTTTACCCATTAAACCGAATCAAGGGGGTTGTTTTGAAACCAAAGTTTTAAAAGGAAATGCCGGGGTCCCTTCTGGCAGGAGACGGAAGGCAAGAATGGCACAAAGTGGAATATTTCCATGATGGAGAAGGGGCACTCAAAAAAAAACCCAACAAAACCAAGAATCCCAAACCTTTCCTGGGATAAATTAATCCAATTACAATCCCACCAATAAATAGATGTCAGATTTAATCCATTACTGGGACATTTCATTGTCCCATTTATGGTAACCAGTCAGATGGGCATTGTATTGGGTTCTACGCCAGAAGAATAGGGGGACCCAATTTTTTGGGGGTGCAGGGGCAACTTGATGGAAATTCAGTCCTGCAAGACGAGGGTTAAAAAAAATTAAATATAAACAATTAATGTTTTTGATCACAATTCGAATTATCCATGTCTTGGGTTAGCCACAAATAAAATGTTGCAATTTCTTCAGGATTTGGTGATTCTGATGGGTTCATTGGTGGGAAACATTGAATCAAGGATCAGAGCTCGTCGTGTTTCCGTGTCAGATCCTCCCCGTAATTGGTCACTTGGCTGCCAACAAACATATTCCAGTTGTCTAAAATCTCCTGCTTTGTCAGTTTATCATCCTGCGAACAGACACCACAAAGAAGACAGCAAAAGGTTAATGGGGTTGGGGGGGGGGGGGGATTAATTGGAACAGTACAATTCGAGTTTCGTCCACGAATCTCACCTGTGCCTCAGGATCTTTCTTACGGCAGGGAAGGAGGCCATTCAGCCCATCATGCCCATGCCAGCCCTTTGCGAGAGCCACCCACTTGGTCACACTAACCACCCCCACCCCTGCTCTTTCCCCATCGCTTGTGAGTAGCGCCTGTTGCCATGGATGTGTGGACAGGCAAGAATACGAGAGGAAGGGGCAAAGAAAGAACGCAGATTAAAGGATAAGGGGGCAAGGCAGCGAGTATATACAAGACAGCGTACACAAAGTGCACACAAACGCACAGGATATGAGAAAGGGAGCGTCAGCAAGAGAGGAGAAGGTACAACAGGAAGGGAAGCTAGAGCAGGAGTGACAGGATAGCAAGTGTGAACGAAACAGCATGTAATAGATAAAAGGTGTGCACGGAAGAGAAACATTTCGAGTGCCAAAGAGGAGAGAGAGTGGCGATAGGGGGAGAGAGAGCGCAAGACACAGAGGATAGGAGAAAGGGAGGTTATTATGAAAGTGGTTGGGGGATTAGAAAGGAATGATTGGGTAAGCGAAGGATAAGTAAAAGATTTCAGTGGGGTCTCGCGATGCGAGCAACAACCGATGAACTCTGACCTGGTTTTTATCAGACTCATGGATAAGATGTTTGGCCTCGGACTCTGCATGATCATAATCCCCGGGGAGAATCCAACGTTCAATCTCGCTGTGGTCCATTTTTCCATCTTTGTTTGTGTCACGGAAGTCTCGGAACTGCTCCTTTTCATTCCTCACCCATTCGGGTTCTGGCTCACCTTCTTCAGGTGTGTACATGTCACCTGTTGGAGACAGATTACAGAAAGAGGGTTACTGGCTGCATCACCTCCGGGTGTTGACATTACCGGTTGAACATTTGAGGCCAAGTCATCAGCTAAAGGACTGACACTGGGGGTGCAGGTTAGTAAGGAAGAAAAATATATAACTAGCTATTTCATAAATGTCAAGATTTTAAAAGTAATTTTAATTAACCAGAGATTATTGACAGAATCTATTGCTCTGAAGAAGAGTCTTATGGGCTCGAAACATTAACTCTGTCTTTCTCTCCACAGATGCTGTCAGACCTGCTGAGTTTTTCCAGCATTTTTTGTTTTTGTGTCTATTGACACAACTGTGTCAGCCAATGAGTTAGAAGCAGGGCATCCTTGCAGGACTCAGCAAACAGTCAACAGAGTCTAATTAAACATCATTCTACAGCAAACAGTCCACAGAGTCTAATTAAACATTGTTCTACAACAAAGCCTATAGAGTCTAATTAAAAATCATTCTGTAGCAAACAGACTACAGAGTCAATTTAAAAATAAAAAGCCTCTATAAACTGCAGCAAACAAAACTCATGATTGAAATGACAGTAATGTCTCCCAATAAAAGTAGGTCGCTTTCTCCAGCAAAACGCAGTGTTTGGCAGGGGGGATAGTTACATAATACAAATTGTGTGTGTAAAATCAATCCCAGTTACTTACAGCAGTGCAATCTACAGATGTGACTGGGTAATTTTCCTCTGTCAATCACATCCATTCTAGCTGGGAATAGTGGCGTTACTATCCTCCTTCAGTTACTGTGCCTTAAGAGGGTATTGGCAACCATAGACTTCCATTGGATTGGTCCATGATTATGCTTGGCAAAGTACTGCAGTGGTTTGCCATTGTCTTCTGCAGTATGGCTGACCAAGAAACTCTCCCACTCTTACCACCTGCCATCAGACATATTGGAAGGATTTACAGGCTGATAATTAGGCTGTTTGGCCACAATATGAACACAGCTCCTGGGCCATAAAGACCTGAAGTGAGACTTGAACCCAGAATTTCTAGCCCAGAGGTAGGGATGCTACCCACTGCACTGCAAAACCTCTAGTATCACTACATTTAGCCTCAATTAATTCATAAAACATACACTCAACTGCAACGCTGTCCCACACCCCCTCGGATTGAAATTCAGCCTGGATGTTGGTCTAGAGTTCCAAATGGACAGTTTCAATCCAGCACTAAAACTGGTATCCCACATTTTTCGGGTGAGACCTTAAGCCAAGGTCCTGCTCTTCCAGGTGGATGTAAAAGATCCTGTGGCACTATTGTAAAGAGGAGCAGGGCAGTTCTCCCTGGTGTCCTGGCCAATATTTACCCCTCAATCGACATCACTGAACAAAAAAAAAACAATCATCTGGTCATTTACCCCACTGCTGGTTTTGGGAGCTAGCTGTGCGCAAATTGGTTGCCTCATTTCTTACTTTACGACACTTCAAAAGTCCCCACTGAGAGAGAATATTAAGAAAAATTAAAATATTGAACAAGCGTTTAAAAAATTAATCCAAAATTATGGTCATCCTGAGTTGAAACTGCAGTGGAAGAGAAAGATAAGAATCTTACTGATGTATTCTTTCAAATCAACCATCCCATCACCATCTTTGTCGATGTCTTCAATGGTTTCCTAGAGAGAAGGAAGATGTTAGCACTCTTCTTTCACAAATTCAATCACAGGATTATGTGGTACAGGGCGAGGCCATTTGGCCCAAGCAGTCCCTCCTGGCTTCAGTGGATCACAGGTATTTGGATGGGGTTCTCAACCTACTGTTGCTGGTTATATGGTGCAGATGTTAGGCCCAGAACCTGTTTTGAAAATGCTGTAGGTTTAAAGTACAGGGGTGGCTGTGGCACAGTGGTAATACCACTGGACTAATAATCCAGCAAGGCCCAGACTAATCCTCTGGGGATGTGGGTTCAAGTCTCACTGTGGCAGCTAGTGGAATTTAAATACAAATTATTTTTAAAAAGTCAGCCTCATGACAACAATTGTTGTAAAGCCCCATCTGGTTCACTAACGTCCTTTAGGGAAGGAAATCTGCCCATCCTTACCTGGTCTGGCCCACATGTGACTCCTATGTGGTTGACCCTGAAATGCCCTCTGGACAAGGGCAGTTAGGGATGGGCAATAAATGTTGGCCTAGCCAGCGACGCCCAAGTCCCATGAGCGAATATATATAAAAAAAAATTGGAGCCACACAACTTGGGAGTAAACTCAGGAAGCACATTAGGGGAGGGAGTGGCATAGTGGTGGTGTCACTGGATTAATAATCTAAAGGCCTACAATGAACTCTGCAGACATGGGTTTACATCCCATCCTGGCAGCTGGTGGAGTTCAGATTCAATCAATGAATCTGAAATTGGAAGCCAGCCACCAGTAATGGTGACCATGGAATTAGGATTAGATGTAAAAAAAAATGCCCTTTAGGGAAGGAATTCTGCCATCCATACTTGGCCTAGCCTACATGTGACTCCAGACCCACAGCAATGTGGTTGACTGCCCTCTGAAATGGCCTAGAAAGCCACTTAGTTCAAGGGCATTTAGGGAAGGACCAGTGACATCCACATCCTACAAAAGAAATAATCAAATGGCAACATCACAGAAGGAGGCCATTCGACCCGTCATGTCTGTGCTGGTTCTCTGCAAAAGCATCTCAGCTAACCCCACTCCTGAGTCTTTTCCCAGCAGCCCTCCAAATATTTTTCTCTTCAGGTAATTATCCAATTCCCTTTGGAAAGCCACAGTTGAATCCACCTCCACCACACTTTTAAGGCATGCTGGTACACAGACTGTAGAGGGAGCTTTATTCTGCCTCTAACCTGTGCTGGATTTCTCCTTGGAAGTGGTGAATTTTTTTTTTCAAAAAACAAAGCAAAGCAGTCTCGAGATCTGGCCACCCTCCATTACCCTCGAGAAGGTGGTGGTGCCTCCTTGAATCTCTGCAGACCATGTGGTGTAGATACACCACTGAGAAGGAATTTCTTCTCTCAAGAGGGTCATTAGTCTGGAATTCTCTTCCCCAGTGAACAGTGGAGGCTGCGAGTCATTGAATATATTCAAGGCCAAGTTAGACAGATTTTAGATTGACGCGGGAGTTGAGGGTTATGGGGAGAAAGGAGCCAAGGAGTTAAGATCAACCAGTTCTTATCGAATGGCAGAACAGGCTCAAGGGGCTGAATGGCCTACTCTTGCTCCTGCCTCTTACATTCACTCACAGTACTTTGGACATTAAAGTAACCATTCTACTCCCAGCTACAGAGATCCTTCTCGTTGAAGGACTGACACATTATTTGCTTTTAGAAAAGTAAACTGAAGATTTACCAGAAGACGACTGGGGACCAGGACTTGCAGTTATGTGGCGAAACTGGGATTGTTCTCCTCAGAGCACAGACTGTTGAGGGGAGATTTAATAAGGTGTTCAAAATTCTGAAAGGTTTTGATACAATAAATTGGGCGAAACTGTCCATTAGCTGCTAGGCATAGGACACAGGTTTAAGATAATTGGCAAAAGAACCCCGAGCAGAGGTGGATTGCGGTAAAGTCCCGCCATTCACGACTTCCCCTTTTGCGAATTCGCTTATCCGCGCAAAACTATTTATTTGCGCACCACTTCACCCATTGCGGGCCCCACATGTTCACTTCTCCACGGTTTTAAAAATAAAAAAGTAGAAGCCATTTTTAGAAAATGCCAAAAGTAAGCAAAAAAAAAAAACCTGCCTCAATAAAGCTTCAAACAAAAAAGGGAAGGTGTCTGTGACATGAGGAGAAAGTGCATGTGCTTCATCTGCTGTGGTTTCCACACCGGCGTCCCTCATTGCTGAGACTTCATTCCTGATCAGTCCACCTCCAACCTCAAATAAAGTACTGCAAGTGTAGCAAATCTTTCTCGTTTTATTAACCAATTTCTCCAGTGAGTTTCTCTTTAAATTTATTTCTCTTGCCTTTAATCTTTTGCACATGTAAAATTTTAGGGTGGCTGGAAATGATCGAATTGACTCCCATCGTAAAAGTACGTTCATCATTCAAAATACCACTGTTTGCGAAGTTTCGTGGGAACGTGACCCCCCACCCCCAACAAAATGGTGGGACTTTACTGTATTTTTAATTTAATAAACAGTGAGTTGCTCTGAGCTGGAATGCACTACCTGAAAGGAGCAGTTTTCAGTAGCAATCAAACATAGTTCTCAAGGGACCATAGGCATCTCTCTCTCTATTAGAGAGACACAATTGATCATCTATAGCCTGAGAGACACCATCTCACAAGCACAGGGCAAGGTGAGGAGGTAGGCCCCTGTGAGCTACTATAGCTGGCATGGGGACTGAACATGCATCATTGGTGTCACTCTGCATTACACTCTAACAGTCTAGTCAACTGAACTAACTGACTCCTAGGAAGGATGCAATAGTAACTTAAGGAAGGGATTTGGACAAATATGTGAAAAAGTTTGCAGGGCTATGGAGAAAGAGCAGGGTGGTGCAATGAATTGGACAGCCTTTTTCAAAGGGCTGGAATACACTTGGTGGGTCCAATGGCATCCTTGTGTGCTGTAAGGTCCTATATACCAGCCGCTGCTGCAATTTGCCTCCAGCTGTCAAAACAGTTCCGGAGTTTAACCAGTCACTGACACAGACAGACACAGGTAACCAGGCCAAGAACTGGTATCAATCCCGCCATGTCCTGGTGTTGCCACTCGCTATGCTGAGTTAGCTAGTCTCAGCCAGGACACTTGTGACCCAGGGAGGGGAAATAGGTCTGATCAACATCCAGTTATTGTTGCTGGAATTAGTGTGCTGATATTGGGTGGAGCTAGGATCGGGCTTACAAATGATACTGTTAGCAGTGGCTGAGTCAGTAGCATGCTTGCCTCTGAATCACAAGACTCACTCCAGGGCTTGTGCAAAAAGATACCCTGACTCTTGAGACCAGTACTGAGGGAATGCTGCACTGTCAGTGATGCTATCTTCCAGGTGAGATGTTAAACCGAGGCCCTATCTGCCTGTTTGGATGGATAAAGGATCCCATGGCACTACTTCAAAGAAGATTAGGGGAGTTCTCCCCAGTGTCCTGACCAATATTTATCCCTCAATCCACATTAAAAAAATAGAGATGACCTGGTCATTATCGCATTGCCGTTTGTGGGAGTTTGCCGTCTGCAAATTGGCTGCTGTGTTTGCTACATTACAACAGTGACTACACCTCAGAAAGTACTTCAAGTGTGTTGAGATGTCTGGTGGATGTGAAAAGTGCTACGTAAATGCAAGCCCTTCTTTATCTTTCAAAGAGTCTACACCCGACAGACATGAAGAACAGACGCTTGAGTGGGACACCAGGACCGGTCTGCAAAATATGCCCCAGGAAGGAATCCCTATCTTCAAGAGATAAAAGCCCAAGAGGAAAACTGAAACAAAAAAGCAGAATTTGGCATGTCACCATCCTTGCTTACTGTGACTACAATGCTCTTCATGTAATCAAACTCCTCCGGGTGAAGAAACGCGGTGAACTCCTCTCGCGTGGCGATCAGGTCACCATCTTTGTCCGCCATCTTGAATCTGCGCTCATCTCTCCTAAACATCTTTTTGTAAGCCTCCTTGTCCTCCACATCGTTGAATTCTTCACCTGGAGAAAGGAATAAACGCCAAGATGACAAGAGTAGGCGGGGAGACCTGTTGCTACTGGCAAGTGGCGAGGTCATGAACCATAAAATAATTGGTAGAGGAACAAAAGGTGATGGAGAATTAAAAAAATAAATAAACATAGTGAGTTGAGATCTGGAACGCGTTGACCGAAAGGGCGGTGGAAGCAGATTCAATAGTAACTTTCAAAAGGGAATTGGATAAATACTGCATTGGAGGGCTTATGGGCAAAGAGCAGGGGAGAGTGGACCTAACTGGGCAACCCTTTCAAAGAGCAGGCACAGGTCTCCTTCTCTGGATGATGTGGTGATAATTTGTAACATGCTTTAAACTAGATATGTCTTTTCTTCTGATGAAATCCTGGTGTGAAGGTGCAGCCACCCCCCCTCGATGCTGGGCTCCTGTTCCAGCTGTGCCCAAGTGAGCACTCATGATTAAGCGACGGTTCATTCGAGGGTCAAGAGTAGAGAGTATTGTAGCCCGATGGGGTTTACAAGGCGATGAAGGGGGTAGATTGGGTTTGTGCAGTTTGTTTCGATTAGGGTGAAGGCTAATGGAACGCTATCCTTTATTACGAGGGGAACTGAACACAAAATTAAGGATGTTATGCTTCAGTTATGCAGGGCATTGGTGAGACCACATCTCGAATATTGAGTGCACTTTTGGTCTCCTTACCTAAGGAAGGATGTAAATGTGTTGGAGGTGGTTCAGGGGAGGTTTGCTAGATTAATACCTGGAATGAGTGGGTTGTCTTATGAGGAAAGGTTGGACAGACTGGGCTTGTTTCCACTGGAGTTTAGAAGAGTGAGGGGTGATTTGATTGAAGTTTACAAGATCCTGAACGGCCTTGACAAGGTGGACGTGGAAAGGATGTTTCCTCTTGTGGGTGAGTCCAGAACTAGGGGGCTCTGTTTTAAAATTAGGGCTCTGCCCTTATAGGACAGAGATGAGGAGAAATTGTTTCTCTCAGAGGGTTGTGCAACTTTGGAACTCTCTGCCTCAGAAGGTGGTGGAGGTGGGGTCACTGAATATTTTTAAGATGAAGGCATCATGCCTAAAAAGAATCAAAGATTATCGGGATGGTGGGAGGTAGATGGGAATGTGGAATTCAAAATAAAAACAGATCAGCCATGAGTATCATCCCAGAGTCAGCAAAGAAACCTAGTCACAAAAATACTTCCAGTAGAAGCAACTGGGACAACACTGCATCCAACCCTCAACAAGAGGAAAGAACCGGAAGATGAATAGACTGCCAGCCTGTACACTGATTCACTGAATTCATCCATGCGATTGTGGGCTCTGCTTAGCACCTCATATAAAAGAAAGCACCTGGTCATATTAATCAGGGCCAGAGTAGTCTCCTGGACTATTTTCAATCTCCCGACACCCACCTCTACAACAAATGGACCTGAGGATCAGCCAGAGTCCTGTCTACACTGTCCCTACCAGACCTTGAAACAAAAACAGGAAGGACTAGTAGCTATTGGGAACAGAAACACTGACTGAAAACTCTCAAATCCCACCTCAATCTGCCACTATCTCTTACATAAAAGTAAACGTGTGATGGAATTAAGGAGAAAAGACACCATTCCAAAAATAAGATATAGAACGAATAGACTACGAGACAGCCCAATCCCCTACTTTGTAAAACTCAAAGACAATGTAAATGTTTGGGAATTTAATGAACTCAACCTGACAACATGTGATCTATAGACCTTGATACAGAACAGAGTGCTGTCTGTCATTTTCATTCTGTAAATTCAGGAGATCTGCATTTTACATTGTACTGTAATTACTTATAACTTTGAATGTTGATAATTGTGTGATTTTTTTATTGTTTTGTATTTTATTTTTATTGTAATGTTGTCTATAACTGTTATAAATGATTACTTATTTTATTTGTAAGACTGTCACAATTCAGCACCTGCTGCCATGAGGATTTTTCAATAAACCAATCGAAAAAAAATGCTTAATTCAGCGGAGAGCAGTGATCGAAGCTGGGAAAGTGCTTCAGTGACAGACAGGGCGCTACCATAGATCAGAGAGCACTTGACCATGCTTCCCACTAAATATGCAGCTTGCCCCCATTTGAGTGCTATTGCACTTGCCCCGATTAGGATCCTACCAGACATTATATGATGGATCAAAGACCTAGAGCTTGAGTGATAGAGTGAGCATACATCAGGTAAAGACAGAATTTTAACAGTCTAGAAAGGGAGAAGAGCAACAGAAAAAGAGGCTTTAAGAGTACAGACTGAGGGAAGTCTTGCTACAACTGTCTAGGGCTTTGTTAAGACAACCCCAGAGTGCTGTGTACAGCCTTGGTTGTCTTATTCAAGGAGGGATGTACTTGCTTTGGAGGCAGTTCAGGGAAGGTTCACTAGGCTGACTCCTGAGATGAAGGGGTTGCCTTATGAGAAAAGATTGAGCCTATATTCAATGAAGCTTAAAAGAATGAGAGGTGATCTTATTCTGGGGAAGGAGTATTTGCCAGGGTTGATGCTGTGAGGGTGTTTCCCCTCATGGGGGGAAGTCTAGAACTAGGGGCATTGTTTCAGAATAAGTGGTCTCCCATTTAAGATGGAGACAAGGAGGAATTTCTTCTCTGTCATTAATTATTGGAATTCTCTTCCCCAGACAGCAGTGGAGGCTGGGTCACTGATTATATTCAAGGCTGAGTTAGACAGATTTTTAACTGCCAAGGGAGTCAGGGGTTATAGAAAACAGGCAGGAAAGTGAAGTTAAAGCCACGATCTTATTGACTGGCAGAGGAGGCTCGAGGGGCTGAATAGTCTACTCCTGCACTTATTTCTTCTGCTTGGTAAAGTTAAGAACATTCATGAGAAATGAACCACAAAGGAGACAAATGACCACTTGCTGATGGGAGATCTTCTAATCATTTTCCTACAATAAAAAAACCACGTGTGAATTCTCTGCTCCTCAAATGAGGAGAGTGTGAGAGGATGTCCCTGAGACAGGCAGTCAGCAGCACCTAGAGGAGAGTGAGAGAGGAGGACCCTGGGACAGGCAGTCAGCAGCACCTAGAGGAGAGTGTGAGAGGAGGTCCTAAAGAGCGGGAGGTTACCTGTGAGGGAATGGACTGGTTGTCTAAAGAGCGGGAGCAGAGTTTACCTGTGATGGGATGGAGTGGAGTGGAGCAGAGGGTGGGGGTGGGGGCGGGGGCGGGGGCGGGGGGGGGGTGGGAGCTGTATAAAGAGTGGGAGCGGAGTTTACCTGTAAGGGAGTGGAGTGGAGGGGAGGGCTGTATAAAGAGTGGGAGCGGAGTTTACCTGTGAGGGAGCTGGTTCTCACCCAGACAGTCGGTGGTACTGGAATTCGAAAGGAGTGACGTCAGGACAAGGGAGAGAGCTGATTGGTACGTAGTGGGTAAGTGTTTTTGTTTCCTCACTTTAAAGTGACATTACAGAAGACCATAAGACATAGGAGTAGAAATTAGGCCATTCGGCCCATCGAGTCTGCTCTGCTATTCAATCATGGCTGATAAGTTTCTCAACCCCATTCTCCTGCCTTCTCCCCATAACCTTTAATCCCCTTACCAATCAAGAACCTATCTATCTTGGGCTGGTCAGAGTCTCAGCATTTTTTTTTAAATAAAAAGAAAAACTAAATAGTTTTCTGCCTGGCTTAAATTTAAGGAAATAGCCTTTTAATTAAAACAAACAAAAATTGTGGCAAGGGAGCTCAGTCCCGTGTGTTGTACGGTCTGCAGCATGTGGAGATTCTTCGACACTTGTGGCAGTCTGGATGACCACATGTGCAGGACGTGCCACTGACCCAGACCAGCTTGAGCAATGGTTTCAGAGCTCGAGCGTCCAGCTGGAGAGACAGCGGCACATCCAGGAGGCTGGGGGTCACGTGGATAGCATGTTTTTAGATGTGCTCACTCCGCAGCTTAAGGAAGTGCTGCCAGAGAGGGAATGGGTGACCACCAGTCAGAAGAAGGGAGTCGGGAAAGCCCCGGAACCATCGTTCTGTGCTGGAAAGCGGTGAGGGCGAAGGTTCGTCTGGAGAGAGCAGCCAGAGCCGAGTTCATGGCACTGTGGGTGGCTCAGGTGCACAAGGTGGGGAGGAGTAAGAGTTCAAGAGCAATAGTGGTAGGCGACTCAACAGTGATGGGTGCAGCCTTTAATGCCACCATCGGCACCTCCTTCAGCCAGTAGCATCACCATTAACACCCCTTTGTCCTTTTGTTCATGACACCTTTGTCAATCTCTCCTTTGCCTCCTATCCAGCTTCCCCTGCTCCACCTCACTTAAACAGTATAAATTTCATCACATTTTTACTTGTCTTTAGCTCTGAAGAAGAGTCATACGGACTCGAAACGTTAACTCTGTCTTTCTCTCCACAGATGCTGTTAGACCTGCTGAGCTTTTCCAATATTTGTTTTTGTTTTCAATTTCCAGCATCTGCAGCATTTTGCTTTTAACTGGGATCGTCTTAGTGTGAAAGGCTTAGAGGGGGCGGAATTCGTAAAGTACATCCAGGAAAGGCTTTTGAGCCAGCGCGTAGGAAGTCCGAGAAGAAGAGGCAATATTGGACCTAATCTTAGGGAATGAAGCCGGGAAAGTGGTAGAAGTGTCAGTGGGGGAGCATTTCGGGGATAGTGACCATAACTCTGTACGATTTAAGGTAATTTTGGAAAAGGACAAAGATGGACCGGAAATAAAGGTCATGAACTGGGGGAAGGCTGATTTCAATATGATAAGACAGGATCTGGCCAAAGTGAACTGGGAGTGGCTACTTGTAGGAAAGTCCACATCAGACCAGTGGGAGTCATTCAAAAAGGAAATAGTGAGAGTTCAGGGCTAACATGTTCCCTTGAAGGTGAGGGGTAGAACCAACAAGTCCAGGGAACCCTGGATGTCAAGGCATATAGAGGTTTGGATAAGCAAAAGGAAGGAGGCTTATGGCAGATACAGAGGGCTGAAAACAGTGGGAGTCCTAGAAGAGTATTAGAAAAGGTAGGGGGGGGGTACTTAAAAAGGTAATTAGGAGAGCAAAGAGGGGGCATGAAAAAACACAGGTGTGCAAGATAAAGGATAATCCCAAGGCATTTTATAAATATATTAAGGGCAGGAGGATAACCAGGGAAAGAGTAGGGCCCATTAGGGACCAAAGTGGCAATTTGTGCATGGAGCCAGAGGACGTAGGTGAGGCTTTAAATGATTACCTTTCATCTGTGTTTATTATAGAGAAGGACGATGTAGGTGTAGAAATCAGGGAGGGGGACTGTGATATACTTGAACAAATTAGCATTGAAAAGGAGGTATTAATGGGCTTAAAAGTGGATAAATCCCCAGGCCCAGATGGGATGTGTCCCAGGTTGCTATGTGAGGCAAGGGAGGAGATAGCAGGGGCTCTGACACTATTTTTCAAATCCTCTCTGGCCACAGGAGAGGTGCCAGAGGGCAGGAGGACTGCCAATGTGATCCAATATTCAAGAAGGGAAGTGGGAATAAAGCAGGTTAATTATAGGCCAGTGAGTCTAACATCAGTGGTAGGGAAGCTATTGGAAAAAATTCTGAGGGACAGGATTAATCTCCACTTGGAGAGGCAGGGATTAATCAGGGATAGTCAGCATAGCTCTGTCAGGGGGAGATCATGTCTAACAAATTTGATTGAATTTTTCAAGGAGGGTAGTGCAATTGATGTAGTCTACATGGACTTCAGTAAGGCTTTTGACATGGTCCCGCAAGGGAGACTGGTCAGGAAGGTAAGAGCCCAAGGGATCCAGGGCAATTTGGTAAATTGGATCCAAAATTGGCTTAGTGGCACAAGGCAGAGGGTGATGGTGAAAGGTTGTTTTTGCGATTGGAAGCCTGTGACGAGTGATGTACCACAGGGACCCTTGCTGTTTGTAGTGTACGTTAATGATTTAGATGTGAATATAGGAGGTATGATCAGTAAGTTCGCAGATGACACAAAAATTGATGATGTCATAAATAGTGAGGAGGGAAGCCTTAGATTACAGGACGATATAGATGGGCTGGTAAGATGGGCAGAGCAGTGACAAGTGGAATTTAATCCTGAGAAGTGTGAGGTGATGCATTTTGGGAGGGGCTAGGGAATACACAATGAATGGTAGGACCATAGGAAGTACAGACGACCAGAGGGACCTTGACGTACGGTGTCCAGGAGGCAGCAGGACAGGTAGATAAGGTAGTTAAGAAGTCATATGGGATACTTGCCTTTATTAGCTGAGGCATAGAATATAAGAGCAGGGAGGTTATGCTGGGACTGTATAAAACGTTAATTAGGCCACAGTACTGGAGTACTGTGTGCAATTCTGGTCGTCATACTATAGGAAGGATGTGATTGCACTGGAGAGAGTACAGAGGAGATTCACCAGGATGTTTCCTGGGCTGGGGTGTTTCAGCTATGAAGAGAGACTGGATAGGTGAGGATTGTTTTCCTTAGAGCAGAGAAGGCTGAGGGGGGACCTGATAGAGGTACACAGAATTATGAGGGGCGTAGATAGGACAAAACTTTTCCTCTTGGTGGAGGGATCAATAACCAGGGGACATAGATTTAAAGGTAAGGGGCAGGAGGTTTAGAGGGGATTTGAGGAAAAAATTTTTCACCCAGAGGGTGGTTGGAATCTGGAACACGCTGCCTGAGGGGGTGGTAGAGGCAGGAACCCTCACAACATTTAAGTATTTAGATGAGCACTTGAAACACCATAGCACGCAGGGCTATGGGCTAAGTGCTGGAAAATATGAATAGAACAGATAGGTGTTTGATGGCCGGCACGGACACGATGGGCCGAAGGGCCTGTTTCTGTGCTGTATAACCCTATGATTCAAATCAAAGGTCATTAGGACTGGATAACTGGATACCTTCAATTTTACACATTACAAATATTAATATTAAATAGCCTAATGCTCAAGGACCCCCAATCTACAACAACACTAGGGCAGAGTAGTTCTTTGAACTAAGAATTTCAAACTGGATCCCCTCCCTGCTCATCTGGCACACGTGTTCAGTCAGTGTTTGCTCCCTTGTTTGACAAGTTTGACAATTTCAGTCTGGGTTGTTGACTGGGGGTAATTGGGGGGGGTGGGGTGTGGCGCCATCAGCAAAGGGCATCCATCTCAGATCGCAAACTTCGTAGTCTCACTTCAAGCTTCACACATGGGCCTCTTGTGGGAACTAGATCACTACAGTGATGCCCACATGGCCAAACAGCCTGCCCAGGGTTACAAATTACCGCTGGTGAGAGAACCAATGGGCAGGTGATGTCCATGAGATATGAATATGGATATTTGGAGATTACAAATAAATAAAAAGTTAATGACAGGAACTGAGTCACCCAAACGTGTTCTCTCGCCCCCTCCAGTTTAGGAAGATGGTCTGATGAGGTTAGTTCCCTTGTTAAAGAGTTTGCAGAAAAGCTTCAGTTAAATAAAATATACGAGTGACCCTGGACCATGAAGGGACAGGAAACTGGACACATGACCCTCAAACTGAGGACGCAACACTGAAAACATTGAATTAAACAAGACCAAACTCCCAATGTAAAAAACAAAATCATCACATTTACCCAAATGTGTCCGTGCCACAAAATACTGTGCAGCTGCATTACTGAATTTTGTCCACTGGAGGGCGGTTGAGTGCTTTGTAAATTCTGCTGTGCTGTCAGATGGTTCCCAGAGCAGAACTTTCAAACAAGCACAAAGTCACAGCTTGGCTAAGTGGTGAGAAGGACCCTCTCCGTCAGGTCCTTCCTGCACACCCAGAGGCTCACTCCCTCTGCACGTTTGCCCTCAAAGGTGGCAGCGATGGGGAAGAGCCCGTTGTCCACCTCCTCCTGCAACGTGCCTTTGCAGCCCGAAACTTGCGGTCTTCCAGCGCAAAAAGAGTTGAAAAGAGTTGTCCCTGACCAAGGCCAGGATTCTTTCCCCCCACCCCCCCCCCACCCACCCACCACCGGCGGGTGGGACCAGCCGCGGGCGAGGCGGCGCTCCGGCCGGAAGTCCACTGACTTGCGGCGGGAATCGGACGATCCCAGCGGCGGATGGGCAGGGAAAACCCTGCCCAAGGTGTTGCAGGCTGACACATTCTAAAAGGTCCAGGGCTACGCGCTGAGCGACACATTAAAGCTCAGGGCAGTCACCAGAGAAGGGGGGGGAAGGTCGCTGGCTAATGTTTTCCAGCCATAATACACCGAGGGGCTGAAATTGGGCTAAAAGCCCTCAGGCTGTGCGCCCCATTGTTAATATCCCACGTAACTGCAATTGTATAAAAGCACCTCAGAGCGTCACATGCTGTACTGAAAGAAATTGAACTTTCTAAAATGTCCAATTTGAATGGTTACGTAATGTATTACAAATTTTATAACTACAGCATATTTTTGAAAAAAAATTTACCTGTCCTTTTGCCGTATTAATACAGAATGCAAGTTACTTGTGGGTGGGTCGGGGGGGTTGGGGGGGGGCGCTTGGTAAACTGGTGTGAAACTGGAACGTGGAGATAGGAGAATGTCATTCAGCCCCTTGAGCCTGTTTCTGCCATTCAGTTGATCTGTATCTTAATCCATTTACCTACCTTAGTTACGTATTCCTAGAGACCCTTACTTATCAAATATCTATTATTCTGCTTTGACGTTTCAATTGATCATCTACCCCTGTCCCAGCATTTGTTTAGGCAAGAGGATTGCAGATTTCGACTACTCCACTTGATATGACTGCTGAAGGATCTGACTCTAACATAAGGTCGCTCTGGACTAATCTCTCCATTTGGTTTCAAACGTGAGATAAGGGAGTGGAGGCCTCCCTCATCGGCTTGGCCCAGGAGTAAAGCACAGTGGGGATAAAGGCCATCGTCTAAGGCCCTCCTGACATAGTACGCCAAGGGGCTGGGAGCCACATGAACATAAACAGGAGATGCAGCAAGCCATTCAATACTATCATGGAAGAGCTGATGTGGCCTTAACTTCACTTTCCCTTGACTCCCATGTACTCGGCCTGGAGTATAATCAATGACCCAGCCTCCACTGCTCTCTGGGAGAGAAACTGTAACACCCGCTCGGGCTGTGTGTTCGACATGGAATGAATATTATTAAATAAGCTACAATGACAAGTGCAATGAGGCAGCTCAGAGTGCCACATATTGTATTGAAAGAAAATGATCTCATTTGCACTTTAAGTAAAGTCAACTTTGAAATGTCAGGCACTTTTACAAATTATGAAAATATATTTTTTTTAGAAAAAAAAACAATTTCTCTATTTCATTTGACATAACCCCTGAAATCTTTGGACATCAAACCCATTAAAATTTAATTGCAATAGCAGAGGGAAGCTTGGTTAAGAATTCTCCCTCGCAGTTCACGATGCCTTAGACACGCAGAGGGAAAGATGTCAATCAGCTCCAGGATCGAGCAGCAAGCCGGCTTCATTTGTTACAACAACAACTTGCATTTATATAGAAATAGAAGCCCCCTCCACCCCACCCCCCCCCGCCCCACTTCACAGGAGCATTATAAAACAAAACGCAACATCGAGAAACGCAAGGAGATATTAGTACAGGTGATCAAAAGCTTGGTCAAAGACAAAGAAATGTCCTAAAAGGTGGAAAATGAGGTAGAGTGGTGGTGGGGAAATAAAAACAAGCAGTATAAGGTGTGTGTGTGTGTGTGTGTGTGGGGGGGGGGGGGAGGGGAGGTGGTTTCCAGGGCTCAAGACCTGAGTGAGTGACCACCAATCCTTCAGCAATTATTAATTGGGTATCCACAGGAGGGCAGAATTAGAGGAGAGCAGGTGGCTGAGGGTGGTGAGGTTGGACAAGATTATGAGATAGGGAGAGGGTGAGGGCATGGAGCGATTTGAAAACAAGGACCAGGGTTTTAAAATCAGGACGCTGCTCGACCAGGAGCCAATGCCAGTCAGCGAGCACAGGGGTGATGGGTGAACGGGGCTTGGAGAGTTAAAACACGGGCAGCAGCGTTTTGGGTGACCTCAAATTTACGGAGGGTAGAATATGAGAGATCTGCCAGGATAACTAATTCCCTGGAATTTAGGAAGATAAGGGGCAACCCGATTGAAGTTTAAGATATTAAGGGGAACTACTTCCGCTGGTTGGGGAGTCTAGGACTAGGGGGGGGCAGAGTCTAATAATTAGAGGCAGGCCTTTCAGCAGTGTATGGAAACACCGGCACACAAAGGTAACTCTTCCACAAATGGCAATTGATGCTGGGTCAATTGTTAATTTTAAAACCGAGATTGATAATTTTTTTTCGTTAACCAAAAGGTATTAGGGCAACAGGGCAAAGGCAAGCACGTGGAATCAGTTCATTGAACAGCCGTGATCCCAGTCAATGGTGGAACAGGCTCAAAGGGCCGGATGACTTCCTCCCATTCCAGTGTTGCTTGTAGTCTTAATATCTCAGGGAAGGAGATGAGGGGGCGGCACAGATATAGAACAGGAAAGTTCCAGAGCTTTTTTTCCAGTCTCCCATCTGGGGAAAGCCACACGCACCAGGATTAGGCAGAGCCCGCTAACACATGCTGTCAAGACTCGTACAGGCAAAGGCTGGGCCACTTGGGTGCGAGGTCCTGGATGATAAACCGCCATACCTGGCAAAAGCTAGTGAGGGGTAGGGGAGTGGGTGGGGTGGTGTGAGTAAGAACAACGAGCAGAAATCTGACATGTGGCAAAAGGTGCATCCATTACAGAGACCCGTGTGTGAGAGAGAGAGAGAGAGAGAGAGAGCGCGTCTTTTAAAGGAGTTTGCTGGTGGAGCTGCTCCTTTCTGGTATCTTACCCAGATAGTACCCGTACGTTGCATTCTTGTACTCATCCCATGACACCTTCCCGTCTTGATTACTGTCGTACTCTTTCCAGTTCTTATTGACGTTCTCGTCGATGTATCTGTTCTGTGCGCGTTTGATCCAGGTGGTCAGCTCCTCAGCGGTGACCAGGTTGTCCTTGTCCTGGTCAATCCGGTCAACGATTTTCCTGGAAGAACAGGACAAGAGAGAAGACACAAGGCGGGCAGAAGGTCAGAGGTGATAGGTGAGAGGTCCTACCTAAGAGGTGGCCATAGAGCCGCTGGTTGTACTCCTCCCAGTCAACCCTGCCGTCTTTGTTGGCATCGTACATGTCCATCTGTTTGCTCACGTTCTCAGTCAACCAGCGTCTCCGAACCCGCTTCATCCAATCGCGCAGCTCGGTGCTGGTTACCATGCCATCTGAGTCGCTGTCCACTTTATCTACAATTTTTCTGCAAGCAAGTTTGGAGTGGATGAAAATTCTCTCTCCACATTACCCAGAACTGTTTCTTCCCCACACACCCCGCCCCTCGCCCTGCTTCCACCTCCCCCCACAAAGGCTCAGGCCGCACAGACCACTGGCTGGGGTCCAACCTCACCAGCGCAGCCTTCAACATCGGCAGTCTGGCCAACTCCACTGTCTTCTCAGCGTCAGCTGTGACTCAACAGTTAGCACCCTTGTCTGAGTCAGGTGGTTTTGGGCACAAGACCCACGCTAGAGACCCAAACATAAAATCCAGGCTGATGCTCCCAGTGCAGTGCTGAGGGAGTGCTGTATGACTGGAGGTGAGGTGGTGGAGGCAGGTTCAACTGAGGCATTCAAGAAGGAACTGGATCGTTAATTGAAAAAGGAAGAACGTGCAAGGGGAACGCCACTAGGGGGAGGAATCCCACCCCACCCCGCCCCCCGTCCCAGTTGGGGGTGGGCACCGAATCAGTGCCCCCGATCAGGTCGGTGCTGCCATTTTATGTGGGCGAGCCAATTAAGGCTCGTCCAGCGTGACGTGCGCCCAGAAGTGCTGAGCGCTCCCTGTGCGGGGGGGGGTGGGGGGTAAAGAGGGGTGGGTGGCTGTTGGGGGGATGGGGGTTCAGAGTCGGGGCCTGCACTCTTTTGCACACAGAGCTGCCTCAGGGAGATTAGTTTAAGTTCCCGAAATTTTTAATAAAGAAAAAAATTTTAAGACATGTCCCCTCGTGTGACAGTGCCACATGAGCTGGGACATGTCAATGGATATTAACGAAAGCATTTATTTAATTTATAAAACATTCGTGAAGCCTCATCCCGCCCGTGGATGAGGTTCCATGAAAAATGCGAAGGCCGCCTGGTCTCTTCGCTTGCCCAACAACCTTAAGGTTGGACGGGCAGCTCAGTTTAATTGATATTTAAATGGCCTTAATAGGCCTTTGACTGGCAGGGGGGGGGGGGTGGTGCAGCTGACTCGGCTGTGTTCCCGCCGAACTAAAAATCTAAACGATGCATGGTGACGTCAGGATGCCCGACGGGTCATTTTATGCCTCGGCGAGCAGGGCCTGCCACCACTTGCCGAGCTGAAGGTGCAGGCCCAGGTGAATTGCTCGTACAGAGAGCTGGTGCGGATGTGACGGGCTGAATGGCCTACTGCTGCACTGTGACCATGCTGTGATCGCTAAATGCAGGTTGCTGTCTTTCAAGCTGGGATGTTAAAAAACGGGAGGGCCCTGTCCACCCTCTCGGGTGGGTGTAAAAGATCCCGCGGCCCAATTACAAACAAGAGCCGGGGCGTTTGCCCCAGAGCCGCGGGCAGCATTTCTCTCTCAGCCGTCGCCAAAGCAGATTATCTGGTCATTATCACTTTGCCGTTTGTGGGACCTTGCTGTGCGCAAATGGGCTGCTGCATCTCCTACATCCCAGCATTTAAAAAAAAGAGAAACGACAGCTAATTCATCAAGTCTGCGCCACATGATGAACAGGCCATAACTAAATTCCTGCCCCTGCAATCAGCAACTTCACCTCAAAAGGTACTTGTTTGCTTTAACACATTTCAGGATGCCCCAAGACGCTATATGAATGAAAGTCTTCCTTCCGAGAGCCATCTACGGTCTTGGCTTCCCCCAACATTCGTGCTTTTAACAATGTCGGTGTGGGAGGTAAATGCTAACAGTAACTGCAAACCCGTCCAATTCCGCCTCCACCTCTCGATCCAGCCAGGCTGCTCTGATGGTGTTAGGACCGGGAATTAAACCTGGACCTTCTGGCTCTGTGTAGCCCATGGCAGAGAGCAATCTTACCCACTGTGCCACAAGTGTGCCCACAGTCACAAGCTGGAAGTGGGATAACAGGGAGTAAACAATTGCAGGAAGCAGAGCTAATGCTCTGGGGACGTGGGTTCAAATCCCACCTTAGCAGCTGGTGGAATTTAAATTCAATTAATAAACCTGGAATTGAAAGCTAGTCTCAGTAATGGTGACCGTGACAACTATTAAGTATCGTTTAAAAACTTATCTGGTTCATTACTGCCCTTTAGGGAAGGAAGTCTGCTGTCCTTACCTGACTCCAGACCCACAGTGGTTGACTGCCCTCTGAAACAGCTGAGCAAGCCACTCGGTTCAAGGGCAATTAGGGATGGGCAACAAATGCCAGTGACACCCACATGCCCTGAAAGGACAATTGGGAGCTCAGCAAGTGGCACAGACACTCAAACTGGAGCCATGACTCAACTGTGTCTGCTGAATTTTGAGTAGGAGTGGGTTAACTTCTTTACTCGCGTCGATCGCAGAATTTCACTGCACAGTTGGCTGAGGGCAGGAGTGGGTTGGGCCGCAATGCGGCCATGGTGTTAGGACCAAACAGCTGACCACAGAGCCTCGCGTGTGATGGTTACTCCCGAGAGGCATTCCCACATCCTGGCGAGCCCCGCACTGGTCGTTATACCCACAGGTTCAGTGACCGGGGCGGGGGGGGGGGGGGGGGTGGGGGATGCAGCTGCGAGCTGCGCGTTTACCCAGCGCGAGTTCCCTATCTCAGCCGAGGCACCAACATCAGTCACTGCTGTGGTTGAACATTCGGGCTCGTCCGCCAGAGGGTAGGTTTTAAAATCCTGCCGCGAACTGTGTCGAATTTTGGCCGAAACGGCTCCGGCGAGAATCCTCACCGTCAGCAGAGACTGTTAAATTAACCTCTCACACCCACCCACCCACCCAGTAAATGTAAAGTCTGACCAGTTTACTTCCCCCGGCCCCCCCCCCACCCCGGGTTTGCTACAGCCTGAGATGTGGAAATGAGTAGCTGGAGTAATTTTTTGGAGGCGTACAAATAATTACTGGTCTGAAATTGCCTGGAGAGGGGGCCACGTGGACTGAAGCTGATGCCTCTGCCACGTCTTCTAAGTCTCTCCAACATTTGGTTATTGTATCGGAGTGAGGACGGGGGATGGGTGGGTCCTTACTGCCAACTCAGCTCAAAACACTACAGAAAGGGAGTTTAGGAATTAAAGAACGCCACAAGTAAATTACAGAGTTGGGGAAATAACATCACAGTCTCCAATAGTTTTCCACAAGGGCAGGAGGCAGAGGTAACTCAGAAGTGGTTTAAAACGATAACAACCCGCGCAGGTCGAAAAGCAGTCCACGTCCCTCTATTCTCCCCAAAATTCAAGCACCAAATCTCACTCCTTTTTAACCCCCTCCCATCCCCAATGCCCCCCCCCCCAAAAAAAAAAAATCGATACTGCAGCCGGAACCAGCGATTCTCCCGCATGTTCACAGCAACATTTGAGGGACAATGCGAGATGCAAGTGACCATCAGTTTGTTTCAAGTTGGGAGCAAATAAACGATTCACGAGTGGGGAGGGGGTCAATTCATGCCGAAGTAGGTTTTATAGGGAGCGCGATCCTTTCAATTGTAACCCGCTTACCACGAAGCGAAGAGAAACTATTGGCAACAATTGGTCACCGCATCAAACTTGCATGTTACCCAAGTGAGCGCAAGGGCTTTGGTTAAAAGGGTCCATGAGAAATGTTTGACTTGAAGTTGGAGGATGCATTGGGAGCGCATAGACCGGGGGAGGGTTGGGGATCCCCAGAGTACGGGACTGGTTAGAAACAAGGTATTCCGCATTACCCAAGTCTTTCTTTGCTCTCCTCCGGAGTGAGTTGGTCGAATGTCTTGGCGAATTCTTTCCCCAGGAACGCCTCGTGATCGAACTGGAAGCCCTTCTGATCCGCGGGATCCCGCTCACCCAGGTCAACGGAGTGATGCACCCTGTCCTTTTTCTCGGAGGTGGGTTTGCAAAACGCCACGAAGGCGCAGGCAGCCAGCAAGTACAGGAGAATCAGAGACTTCATTGCCACTGTCAGAGGGGAGGGGGGGGGTGGGGGGGTGGGGGCAAGAGGGTAGAGAATAAGAGAAGGGCAACAAGCTTTAAAAAAAAGTGTGGTTAATAATGAAATATAGTATTGGAACTACAAGGCGAGGCATTTAAAAAAAAAAATACCAAGACCATAGAATGATCCAGCACAGAAGGAGGCGGCCATTCGGCCCATCGCGCCTGTGCTGTCCCTTTGAAAGTGCTATCCAATTAGGCCCACTGACCCACCCTACGAAACTTTTATTTATTTAAGCGTTAACATTTTGTCTGCCGTCACTTCTGGGAAGAGCCTTGGGCCATGTTACTTATGTCAAAAAGGTACAATATAAATGCCAGAATGCAATCAATGCATTCAGTCGTTAGCACTGAATCTGCTTCTACTGCCCTTTAAGGAGTTGCATCCCAGATTTTAAAACTTGCGGCGTAAATGAAAAAAAAAAACCACTCAGCTGGTCCCTGTTCTTTTCCCAGCCCATGTTAAATCTGTGCCCTCCTGCCAGTGGAAACAGTTTCTCCAGCGATCGTCACAAAGTAAAAGGGGACCAAAGCAGGATTTTGAAAGGATTCAAGCTGCATTCACTGCAAATATAAATTATATGGCATGCCGGGTAGTGGAAGAGCTAGCATTTTTCCTCGTTTTATGTAGCACAGAACATGCCCCAATATCCAGGCAGATGGCAAAGCCAAACCCCACCCCTCACTTTATCCAACAGATTAACGGACGCATCACGATTATCAGAACCAAGCATGTTAAATATTGATAAACGTGTGAGGACTGGACAAAAGCGATTTTAATATACTAAGTGTCAGATGTATTTTATTTATCTCTGGATTATTTCCAGGAATACTTTAAAATAAAATTCAGTATTTCTCGCACATTCAAAAATTTGTTAAATATACTGCCCCCCCCAAAAAAAGACTCATTTTGGCTTCAAAACCCGAGTCTCTAATGCAGCGAAAACAAACAGAATTTACAATTAGCTTAAATAACTGTCTTTACAACTTTAAAAACCGATTGAGAGTTTATTAAGACACTGTCTACAATGCAGTCTGTTTTTCTACATACTTTTTGGATTTTCCTTAAAAGTATAAACTACAAAATCAATTACAACCTATACCAACCATTTGAAGGGTTTCCAAATAATCCTGCCCTGTCTCAGAACATTGCCCTTACATCTAAGAAAGAAGCAGCATCGTACAACTAACATTTTACCGGTTTAAAATATCAAACGTGGAATCATGCTAAAACTTTAAACATTTAGAAAACGAAATGTCTGACATTCCTTAGGAAACTGCCCAAATTCAGAGAAGTAACAGCGAACACAATTTTGACACATGAGAATAAGTTAACGTGAAGTATTTGCAAACTTTAAAACATTATTCACAACTTTTTAAGTTGTAATTTAAAAGTAGCAAAACGCAATTGCATTAAAAGGCATAAATCTTAAAATCTGTTATTTTGTAATAAGTTAAAATCTGTTATTGTCTTATCGATAGAACTAATAAATCTCACCAGTTATCAATGTGCGATAAGATGCTGGAATTATTTTACAGCATAGAAAGTTATATTGAGACCATAGAAGGCGTGGTAAAAATCACCCAATCACTGCTGAGCTTTCATTCCGCTCTCCACGCCATCTGATCTGTTATAAACTCTAAGATTGGCAGAATTGGACCAGGGTGACGTCTAGCCACTGCGGGGTTTATGATTGGTCAGGAACCGCCACGTTGACACAATCGAGTAGCTACGCATGCGCCATGGCTGCATTGCCTTCTGGTATTTGTAGTTTTTGTTTTCAAAATAAAACTCCCTCACCAACAACAATTGAGTTTATCTTATTAAAGATCCAAAAACAACAAAAAATAGATGATCAGGGGAGTGGGCAGAGCGAAAATAAGAAAATGAATTTTTAAAGGACTAAGAATGCCTTGCCTCATTATTGAACAACAGCTGAAATATCCAATCATAATTAAACTCTGGCTTGACTGATGTGCTATTGGCGAATAACAATGAGGAAAACGATGGGGGGGGGGGGGGGGGGGGGGAAACCTGCCCAGCAGCCGTAGCAAGGTGGCCAATCAGTGCCCTCTGGGGCGTCGTCTGGCTGGGAGCCTGGCGCCGATTGGTTGTCCGGGTTTGGGCGGGAACGTGGAGGGGCTGGGTGTTGTTCGGAGGCGCGAGGCTGGAGCGCTGGCCCGGCGGAGGCGCCAGAAAGCCAGACGAAGGTCCAATTTTATTCTCTCCCAATAAAACAATCATAATTAATAACAATATTTACAAAAAAAAAGGGAGCCTCAGATATAAAAAAAAAAGCCGAACCCATTCAGGTTAGGAGACAGCTTTTACCCGAAAAAAGAGAGGTGAGGAATAAAAATAATAATAAAAAAAAATTAATTGCGAAAAATTAAAGGCCAAAATTTTTAAATACCCACATTTGGTAAAAGAAATGCATTTTTTTTTTTCTGACAGAACTTGTGCTGCAGGTAGAGAACCGAAATTATTTGCAGGTTTGCATTGGGACAGTTTGCATGGCAGCCATAGCTGGTATTTGCTTCCAGCAATTAAAAGTCAAGGACATCATTTGCAGCAAACTCCTGGTGTTCGGAAGTCACGGCTAAATGTTTGCGTAACCCTCCCCGGTTTTTGCATTCCTACGCATGTCGCTGAACGCCGACCATGAGGTTAACGTGCGTCCAGGGGTTGCAACGATGGCCTGGTCAAATCAAACCATCTATAAAACTTAGCTCATCGAAAACCGAGCCCCGTTTGGCTGTCGCTCTCGGGTGCTCGAGAGTTGGCCCCCTGTCCGGCAACATCTCGATTTTAAAGTTCTCTCCGTGTTTTCAAACCCCGCCGATCGGCCTCGACTGCTTCTTATCTCTATAACTCCTCCAGCCCCCACACCCCCACCTCTCCCCCGAAATCTTTGCGTCCCTGCAATTCTGGCCTCTTTGTGCGTCCCTGATTATTGTCACTTCGCAGTTCGTGACTGGGGCTACAACAGCCAAGGACCCTAACCTCTTAAGTTTCCCCCACCCCCACCCCACCAAACCTCTCCGCCTCTTTTAGACGTGCCTTAAATCCCCTTTGATCAAGTTTTTGTTTACATGTCTCAAAATCTCCCTTAAGTAAGAGCAGCAAATGCTGGAAATAGCATTGAGTTAATCTACGAAGAGAGAGAGAGAGAGAGAGAGAGAAACAGAGTTAATATTTCAATCGATGACTTTAATTTCACCAGACCTGGTCAGAGCTAAAAGACCTTAACAGGTGTTTGTTTTTAAGCAAATACTGAGAGAGGCCTAGTGGAGAGGGGGGAGAAAAGGATACAAGGGGAGGGTCTGTGATGGTGGAGAGCAAAAGGGATAATGGTGCAAGGTGAAAGGAGGTGGTGATGCTACAAGTAGAGAAACAAAAGATGAGAGGTGGTGCAAATGGAAAAAGCAGGATCATTAGCTTCAGCTCCTGACCGAGGAACTGGGGGCAAAGGTTATGATTTGAAATTGTTGAACTCAGTATTGAATTTGCGAGGCGAGTTGTCAGTTGCCTAGCTGAAAGATGACGTGCTATTCCTTGAACTTCGGTTGAGCTTCATTAGAACAGTATAGAAGGCGGAGGTCGGAGATTGTCCTCTCACCACCTTCCTGCTTTCCCAGCCTTAGTGTTTGCTTAAAACCTGTTAGCTTCCCTAATCTTTTCCAGTTCTGATGAAAAGTCAATTAACTGTGTTTCCCTCTCCAGAGATACTACCTCACTTGCTGAGTATTTTCAGTATTTTCTGTTTCTATTTCAGATTACTAGCAGCTCTAGAATTTTGCTTTTGTTCTAATATCTCCTTATGTGGCTAAGGGTCAAATTGATATAATACTCATGTGAAGCACCTTGGAACAATTTATTATGTTAAAGATGTGATATAAATGCAGGCTATATCTCCAATAGTATTTCTTGCCTATGTGCACATGTCTTGTTTAACCTCTTGTCATAATATTTGGTCATGAATTTATGTTAATATTTAACACTAAAACTACATATATAAATATTTAGAATGGAAATCCTGTATGTAAGCAGTTTCCTGTAACTGTAGATACAGGCTGCAGCCAGTATGTGATACTGTGGAGTGATTTTTCTAACGTCTTTCCCAAGCCTGTCACCATCATTATATACACATATCAATAATAATTAATTGTTCATGGATAGCTTAACTAATAGAAGTATTAGCTTTATTTTTTTGACATCTGCTAGTGCCTAATTTTTTCCTCCATTCTTGTCTGTCCCTTTTGATCTTGCAGACCGGATAACAGCTGTGGTTGACAAGGTAGGTGATCCTTGTATCTCTAAACCTCCAACAGTATTGCTCTGAATCTTGCAGGGAAAGTTTGGAATGCTGATTCTATTTGTTTATTGTTCCCTTCACTCAATTAATCGTTACAACTAACATGGACTAAAATCAGAAATGGAGTGGAAGTGACATCTGTGCCAAGAGGAACCTAATAGTCTATTTATCAAGTGTTATATTTGAGGAAAAGAATTATGGGCAAAGTGGGAAGAAAGTAATTTCTCGGTGCATAATTGGGTAGCTATAGGGAATGTAAAAAAAGTGCACTAGCTGTATCTGGTTTTGCAGCAGCGGAAAGGCACAGTCCTCCATTTTCCGATGATTATAAATTTAAAATAAAATGAGGCTTGCAATAAGCAGTGATGCCAATGGTGAATCCTAAGATTTTAGATGCTAAGAGAGAGAGGCTGAAACTTAATTGAAACCTTGTTGAATGTCCAACGTCAGAGTAACCTTGTACTGCCCAAAAGTGTGGAAGTGATCTGAACTGAGTGTCCTTCCTCACAACCGTCATCACCTTCTTCTATTTCTGCAACATTTCCTGTATCTGTTGCTACCTGGCCCCAATTTCTCCCGAAGCTCTTTTTTCACGTCTTTGTCACTTTCAGTCTTGATTTCAATAATTATCTCCCAGGTGGCATCCACCTTCCACAAATCACAACTCATTGTCAGTGCCATGGTCTAAGGCATCTTTTCCTTTGATTCAAAAGCAGATGCTTTGAAGATTGTCTTCAGCAAACACAGATTACAGAAGACCTTTGTTGGAAAAGTGTATTATGTTAGGGATCTTTCCAGAATGATATTCAGGAGAATGAGCATTATCCAGGTGATATTCATAACTCCTGATACTCAATCATTTTAAGACAATCATTGCCAAGAGAAATTCATATGGAATAACAATATGGAGGGGTCTATGGAAACAAACAATGAACTTTATTTTAGGCTGCTAGATATGCATCAAAATAACAAAGAAGGTTTATTTAAAGCAGGTGTTCCCCATAAACCTCCAGTCTTTTATTTTGAAGCTTGAAGATGGAGGATAGATTTAACTTTAGTTATTTTAAAAGTTAATATATAAAGGCATTTGCAAAACTGAAATATGGCATATGTCTAATGCTGGCCAGTTCATGCTATAACACATAGTTTATTGCCCACATGGCTATATTTAACAGGAACATTTGTGCTGCGCTAGTACCTTCCAAACTCCTAATCTGTACCGCCTAGAAAGATAATGGCAACAGGCACCTGGGAACACCACCACCTGCAACTTCCAATCCTCACCATCCTGACATGGAAATATATCGCCATTCTATTGTTGTTGGGCCAAAATCCTAGAATTTGCTACCTAACAGTACTGTGACTGTACCCACACCACATAGACTGTAGTGATTCAAGAAGGCTCACCATTACCTTCTCAAGGGACAATTGGGATGGGGAGTAATTGCCAGTGACACCCACATCCCATGAAGATCCCAGGTCACTCCTCCGAATATGTCCTTATTTGACTCAACATCCTTTCCGATTACACCTAGGCGAAGTGCATGGGATTGTTTTTCCAAATTAAACCAGCTCATATATGCAAGTCATTACAGTTGTTATTCTGACCTATCATGGTAACTCTTGTAGACTGCATTCTAACAAGAACATTGTTTAAGTTTGGATCCTTTATACAACTTAATACAAACATTTTCCTTGGGGAGTGGAAACAAATTTTGAAGTATCATCTAACATAGATCCATCAGTTTGGAATTTGGGATTCACAGCCTTATAGGAGTATCACAGCCCAATGATAGAGAGATTCTCCATCTCAGTAAAATTACTTGTAACAAAATGTTATGATGGAAGTAGAGTTCTAGCTTGCTTAAATCTCTATATCTTTGTCATATTAGTTTCAAATAGATGAACATAATGCGGATTTAAAATGAGACTTCATTGTAAGCTCCCCTTTGAAAAGGACACTCTTGACTTTGTGCATGGGAAGGGAGACAGACACACAAAGCACCAGAACTTCTGCTCCCTGGGGTGGAGGAGGAGGGGGGGAGGGGGGGTTGTGTGGAATCATACACCAGAGGTACCCCAGAAAATGTGATGGGGGGGGTTCTTTAGATGTTCCCACGCAAGCTGCACAGGAATTGCTTGGGAAGTTTAAACTTCTGTTGGGCAATTATCCCGCACCTGGAACCATCCAAAACTCCGATTTAAATCTGAGACTTTGGATGGTTGCTACTCTTTTAACAGATTGGTTACCCAGCAAAGGTTAGAAGGATTAAAACCACTTCTAATTCCTGGGTACCTATGATACTGACTTCACTCCTGACTAGCCGCCCCCCCCACCCCCCTCGACTACACACCCACTCACCTCTGACTACATCCCCACCCGCCCAGACTAAATCCCTGCACCCAGAACTACCCTTCTGACCCTCCAACAACCCTCCTTCCTCCCCCGATTATACCCCCGCCCCTGCCAACTACATCCCCACCCTCATCCCCCGACTACCCTCCCAGCCCCAACAACCCTTCCAACCCACCATCCCTGATTAGTGCCCTCCCACGACTCTGACTACTCCCTGACTGCTCCGCCCCCTGACTACCCTCTGACTACAACCCCACCCCCATGACTTTCCCCACCCCGACAACTACCCTCAGTCTGCCCAATCGACCCTCTCGACTACTCCAGACTCCCCTGACCACCTAACCCCTCCTTGACCACCCTATTTCCCCCGACCATTTGACCCCCCCCACTACTTGACCCCATAACCTGACCACCCTACCACCGCCACCCCCTGACCTCTGTAAAGAACATATCTTTTTATTTTTGTTGAACTGTTGTAAAGAACATATCTTTTCATTTCTGTTGGACTGTGGATTAAAATTACAATGGCTGTGGTTTGAAAGACATGTCTACTGGAACAGTGTGAGGGATATATAGCATGTTGCTTCTTGGAACAGTGTGCCATGAAAGACAGGATGGTGCCGAGGAGGAGTCTGGTCTAATGGGGAACTGCCTGGCAACATTTTAATTGGCTCCTAACCAGGTGACCAGGGTTTGTGTGAGAGCAGTGCAGCAGAAAAGCTCCTAACCTGAAAAGAGAAAAGACCTAAAACCTCTTTTTCCTGTTTGTGTATGATCCCAATGATTCTACAATTATAGCTAGCTGGTTTTTTCCCCTCATATCTCTATAACTTGCTCTTTCTGAAAAACCCCTATCAAGAGGAAAAGGGGAAAATCACCGTTAGAGACATTGAAAAGCAAGTGCTCAACCAGTGAACTAAAGACTGAAAGTGCTGGGAAGACCATGTCATGTAATCAGAAACTGAAAGGTATTTGGAAGACATCGATCAAAGATATCGAATCCTGTACTCTGGAATTGGTGCTATTGAACTGTTTTACCCCACCTTTAAAATCTATGGTTTTGTGTGTATGTATCTTGTATGTGTGTGTATTGGGATTTAAGAAGGGGTGGAGTTTAGGTTTTAGAGTTAGAAGTTAGCAGTCCATATTTCTATCTTTTGCCACTGGTTAAAGACAATCTGTTTAATAAACAGTTATTTGCTTATTAAGTTTACAGACCTGGTGCTCGTACTCTGTTAACCTAAATTAGACAGTTAGGTGGTTTGATCAAACTTTTCACATTTATCGCAGCTTGGGGAGCAGTGGGGCTTAATTTTGCAGCGCAAAGCTGAGTCATGACACCACCTGACTCCCCCCCCACCACGACACCCCCCCTCGCCTCCTGTTGACCACCCAACCCCTCACCCTCTTACCTTACACACGTAGCTTTTCCCTTGCTTCTCAAAGTAGCTGGCACCTTTAAACTTACCTGGTTTACGGCAGATAGTGCTGTAAAAAAGGGGGGCGTTGCTTCACTTCCCCTGACGTTTCTGCCCTGCACTGGAAGAACTTCGGAGCTGCTGCACTGCATGTTTCTCACCAGGCCTGGGGTGGAAGATTCGGCAGCTGCCGATCTGGGTAAGGAACAAGGAGCAGAGCGGCAAGCCAACGGTAATTGCCACTGCACGGAAGTTCTGGGCTGAAGACAGTTAATTTCAAGGCCAGGCAGTCTGCCCTCTGTTAACAGGACCACTTGTAAACAGAATAAAATCAACCATTTTGTTTGGTGAAAGCATTGGTATTGAAATGATAATGTATGCAAGTTTGACAATGTCACAACAGATAGAGGGAATTTCTGTGTTATTGCCACAATCATTAAACAAGTGGGTATTTAGAGAACCAGGTGAAATTTGAATAGGTTTTTATTCTTTAGAGTTTAGAAGAATGAGAGGTGATCTCACTGAAACATACAAGATTCTGAAGGGTTTGACAGGGTAAACAATTAGGTTGTTTTTCCAGGCTGGGGAATCTAAAACACAGTTTCAGGATAAGGGGCGGATCTTTTAGGACAGAAGTGACGATAAATTTCTTCAATTGAAGTGTGGTGCATCTTTGGAATTCTCTACCCAGAGGGTTGTGGATGCTCCATCATTCAATATATTTATGGCTAGGATAGACAAATTTTTGGTCTCCCAGGGAATCAAAGGATATATATGGAGCGTGCAGAGAAGCGGAGTTAAAGCCCAAAATTAGCCATGATCGTACTGAATGGCGGAGCAAGCTTGAAGGTCCTTACTCTAACTCCTATTTCTTATGTTCAAGCATGGCTGAACAAACAGTTCTCCAAGCAGCACAGGGGCAGCTATTTGCATGCCATTCATTGACATGACAGATAGATATAACTAATGTTATTGTGACAAAAATGAAGCATTTTTCATTTTCGCTCATGGTGAATTACATTAATTGTTTCATGAAGACATTTGGAATCCTTTCCTGTGTTTGCTGAGGTGTAGAATATAAGAACAGGAAGGTTATGCTGGAACTATATCAAACACGACTTGAGTACCATGTGCAGTTTTGGTCACCTCATTACAAAAAGGATGTAATTGCATTAGAGAGGATACAGAGGAGATTTATATGGATGTTACCAGGACTGGAAAATTGCAGCTATGAGGAAAGATTGGATCGGTTTGGAACAGAGGAGGCTGAGGGAAGATTTGATTGAGATGTACAAAATTGTGAGGGGCCTGGATAGAATGATAGGAAGGGCCTATTTACTTTAGCAGAGAGGTCAGTGATTAGGGGGCCATAGATTTAGCGATTGGTAGAAAGATTAATGATAAGATGAAGAAAAATCGTTTCACCCATAAGTTTGTGGGTGTCTGGAACTCACTGCCTGAAACGATAGTAGAGGTGAAACCCTCGACTCATTTAAAATGTGCTTGTATGTGCATCTCAAGTGCCCTAACCTGCAGGTTCTGTGTTCCAAATGCCGGAAAGTAGGATTAGGCTGGGTGGCTCATTTTTTGGTCGGCACAGACATGATGGGCCAAGTGGCCTCTTTCTGTGTTGTAAACTTTCTATGTTTCCATGATTCTATGGGCAGAACTTTGCCCTTGGTGTGCGGGATTGGTGGGGTGGGGGGGGGTTGTGATGTTGGGAAGCCGCCCGCCGGGCCAATTAAGGCTCATGAAGTGTGACACACGAGTGGCAGTGCTAAGCGCTGCCTGTGCGGGCGGTGGGAGGAGGGCGAGCAGGTCTAGCGCGCACTTCGCGCATCCACACGAGAGAACGCTGAATGAGGCACAGGACCACCTCAGGGAGATGAAGAACATATTGAAAACGTTATTAAACAGCAGAAAAAAATTAATAAAACATGTCCCCTCATATAACCCTGTCACATGAGCAGGGACATGTTTTTAATTAAAAATTAAAGTTTGTATTTCATTTGTATTTGCTTTTGAAAACCTCATCCCGCCCATGGATGAGGTTTCGAAAAAAATGCAAAGGCTACTTGGCCTCTTCGCCTGCCCGTCAACCGGTAGGTTGAATGGACAGTGAAAAATTTAGGACAGTTGATAACTTCATGGCCTTAATAGGCCTTTTAATCGTTAGCGGGCGGGCTGCCGTCTCCAGTGCGTGCCCGCCGACTGAATTATCGCGCGACTACGTGTTGACGTCGGCATGCTCAGCTGATGTCAACATGTGTCATTTCACACTCAGTCAGGTCAGGCGCGCGCCCGCCCACTGAGCTAAAACTTCTGCCCTATGTTTCTTTTCAAATAGGTTATGTATGGGACTAAATCCATAATTAATTTAAGAAATGACTAAGCCTGCCTGAAGCCTGTGATGAAGTGTCTGTTTATATATTTCAGGGAAATGTGGATGTTCCGCCCCCAAAGTTGGCACTTACCATTTTCGCAGGGCAGGAATGGGCCCGGGTTGGGATTTGTGCATGCATGTTTCTTGGAGGCAGCTGCCCATTAAAACAACAATTACTTCCAGTCTGATTTTCATTAGCCGGGAATGGGAAACACGGCTCCATCACCCCCTACACCTCAACCCCCTCCCACGGCACCTTCCCATTCAACTGCAGATGATGCAACACCTGCCCCTTTACTTCCCCTTTCCTCACCGTCCAAGGGCCCAAACACTCATTTCAAGTGAAGCAGCATTTCACTTGCATTTCCCTCAACTTAGTCTACTGCATTCGTTGCTCCCAATGCGGTTTCCTCTACATTGGAGAGACCAAACGCAGACTGGGTGATAGCTTTGCAGAACACCTTCAGTCTGTCTGCAAGCATTACCCAGACCTCCCTGTCGCTTGCCATTTCAACACTCCACCCTGCTGTTATGCCCACATGTCCGTCCTTGGCTTGCTGCATTGTTCCAGTGAAGCTCAATGCCAACTGGCGGAACAGCACCTCATGTTCCGACTAGGCACTTTACAGCCTTCCGGACTAAATGTTGAGTTCAACAATTTTAGATCATGAACTCTCTCCTCCATCCCCATCCCCTTTCCAATTTTCTCCTTCCTTTTTGTTTTTTCCAATAATTTATATAGATTTTTCTTTTCCCACCTATTTCCATTATTTTTAAGTGTATTTCCATCTATTGTTTTATCTCTACCTTTTAGCCTTTTTCGATTCCTTCACGCCACTCCATCCCCACCAGGGCTATCTGTACCTTGCTCGTCCTGCTTTCTACCATTAGTTAGCATATTCCTTTAGATATCACCACCTGCAACATCTCTTTGTCCTTTTGTCTGTGACATCTTTTGGTTATCTCCTCCTATCACTGGCCCTCTATCCAGCTCTTCTTGTCCCCCCCCCCCTCCCCCCAACCCAGCTTATATTTCACTCCTTTTCTATTTTTCTTTAGTTCTGTTGAAGAGACATGCGGACTCGAAATGTTAACTGTGTTCCTCTCCACAGATGCTGCCAGACCTGCTGAGTTTTTCCAGGTATTTTTGTTTTTGTTTTGGATTTCCAGCATCCGCAGTTTTTTGCTTTTATATATATATATTATATATATGCAGATTAGACCTGGCTGGAGCAAGCCTAAACTTTGTAGAGTTCTTTGAGAGGTGGAGTACTGTTTTGGAAAAGTAGGACACCCCTTTGGATGTGGTCCTGGGGCACCTTTGGGAAAGCTAAGATGCCCTTTAGAAGAGGTAAGCTGCCCTTTGGGAGAGGTATGGTGCCTTTTGGGATTGTTACAAGTGGACATGAGTGTGTGTAAAATGTGCATAAACTCATTGGAAGTGTCACGAGAGCTGTTAAGAGGAACTGTTGAACTGTCAAAGGCAATTGTCAAAAATGTCTGTCAAGACGTCAAGGCATTTAAAACTCCTTCCCTTTAAATCTTTGAAGAAAATGTCTGGAGTGTTTAGAAAAATCATTGCTTGCTATTTCACTCTGTCTGTTGACATAAGCCTGAGGATAACCATTACTGGATTATTGCCGCATGATTGATTTCTCAACCTTCCATTATCACAGTAGGGTGTCTTCCATTTCACAGTTTGATTGACAGTTTATAGACTCTTTGAAGTGGGACTATAAATTCTGTTGCATGTTTTTATAAGGGATTAAGCACTTAAATGAAATATTTGTTCTCATGAGGGATTATTTAATTGAAAGAATGTAAATGTTGTGAATGGCTTTTTTATGAATGAGAATTTTTAAAAATTAAGTCTGCAATAGACACTTAAAGTTTTATACTATTTAATCTCAGTATGGATCCTGAGGTCTGCCCATGGTGGGATACCGAGTGAGTTTACATGGGAGGTGTAAGGGCAAAGGGTGGCGGGTGAACGGACATTAGTTGGTATTAAGTTGGCATAGAGGCTATATAGGGCCTTGGAGCAGAGGTTGACATGGAGGGAATGAGGGGTGATGGTGTTTGGTGAAGTGGCATGGGGAGTGTATGGGGGTGTGAGGGGTGATGGCTGGAGGGCTGCTTTTTGTTTTAACCTTACTTGTCCCAGCCCACCTCCGCACCCGGCAGTCTTCACACTTGTTCCGGAGTCACCTGGTCTGCTGCTCAGAGAACCACCACCACCCCCACCACCACCACCACCACCACCACCACCACCCCCCCACTTCCAACTTCCGGGGCACTTCCTCCCAGGTCAAGCTTGCAGAGCCGGGAAAAGTCCCGACTCTGCGCTCCCAACCTGAGAGCGAAAATTCAAGCCCTCACATGCAAATGCGTATTGCTACTATTATTTTAAATTTGGAAGATCTCAGTTAGTCCAAAATTTTGAAAAAAGCCCAATATGTTCCCAGGAAGAAAGGCTAAAGAATTCAATTCGCATAGGAATATCTTTTGTGACTTTTAAAGTATATGTTTAACAACCATATTTGAGCTTGAGAGATATATCTTTGATTTCCTTTGTTTAGGAAAAACCTGAAAGGGGCGTACAAGGCCAGTTGTTCAGTCCTTATGAAGTCATCAGAAATATATAGGCAAGGGGGCTCCATGGAAGGTTAGCAGAGAACCCAAGTAAGGTTATAGCCAGGGACCTTGTTTTACATCAAGTTTTACTTTGAGTTATATAGTTCAAAGGATAGATAAACTACATATTACTAAAAATCTGCTGTTTAGATTTGCTGTTGTTACTTAAATTTATTAATATTAAAAACATCGTTAGTTTACAGCCTCAGCCATTGTCCGGTAGTGTTTATTCAACTGTTTTCGGATGTAAGGAAAATTACATGGTGTATGAATATAGTGACAAATATTTCTGTTTCATCCTTGGGCTCACCATCTATCCACAATACCCAGCTAGCTATTGGGCATGCAAATGATTGCTGTGTATGATTCTAAGGGAATGAGGGCTTACAGACAGGAATAGCCACTGACATTGCTGGCAGCTCACCACCACCTTCTCAAGGGCAACTAGGGGATGGGCGATAAATGTTCGTGCAGCCAGTGTAGCCCACATTCTGTGAATGAATAAATTGAGCTCATGGAAAATCTCTGAGGTAAATTTTTTTTTCCAGTGTTCTAAAGATGGTGGCTGTCTGAGAGAGGGTTTTGCATGAACAGATGAAGCCTCCAGAACAGCGATTGGTCGTGCAGGAGCGGCCCTTTTGACGAAGCTATATCAGTTGTAACTCAGGGGTGTTCAGTGCACTGATCGTCTCCCACCTCCTCTTCTATGGGTCAGTTCTTTGGTCAATGCTAGACCTATGACAGTATGGCCGCGGAGATGACCGTCGCTGCGCTGGAGATGTTTCTGCTCAACAGGGGACTTTTCGGCTGGAAAATCTCTGCACAAGGTGGGGGCTGAGCCAGCAAAAGCAGGCAGTCACCTCAGTCTGGAACTTTCTGGAGCAGAGGAATAGCAGAATTTCAAGGTTGGCTATGTGTCTGCTGACGGACTCTGTCTACCCGGGATCAGAGAACTTTCCAAAACACTGCATTTTGCCTCACCTTCATTCCTCATACACCTCCAGGGGACATTTTGGAGGACATGGCCACATTTGTATCCATTGGTTGTATCTGTACCGCGGTTGGCGGTGGTGGGGGTGGTGGGGGGCGGGCGGAACATGAAGACCTAAGATTCTTTTTCTATTTTCCCCTCCCTTTTCTATTTTTCAGCTGTGATTTTGGCGCTGCAATATAGGGACACGGGTTGTGGTCTTGCTGATGTAGTTCTCTCTTTTTTATTTAGGTCATGCATAAGTGATTATACCCTCAGCGAATTTCCGTTAGGACAATGCAAGTGCATTGATTGATTCAAAAACGTAACAGTTATGGCCATAATTCTTAGCCAGTGGTGTACCCTAGGGGTCATTACTAGGACCACTGCTTTTCTTGACCCATATTAATGGCTTAGTTTTGGGTGTACAGGGCACAATTTCAAAATTTGCAGACAACACAAAACTTGAAGGTATTGTGAACTGTGAGGAGGATAGTGATAGACTTCAAGAGGACATAGGCTGGTGGAATGGGTGGACATGTTACAGATGAAATATAATGCAGAGGAATGTGAAGTTTTACATTTTGGTAGGAAGAACGGGGAGAGGCAATATAAATTAAAGGGAACGATTCTAAAGGGAGCGCAGTAACCATTCTTTGATTCTATGATGCAAAATCTCCAAAGAAGCATGGTGGAAACTGCAGGTATGGAGAAATGTGGTTTGGCCATTCCTATTCTGGGCCAGTGGTTCTCAAAACATCTTAGTTGAAAGACCCTTTTCCAAATGGATCAGCAATCACAGACACCCCACCCTCCCAAATTACAATATTTTATAATACTGATAAAATGCTGCTTTAAAGAGTGTTTTAATAATGCTTTTTAAGAAATCGTGTATTTACTTAAACAGGTATCAGTTGGCTGGGTATGCCTGTTTTTCACTGCACGCTATATGGTACTTAATTAATTAAAACCTCCTTACTCTTGAACAAGGCTGAACTCACCAGCCCACCACCAGCCTTGGTAACTGTGAGTTTAACTGGCAACCTCGATGCCACTTTCAATGTACCTCCATCCGCGCTCCCCTTTCAGGTGAAACAGCCAGCCCAGCCTGCACCGTAATGTGGCGGCTGCACTCTGCTCCCACCTCCTGGCTCACACCATGCCAGCTTCCGACCACTGCTCAATTATTGAATGGATTCCCTGGAATGTCTCTATGGATCTCCAGGGATTCACAGATCCCAGTGAGAGAACCACTGTTCTAGAGTCCCCCTGTTTCCCAGTTAGAGAACCACTTTAAACTTAGTTGTATTTCCCATTACAGCAGTGAGATAGAACTCCTTAGGCAGAAGTGTGCCCACATGTTATGTATTTCATGGATTCTGTAGAAAGAGTCAGAAACGGACTTCTAAGATTTCAGACATCATTATTTTGTTTTTCAGGAACAGTTTTAAGGTATTATGTCAGTCAAACTTTGTATTGTGAAGTTTCTGAAAATCATCCTGCTGAAATTGTGTCTAGGCAGAAATGCTACTGGGTGAAGGGCAACAGGACCTCATACTCCACCTGAGTTGCCACCTTCAGGAGAAAAGGAGAGAGAGGATGTGGGGAAAGAAAAAGAAGGTGGAAGTGGTTGTAAACGAGATGTGCTTGGCTTGTAACATTTACTTGTCTGTTTCCTTTGCAAATAATAGATGAAAGCCATTGAGGGAGCTGAGGTACCTTTGGGGATAAATGCTTTCACCCTGATTCCAAACCAGAAATACAGAAGAAGTTGCAGACATTTGCAATCCAAGAAGGATGGTGACAGGCTGGAAAACTTTCACATACAATATAACTGTGGCTACTTCCAGATAATACCGGTTGAAATCTTTCACAAGGTGTTGTGTTATCTTTCAGGTACAATTATCACAATACGTGCTTTTAAGAAAATCATTGCTCCCTCCCACCAAACCACCCCCTTCCCTCCTCCTTTTACTGATTTCCCAACTATCTTAAATTTCTTCCCATCTCTCACAACGATGTTGAGAAATGCTGTGATGAAGTTCCATAGGTCAACCCTCGAGTACCTCATTCCAGTGACTCTGTGTTACAGACAAGTCTGGATGGTGATGGTCAACAGTTTATTCGATTGGCAGGGACATCACAGCCAAGCTTTATTGTGCTCTCACTCAGTGCCCATGTACACACAAACGTTTCAACTTGGCCAACCAAATATTAAATTCTTTTTCAATACTTAGGAGCACTGAGCGCAATTCTAACTTAAGTCCAGACTGTGGAAATCACATCTAGGATCTTCATGCTCCCTAGGTTCAGTACCACACTGGGTGATTCATTGTAATTAATTAAATAACTGTTAGGTGTCAATATTATATCTTAATGAGTCAACCCTGGTAAAGTAATTTACAGCTGTGGTTGTGGGGTTTGTAATCACTAATGATTGCTGATATGATTCGGTAGTTGTATCACTGTTTTTTTTTGCAATATGTTCCTAAAAACTAAAAGATAAGCATGGAAGCAGCATTATAAGTCTCCATGTGATATTGCCTAGTGAAATATGGAGCCACACAGATCAAAAGGCCCTATGTTTGATTCTTTATCTGTCCTCAATTTGCTAATCTCAGGGCAAATTCCCACTCCTGATCTCTTTCCAGTAAGCCCTGCACATGTATGGAAGTTTCGTTGAGAACAACATTGATGTCCCCCATGTTTGATTCTCAATACTTCAGTTCACAAATGAAGAACGACCACTTGGACGTGGTACCAAGAATTATTGCCATGTTTGCCAGAGCTGGTGCTTTTGGAAGATTAGGGAAGAAAGAGGAAAAAAGATTATCCGGTTTAGTTTTGTCACATGTGATGGCCATTGTGCTAAGCCACTGATGATAGTGCCAGAGCGGAGGCATGCAGTTTTTATTTCTTATGCCTATAAGTTTCTAACAAGATGCTGAGTGTGGGTTATAACTCTCCCGCAGATAACTTGAGCACTTGCAGCCTCAGGCCCTCTAATACAGGACTTTGTCAGAACTGCTGAAGTAAGTTGCCCTCCTGCCCTTGGTTGCAGGACATGGATAGGTATGAGCACCTTGTGTAGAGAGAAAACGAGGGCACTATCCTCCTCACAGTGAAGGGTCTTTATGCCCTCTTTAAAAATAATGTATAATCATGTGCTTGCATAATCAACAAACATGGTACCTTACTTTTTTACCCTGTTTTCTCAGTGACAGACATCAGTGTTCTGAGCATGGCATCAAAAGTGGTTGGCACTCAGATTGTGGGCTATATTGCCACTTCATCTGGAATCAGACGGCTTCTATTGGAGGGATTCCACTCTACCGATATTTCTAAGGAATCATTTGAGTTGGAACACTACAGATCTTTAGGTAACACCCTAACGCAAGGTCAGGCATGCTGAATGGTGCTGAAAATCAGCCCTTAAAATTTGCAAATCATTTTGATTCCTCTACGCCTGAAGGTCAATTTGCTGGGGGACTGATCCACAGAAACGAGCAGCCTCCTGTGCAAATGGCATTCTTCATTTGAAGCAGAAATTTAGTTTGTGCCAGAAGCATAAAGGAAGAACTTAGGAGAATTTCTTTTCACCCAAGTGGTTATTGAAGCTGATCCAATTACAATGTTTAAGAGACACTTGACAAAGAAAAATATAGAAAGATCAGGAAAAAGTAGCTAAACCACACTGTAGTGTGTAGCTCCAAGTCTGAAATCAGCTGAGGTACAGACAAAATGGGCAGAAATGAATCTTTATGACTTTATGATATATGAGTGAACTTAATTAAATTGGCACGTTATTTGATGATTGGTGCGGGGAGGCTTAGAGCATAGCCCAATTCAGCTCTCACAACATATACACATGTAGACAATTAGCAGGGGTCACAGTATCCAATTTCAAGCAGAAATCTTGGCTTTTTTCCCCATCTTTGGGTTTTTTGTGTGCAGCTAGCAGAAAAAGAATTATATAATACGAGTAACAACTTCAGAAAGGTCACCAAATATCAGTTAGGAGGGGGGATCTAGCAGATCCTGGGATATGGAGTTTTAAGGAGGGTCAAACATAGAATTGTATAGAATATACAGCACCGGCACAGGCCATTTGGCCCAACAGGTTTATGTTTGTGTTTATACTCCACACAAGCTTCTTCCCAATATTTACTTCATCCCACCCTGGCAACATAACCTTTTATTCCTTTGTCCCTCATATACTTATCTCGCTTCCTTTAAATCAATGTATGCTATTTGTCTCAATCACTCATGTGGTAGCGAGTTTCAAATTCTTGCCAGTCTGAGTAATGAAGTTGCTCCTGAACTTCTTACTGAATTTATTAGTGACTTTTTTATATTTTGGTACCTGGCTTTGGAGTCCCCACAAGTGGAAACACCTTTATGTCTATTCTGTGGAAGCCTGTCATAATTTTAAAGACCTCTGTCAGGTTGTCTCAGTCTTCTTTCTGGAGAAAGGAGCCTAAAGCTGGTGTCATAGAATGGTTACAGCACAGAAGGAGACCATTCAGCCCAACAAGTCTGCAGTGGCTCTCTGCAACAGCAATTCAGCTAGTCCCACTCCCCTGCCCTTTCCCCATAAACCTGCATTTTTTTTCTTCAGGTGTTTATACAATTCCCTTTTGAAAGCCACAATTGAATCTGTTTCCACCACACTCCCAGGCAGTGTATTCCAGATCTTGACCACACGCTGTATATAAAAAAAACGTTTTCTCATGTCACTTTTGGTTCTTTGCCAATCACCTTAAATCTGTGTCCTCAGCCTCTCAACCCCTCTGGCAAAAGGAACAGCTACTCTGCCTAGATGCCTTGTGATTTTGGACATCTCTATCAAGTCTCCTCCCAAACTTCTCTAAGGAGAACAACTCCAGCTTCTTCAGCCCATCTGCGACCTCCCCAGTTTTCCCATTTACTGGAACCTTCCCCGAATTCTGGTGCTCTCCTTAATTCCCTGAATTCCTTGGTGCTCTCCTTAATTCCCTGCTGCTCTCCATCAATTTCCCATATGCTGGAGCCTATTCTCAGTTCCTCCATTTACTGGTGTGGCCCTTCACGCCAATATACTGCTACTGTCCCCTATTTCCTCTGTTCACTGGTGGCCTTCCCAAATTCCCCCATACACCGAATGAAGAGGGACTAATTCTAGCACTCAATGGCTTCTTCAGCTGAAGTCATCTAACTCATCAAAGACTGAAAGTGAGTTTTAATTAACGTTTTTCATTTTGCAATCATGGACCTCATCAATCTGTGCACCATGTTACCACAATAGTAATTTTTGGTTTCTCCCACCTAGGTTTGCTGTTTAAAAGATGTACTCTTTTGTTGCCCACTAAAGAGAGACTAAAATTTGTGCATAACCAATTATTAAAGGTAAGATAGCACGATTGTAAAGATTTTAAAAATGCAGCTTATATGATAAATTCAGTATAAATGATAGTTAATGTCAAGCCTGTTGAGCCAAGGCAAAATCTAAACTGTTCCAGTATAATTTTTCCAGGTTAGCAAATACTGCAGCTTGGAATGAATGATATTGTTGTGTCAAATTTATGCCCGCCCTGAAGATGTTAAATTTACTAAACAACCCAGAATGGGTCGAGAACATCCAAAATGACTCATGGATAAATGCACCTGTACAGTGCGCCTGATTCATATAAACCAGGAAGGTTCTAGGTTCAATAAAGACAACTGCAGTAAACTAGTAAATTTGGGTTACCTGAGTCTTGCATCGGGTGTCGTTATTTTCAAAATGGTCATTGTATGTTCCGTAAACTGGATAAGCCACATATCCTCGGATTGGCTGCATTTCCTCTGGCGTACCTTCTTTTTTCACCTTCATCTGATTCTGGAGCCCTGCCAGCAGGCTGTGATTTCAGTTCATTCTGTGTAGAGGGCTTCCTTGGTCACTGCCATCCTGAGGCCCTTTTCCATTAAGGGAAGGACGCCTGAATCCTGGCATTGGCAATGTTGGCAGCTTGCGGGGTGCTGTGGCTTGCAGTAGGGGCAGAGTGCCCCTGGGATTCCTAGCCAAATTGGAGAGGGCTAATGTCCTGCAGCTCTCTAACTGGGACCCCTTCCCTTTGAGTGCCACAGCTGCTAATGTTTGAAGTGCTGGGGTCTGGTGGATGGGGAGCTGTTAGTAATTCATTAGTACCTGACATATTAATGAAGTTGGGTTGGCAACTCTGGCTGGAGGCATTCCTCAAGTTCCATTATATGCTGTTCTGGCCATGTAGTGTCTAACCATGTGATGCCAGATCACATGGAATCTGATCAGATGACTTCTACAAATGTTATTGGATTTACCTTCTAAAGGCTGGGTGCCCTATGGTTGAGAATCCTTATTTGTTGTTTATGTGCCAACAGCTGTTGTGTGAGAAGTTTCAAGAATTTGAAGGCCACTCAGGAGTAGTGAGAAGGGGAAACAGAGGGCGAGAGAGAGAGAATGCCATTCTTCCTATCTCTCACTCTGAGTGACCAGTCTTCGTTATTCCCCAAGACTTCATTCCTCCATCTCTCCCCTGAACTTCCATTTCCAAATGTTCTCTCTCTGCAGCTACTGCCAGACCCAATCAGTATTTCCAGAATTTTCTATTTTAATTTCAGCATTTCCTTATATCTGTTTTCTGAAAGAAAACTCAAAATTAAACTCCTAAATTTAAGTATGTTTGAGCAGGACTGTTGCAAAAATCATTGTTACAGACCTCTTCAAAAAGAACGCAATATTGTAGGGATCATGTCTTTTTGTTTCTGTTGGACTGTTGTGAAGAACATAACTTTTTACTTTCTGTTGGATTGTGGATTAAAATTGCAATGGCTGCAGTTTGAAAGACTTGTCCACTGGAACAGAATGAGAGATATATACAGTGTAGCAGTCCTGGAACAGAGTGTGCCATGAAAGACAGGATAGTGTCAGAAAGGAGTCCTGGACCAAGGGAGCTCCCTGACAACAGCATTTTAATTGGCTCCTGACCAGGTGACCAAGGTTTGTGTGAAGAGCAGGGCAGCAGAATAGCTCCTAGCCTGAAAGCAACAAGACCTAAAACCTCTTTCTCCTGTGTGTGGAAGATTCCAGTAATTCCACAATAATAGCTAGCTGGCATTTCTCCTCATATCACTATAACCTGCTCACTCTGAAAACCCCTGTCAAGAGGCAGAGGGGAAAATCACCATTAGAGACATTGAAAGGCAAGTGCTCAACCAGTGAACTAAATACTGGAAGTGCTGGAAGACCACCTCGTGTCATCAACAAGAACCGAAAGGAATTTGGAAGACATCGGTCAAAGTCAACCTATCAAAACCTGTACTCTGGAATTGGTGCTATTGAACTGTTTTATCCCACCCTTAGAATCCATGATTTGTGTGCCTTATGTGTCGTGTGTGTGTGTGTGTGTGTGTGTGTGTGTGTGTGTAGAGATTTAAGAAGGGGGTAGAGTTTAAGTTATAGTGTTAGAAATTGGCAGTTCATATTTCTTTCTTTTGCCACTGGTTAATGGAAGTTTGTTCAATAAACACTTACTTATTAAGTTTACAAACCTGGTGCTCGTATTCTGTTAAACTGTTCGGTAGAATTGGGGTAATCTGGTGGTTTGGTCAAATTTTTCACATTTGTCGTGGCTCGGGGAACAGTGGGGCTTGATATTACAGCGCACTATCCCCAGTGAGTCATGACAATATGCCAGTTAATTGAATTATTTTCATCTTTCATGTTCTTCAGTATAAGTATACAGATCTCAATTTTCTTTTTCTTTTTATTCTTTTATATGATGTGTGCATCACTGGCAAGGCCAGCATTTGCTGCCCACCCCTAATTTCCCTTGCTTGGCTTGCTATGCCATTTCAGAGGGCAGTTAAAAGTCAACCACATTGCTGTGGATCTGGAGTCAGATGTAGGCCAGATCATATAAGGATAGCAGATTTCCTTCCCTGAAGGACATTAGTGAATCTGATGGGTTTTTAACGACAGTCAATGATAGTTTAATGGTCACTATTACTGAGGTTAGCTTAATATTAGCTGAATTTGAATCCCATCAGCTGCTGTGGTGGGATTTGAACTGGTGTCCCCAGACCATCAGCCTGGATCTCTCAATTACTAGCCCAGCAACATTATCATTAGGCCACTGTCTCCAGTCTGCCATTGATAAGTATCTTAAAAAACTTTTGAAAATAAATATTTTGTAATTCTTAATAATGAATAAAACAGAAAAACTCGTGCACTTTTTCACCCATTAGACCCTGAAAATTATATCGGGTCCTATGAACAGTTTTGGACTCTGATTTGTGTGGTAGAAGTAATCTCACGATTGAAACAGGCAGGCATTCTGACTGCTTATTTCCAAAATGGGCTAGACATGATAGCAGGCTATCAGAGCAATTTGCAGCTCCCTTCCCAACCTATGGAGGTACTAAAAATAGATTCTGTGCCTCTGTCTAGCCTCACCCACGTTTTATATTCATTTTCTGATGAAACGTTAAACTAAAGCCCTGTGTGCCCTCTTAGGTAGACTCAAAGCACTTTCCAAAGAAGAGCTGCCCCTTTGTCTTGGCCAGTATTTATCCCTCAACTGACATTGCTAAAATAGATTATCTGTCTATTATTTCATTGCTGTTTGTGGAATCTTGCTGTGTGCAAATTGGTTGCTATGTTTCTTACATTACAACAGTGGCTTCACTTTAAAAATACTTCATTGTAAAGCGCTTTGGCACATCCAAGTCCATAAAAGATTGAAGAAAGTGCAAGTTCTTTTTCTGGCCCTAGCCCTGTTCCTATGGTCATAATGATCAACTCATCCAGCCCTAAATGCTTACACACTGCCATGGTCAGATTTATCCTCAAACCCTGGCCATGCTCTTTCCTGACCTACTTCTGTTCTGTCATTTTCCTACTTGCTCCCTTGAACCTTACAGGCTATTTAATCTTTATTTATGCTGTTAGCCCTGCTTCACGCTTGGCCCAGGCTTTTCCCTTCCCTTGACACTCCAGGCCCCTTTCACATTTTCCCGGCTCCTTTCATCTTTTGTACACCTCCTTGGCAGTCTGAGCAGAACCTTTCCAGAACCCAGCCTATTTGCCTTACCTTACTGCCATTACCAGCCTCATGGCTGAGAAGTCAATATGTTTTTGCCCATTTCTTTACATGGACAGAAAATCAAGGGCTTTGAGACCGTGATTTCCTGACCAGTGCTCTCTCTTTCTTAAGATCCTAACACCTCATTTTTAAATGATTCAAGGGTTTGTCTGTTACTACTCTTAACTGGATGTATATCCCATATATTAATTAGTCTTTATGTGAAAAAGAATATCCTGCTTTTAGCCCTTTTGCTAGTTTGAACTTATGTCTTTTTGTCCTACTCTTGCAAGTTAGAATGATGTTCCAGATTTATATTTTCAATTATTTCAACTTATTCTGTACTCTTGTAATCCAACAAGGAATTCAGGTGAAACTTCCTTACCTGGAGAGTGGTGAGATTGTGGATCTTGCTACCACATGGAGTAGTTGCAAAGAGTAGCATTGAAGGAGAAGCTAAAATAATACTTGAGAGAGAAAGGAATAAAAGAATATGCCAATAGGGTTGGATGAAATGGGATGAAAGGAGGCTGGTGTTGAGAATAAACACAGGCGTGGATCTGTTGGGCCAAATGGCATGTTTCTGTGCCGTAAATTCTGTGTAAGATCCCCTCTGAGTTGCTTCCTTTCCTGGCTGAAAAGCCAAAATTTCTGCAATTTTTCAGAATTTTGACTATAAGGATCAGCCTCGTCGCCCTTCTCTACAATACCTCCAACAATTGGATGTGTTTTTGCATCAAGACCTGGATGTTAGACTCAAGGTGCAATTTGCATGGCCAGAGCACTGTACAGCTTACCCATTAATTCCTCTGCCTTCTATTCTACAGTTTTGGTTATGTAGTTCAATTGCAACATGTTTGTTAAGATCCAAAGAAAAAATTACGAATCTTAAATTCTGAAATAAAAAAGAGAATTCTGGAAATTCATCGCAGGTTGTTCAGCACCTGAAAGAGAAGCGATAGGTTGATGTTTCAATGTGATTCATTATCAGAAATGGGCAACCCTGAATGGGCCCTCACAAAAGGTTATCCTAGATTTTTTGTTCCAATATCTTCTGCTCCTTTGTTAATATTGCTCTTGAAGGTGCCATTTTATTCTTTCCTTTTGTCAGAATCCATGCTTTAGGATGGGTGGCTGTACTATGCTTGTACAGTGTTCAGGATTTGCTTGTTTCGGGATGTTATTGCAGGTAAGGCTCAGGCAATCATATTATAAGTAGTGATTACATTAAGTTACATTAAGGATTTTAAGGCATTCAAGAAGGAATTGGATTATTATCTGAAAAGGGAGAATGTGCAGGGTTACGGGGGAAATGGCATTAGGAGCATCGCTCATTCAGAGAGCTGGTGCAGACACAATGGGCCGAATGGCCTCCTCCTGTGCGGTAACAGATTCTGTGGGCAGAAATTTTCATCCCACGGGCACACGCCCGACCTGAATGGGAGTGAAATAGTGCGCGACGACGTCGGGCGAGCATCCTGACGTCATTGTGCACTATCGCGATATTTTGCTCAGTGGGCATGCGCGAGAGGCGGCAGCGTGCCCGCCGACAATCAAGAGGCCTATTAAGGCCTTTAGTCAATTAATTAAATTGAATTTTCTGCTGCCCGTCCAACCGTTTGGTTGGCGGGTGGGTGAATAGGCCAGGCGGCGTTTGCATTTTTAATGAAGGTTTCAGGCAGTAAATAGAAAAACAACAAAAATTTTTAGAACTCGTTTTTAACACGTCCCTGCTCATGTGACAGAGCCACATGGAGGGATATGTTTCGTGACATTTTTATTTTCTTTATTACTCCTTTTTATGCCTTCATCACCCTGAGGCAGCTCTGTGCCTCAGAGGGATTATGAAGCGTGCATTTGCGTGCATGTGCGAAGTTCACTCTTGCCCTGCTCGCACTCCTCCCCCTCGCCCACACAGGCAGCGCCGAGCACTGCTGCTCATGTTTCACGCTGGGTGGGCCTTAATTGGCCCACCCAGCGTGAAATCGTCTTCTAGCCCCGATCACGGGCAGCGGTCAGCTTCCTGCCGAGCCCGCCTGACAAGGGTGAAATTCTGCGCCAAGTGATTGGCAATTGTTTATTCACCTCTTTTTTGATCAATACCTGTTTTAAAAAGGCATTATAGGTCATAGAAATAATAATATATTTGTTAGATCCATGTAAGTATATGGGGGAATGAAATTTGATTGGGGAGGCTATGGTTAGACAGTCGTGTAGACTGTGGAAGGAGCAGGCATAGTGGGCTGAATGGTCTTTAAGGGGAGAATTTTCTCCCTGTTGGGCAAGCCATTTGGGATTCGGGTGCGGAGCCAATCGCTGCCCACGCTCGGCTCTGCAACGCCATTTTACGTGGCAGGCCAATTAAGGCCCGCCCAGCATGAAGCACGGCTCCTGAGGATAGCGGGAATGGGTGGGCGGTGCCGGGAGTACAATGACTGCCGGGTCCAATGGTGACCCGGTGGCCTGTTCAAATACAGCGCTGGCAGCCTTGCAAAGGCTGTTCATCATGGCCAGTAGAAGAGCTCCCCAGAGCGCTGCTGGAGAGCAGGCCAGGCTGGAAGGTAGAGCAGCGGGGCAGTTTCCCCCTTGGTTTTCTGACGAGTGCCTAGCAGCCCTCCTGGCAGCATGGCGGGAGATCCTCGTTCCGAGGAATTGGAGGCAGAGGCCCCCCCACCTGACCAAACGTGCTGGGAGGAGGTGGCAGAGATAGTCAGCTCCCATGACGTGGTGCAACGCATGAGGGCCCAGTGCCGCAAGTGACCTCTTGCGCTCGGGAAGGATGAGTACCATGTTGGCAGAGGTCACTTGACACAGCAGGTAGGCTCTCCCCCCAGGCTCCCCCCCAACCCCACAACTCTGAGTGCAGTTACAGCATTGAATCATTCACAGCATGTTTCCCTCACTAGATGGGCCAGCAGATATTGCCCATGCCTAGTTTACCCTGAGAGGGTAGTGCTGAGAATGGGTTCTGCACCCACAGCACATGTGACGCTGACACCCAGGGTACAGTTTTGGGGGCAACCTCAAGGCTCTGCACCTAGGCACAGTGGTGGAACTGCAAAACATGTTGAAGTCAGGGTGCTGACATGCTGGAAGTGGAGCTTCCAGGTGGCGGGGCACCAATCCATCGAGTGCCCTTGGCGTTCCATGTGCTTGTGCCTCTTTGCTTTGCAATGTTAGACCATATGGTGCCAAATATGATGGAGACAGAATATGGGCAAGGTGGGGTCAGCCCTGGCTTCTTGGTGTGAGTGTGCAGCAGCTTCGGGGTGACGAAGCACTGGAGTTCTGCAATGTCCCACTCTAATTGGTGTGGCAAGGATGCGATGGGAATCCAGGTACAGGGTGGATTAATCAATGCTCTTCTCTCCTTTTTGGGAGAACACTGCACACAATGCTGGGAGGCAGAGGTCCCCGCACCTGACCAAATGTACCTGGGAGGAGGTGGCAGAGATTGTCAGCTCCCATGATGTGAAGCGACGCACATGAGTCCAGTGTCGCATGCGATTTAACTACTTCCTGCGCTTGGGAAGGGTGAGTACCATGTTGGCAGAGGATGCGGACTGGCGAAGCTCCGGCCCAGTTGGCCATCGTCACCAGATACGAGCAAGAGGCGATGGATCTGGAGAGGTGCCATACCCCCAGGTTCACCGGCGGCAGAGAGGCTGGAGTGCCACAGGGAGGTAAGATTGCCAAGCACTGAGGTCACCACGTGTGCCCCAGCAGCCACGGCACTGCTGAATGCTCAGCAATTGAAACTTGCAACATGGGTTGACCATTGATTATGGAAGGATGAGCCGGCAGCCAGGCATGCACATTGACAATGTCTCCACTTTAACTAATCAAATGTCTTTGTTCTTCCTTTCAGCATCACCGGAGCAGGGCCGGGAGGAGGAGGCAGAGGGGCCACCTCTCACACCTGAGGGCCGAGCGTCACACCATCTCTGCCAGGCAGGCACCAGCGCAGATACAAGCACCTTGGTGGGAATTAGATCGTCGGCTGGTGTCTCGGTGTACAGCAGTTAGGACACTTCACACTCACTTGAGGTGCGGGCGGAAACAGAGAGTGCCCAGTGCCCTGGCTGTTGGAGGGCTGCTTGGTCGGGGGCTGATGGTGTGCATCTGGAGTCGTCCGTGAGGCAGCAGACGCTGGAAGGATCTGGCAGAGATACATGAAGCAGTGCGTGGCATGGTAACCGTGCTGGAGGATCACCGATGCAATGAGCCTCATGGCCGAGCGTCAAGCTTCCTCCATGGAGAGGCTCCTCCAGGAGAACAATCAGGGCCTCCTGGGGTTGCGCTCGGACCTGCAAGCCCTCACAGCAGCATTGACCTCAGCTGGTCAGTGCCAGTGTGGGAGATGGTTTGGGCACGAAGTATCCCAGCTCAGTGCCCATCCATCAACGGTGAGCATGGAGGTCCGATGTGACCTCACATCAGCGCAGGAGCTGCCTGTCGTCTCTGTGGACTCCTCTCAAGGCGCTCCGGATGAGGGCAGCAGCTCTTCCGCCCCTCTGTCAGTGACTGTGGGATCCAAGAGGCTGCGGTGACTGGGGAGATGCCAGCTGTGGAACTGACTGCTTCCTCCCAAGCGGGGCCATCAAAGGCTCCGCGGGCCAGAGGATGCTCGCGAAGGTCATTGAGGCCATCAGGACAGCACAGTGGGCAGATAAAAACAAAAAACTGCGGATGCTGGAAATCCAAAACAAAAACAGAATTACCTGGAAAAACTCAGCAGGTCTGGCAGCATCGGCGGAGAAGAAAAGAGTTGACGTTTCGAGTCCTCCTGACCCTTCAACAGCACAGTGAGCAGGTTGTCTCAGATGCCAGTGCCTGTGAGTGGGGAGCACCTAGATGTAGCACCTGGAAACGTAAACTTATGGCGCCTTAGGCACACCACGGGTTTCTCACTGGTGGTATTATGTTGCCCCGCTATTAGCTCATGATCACTCGGTGTGATGCGTAACACCGTGGTAATTTTTTTTTGTGCTTCATTTTGTTAAATCATTAAATTTTGATATGTGAGCATGACTCAGGGTGATTCCTTACTTCTGCAGGTGGACAGGAACCCATGATGTTATGAGTGACTTGTTTGACATTGAGTTTTATTGACAAGGCCCTTAGTTAATGTTCCTACTCAGGCAGATTTTGCACTCAGATATCGAGTATGGAGCCTGGAGCCCTGGCATGTGTTGGAGGCCCATCTGTGGTGGGTTAGCTGAAGGCTCGCTGGAATAAAGCCTCCCAGGTGTCCCTCCTTCCCTGGAGGATGCCTGGGTCGGGGTCTATCCCCTCAGTGTTCTCCTGTGCATGCTTATCCTCAGACTCACTATTGGACTCGTGTGCAGCAGGAGCAACTGCGTCTACATCTTCTTCCTCCACTGCGTCGCCCCTTTCCAGCGCCAGATTGTGGAGAGCACAGCATGCAACCACTATCAATGACCCACAATTTGAGGGATATTGGAGATGCCTGAACGGCCCAGGCATCGGAAGTGCATCTTGAGAAGACCGATGGTTCTCTCTACCATAACCCTTGCAATAGGAGGCATGACTCCTATTGTACTGCTGCTCAGCCTCTGTTCTTGGATGGCGGAGGGGCACCATGAGCCACCTTTTGAGGGGATAGCCCTTGTCACCGAGCAACCATCCATTCAGCTGGGCTGGAGCACTGAACAGCCTTGGCACCTGGGAGTGTCTGAGGATGTAAGCTTCATGGGAGCTGCCAGGGTACCTTGCACAGACTTGTAGAATCTGCATCCTATGGTCACACACTATCTGCATGTTCAAGGAGTGGAATCCCTTCCTGTTGACGAAGGCACCAGGCTCACCCGCTGGTGCATAGATGGCCACATGTGTGCAGTCGATTGCACCTTGGACGCGGGGGTAGCCAGCAATTGCTGCAAAGCCTCTGGCTCCCTCTGTCTGGCTGGCTTCATCCCAGTGGTAGTGGATGAAAGTCAGTGCACGACTGAACAGAGTGTCTGTCACCTGCTTGACACAAGTGTAGACAGCTGATTGGGAAACTCTGCAAAGATCACTCAGCGACCCCTGGAAAGAGAGGCATAGAAGTTGAGGGCAGCCGTGACCTTCAGCGCCACTGGTATGGGGTGCCCACCCACACAGTTGGTGCAGATCTCAGGGCGTATCACCTGACAGATGGAGGTGACTGTCTGACTTGAGAGATGGAGCCTCCTTTGGCACTGCACCTCAGACATAGTGAGGTTGCTGCTTTGCCGCCTGTACACCGTGCCAGCAGGATAGTGGCGTCTTCTATAGCCCCTTCTGCCTTGGACTTCCTGTTGACCCTGCGCCCCTTGTTCCTGTGCCTCTCCTCCCAAAGGTGGCTCCCCTGGAGGCTGACTGTGGACTCCTGGCCTTCTCCAGCTTCTGCCCCCCCTTCCTCCTCAGAGGAGGTGTCTCCACTGGATAGCACAACTCCCATTGCCAGGCTAAGGGAAGGCTCGCTGAAACCAGCAAGGCCCCAGAAATGAGGTTGACTCAGAGTCCTGACCTGAAGGCTGTTGCTCCTGTCCAAGCAGCTGTGAAGAGTTTTGCAGTATTCCTGCTCACACAGGCAAGTATCAGTAACTTTAAGTATTAAATGCCTGACAAATAACACTCACCACCCCACTCACCCCTCTTATCCTGCCCGTGGAAGAGGTTTATACAAACGTGGCCTGCCTGTTGCACCCATGCCACGACCTGAAGATCGCATGGGCTCTGAAAAGTCTCCGACAATTGCTGCCTCAAGGGCCTTAAGTGACTCGTTAATTAATGACAGGTGCTCATTGGAGATCATCGCATGCCTGCCAACCGAAATATTGTGATGGCGTGCGGTGAAGTCGGGATGCTCGCCCAATGTCACCGCGTGTCATTTTACATGTCGGCGGTGGGACGCCGACGAGAAAATTCTGGCCTATGTTTTTGCCATACCCTTGGATAACTTTGGGGATGACTATGCTTCGTGGCAGCTCACAACACAGCTCATTCATTCTTGGAATGTGGATGGCATTGGAAAGATTGGCAATTATTGCCACCCCTAGTGCCCTGAGAGGATGGTGATGAGCTGCATCCTTGTACCCCTGATGTAAGGGGGTTGATACAACTGAATGAGTTGGTAGGCCACTTTCAGAGCCAGTTAAAAGTTAACCATGTTGATGTGGAACCGGAGTTATATATAGGCTAGATAGGCAGGTTTCCTTTCCTTTAGGGCATTAACGAACCAGTTGCATTTTTTGACAGTCTGACACTCCATAGTCACTTTTACCTTTACCAGCTTTTTAAAACTGAATTTAGATTCTCAAATCGCTCTGGTGGGATTTGAACTTGCATCTTTGAACTATTAGTCCAGGTCTCTGAATTACTAGTCTAGTATGTCTACCATTCCAGCTGCACAGTAGGCTGGAGGCAACTTGCTTTTTCATTTGACCTGTCTGTGTTGCTTTTATTCAGGTAAGCTTGGGTATTCTCAGAGCAAAAGATCAAAGCCTCTAGGTGACAGTGAGTTGGAACTGGAGCACCAACACACTGTGTCACTTGACTCCCCTTGGCCCCAGCCCAAAAAAAATCTGAAGAGCAGGGCACCACCACGTGAGTGCTGAAAGGTACCCACCTTGGATCTTTGTCAAAGTTTGCGCAGTCATGATATGTTTCAGTAAGCTGGGGTCATACTTGGGGGAGGGGGGGGTGGTGGGGGGCCTGCCCTCACCAAGAAAGGCTCTAAAGGTCATCCTGGAAACTCCGAATGCTCAGATAAAGTACAGCATAACCAAGTCCAGCTCTAGATTCTGAATGTTCTGATGGACTAGCTACAGGGAATTCTGCTGGAATGGCTGTGTATTCATGGGGCACTGTGCTTTTTCATGTTATAATTATTTATTTTTGGAAGCATAACAAACTGATATAATAATGAGGCCCCAGGTTTATCCACACTGAAACATTTTAAAATTATGCACTAATAGATAGCCTATTGTCCTTCAAAAATGACAAGGATACTATTTGTTCATGACTTTATTTTTATTTGATTTTTATGCCTATCAGGGCATATAGCGTGTTACTGCTAATGAATGGAACACATTCCAACAGACAGTCTATGCTCATGTGATGTGCCTTGAGCTCCCCCCGTGCCATTTAATAGGGTCGAATCTTCCGAGGAGTGGCATTCACTGAGTTTGCCATTCCGCTCCTATTTACTTACCCTGCACTGGAGCTCTAAATTTCTCATCCGGACTTCTGAACTGGGCGTCCTGAGAAATGTGGAGGGTACCTGCTCCTGGAGTCCTTCCTTTGTAGTGCAGGAGCGTGCACCACTTTTATGCCACGATTTGGCGTATACCTGGAGGTTTAAATGTCACAAAACCACTTTGACAAACTACAGAGAATGTAAGTGTGTAAGGTAAGGTGAGGGGGTAGGGTTGGTCAGGAGGGGTTGGGGGTGTGGCGGGGTTGGGAGCGTGGGGGGATAGTCAGCGAGCGTGGGGATTGGTCTGGAGTGTGAGAGGTACTTGGGGGATGGTGGGTTGTCGGGGAGGGTTGGGGGAAACCAGTTGGGGATGTGGGGGAATTGGGTTGGAACTATCCAAAGTCACCAACTTTAAATCAGAGCTTTAGAGGGTTCCGGATGAGGGGGAATTGCCTAACGGAAGTTGAAACTTCCCCGGTAATTCCCGCAGGTTTCTTGCATTGAGACTTTCGCGTGATTCCCCCAGTGCATCTTCCAGGGTACCTCTGGGTTATAACCATCTGGAGACCAGAAGACCTGAGCCATTATTTTCCATTTCCCGCCTGCAAACATTTTACGTCCTTCGTAACTTTTATGCTACCCTTTAGTGTTGAATTGGGGCAGTTTTTGTTTTGCTTCTTACCCATTGGAGTCATGTGAGGCATGACTTGAGCAGAAGAGAAAATTGGAGGGAGAGTTAATTTACCAGCTCCTGTTCATCCTCCTGGATGTTTATATAGGGGCTTTTTGTGGAGAAGTAATCCTCCTATTGTGAAATTGGGAGAATTTCTGAAGGAAAGAAAGCAATCAAGTAAATTAATGAAGAAAAGTAAAGAGAACTTTACATTTTGTTTTGCTTTGTAATACATATTTTCTTCTGCCTTCCTGCAGACTCTTATAGCAGGCTGGGATGAGCTGGAGTGCCACCGTGTGTTTAATTTTCTGAATGAAAGTGCAAATCTGCCACGGAAAATGCAAAGTGTGGTATGCAGTAGACCAGGTAAATTGGTCAAAATTACAATGCAGCAGACAAGGCCAATCAGTAAAAACATATTGCAAAACATGGTGTACCTGTAAATTGATAGAGGTGTAATTTTAACTAAGCTAGGTCAATTTATGTTAGAGGGAAATGCCTGAGAAAAACTGCTAAGCCTGACAGAGCTATACAGTTGAGAGAAAATATTAGAGATTCAACCATTAACAGCAATTTGCTTCAGTGAACATGTCATTCCAGCTCTGTCTGTTAATTCAGCACCCATGCAATGCAGGGCTCAGCAATTCTTTGCAGCCAGAAGCCCTAGCGAAGTCATCAAAACCAATCACTGTTTAAACAAAAAATAATATGTACAGACATTGATGAGTCAGTGGATAAATGCACTCTTGGTGTGGTTCTAAGTCATACAAACCAAAAAAGTCCCAGGTTTGATCGCTGCTGTTTAGTTGAAGAACTGGCCTCTAGCTGGGCCAGCAGTTGACCTTATCAGCCCTGGGTTGCGGAGGAAGAAAATTTGCCATTGTTCCTGCTGCTGATCGCTTTCCAGTGACTTGAGCTTTTCTATATGATAAAATAGCTTGTCAACACTTACATACAAGGCTCACACGTGAAGAATTGACACTTGGGCAAAATTGACACTTGGACACCAACAAGAGGCATGCACTTCAAGAAAAGAATATATGCGTGTATACAAAAATAATAGGATGATAAGTTCAATGCATAACCTTTTGTAACTATTTGATTTTTAATAAAGAGCCTGACGATTAACTCCTTTTTAAGAGGGATGTAGAGTCAAATGGGATTCATGGTCTAGTTTCAGTAGTAAAACACTGATAATATTTAGCTGTAAATTTTCCAATTGCTTTATGATTGTGATAACTGAATTAAAGTAAATGGCTCCATAAGGTTTGAAAATAAATAGGTTGTTATCAGCAATAAAATAAATGATTGGAAAACCTAGACTTACCCTTAAATAAGTTTGTCAGATGCAGTGCTTTAGTTTTGCCACCAGAGGCTGCTGCGATATTATGTAAAGTTATTTAGTTGTCAAGTGACATAAAAGCTTAAAGTCTCTGTGCTGTCTCCTTTTCGAGGGAATAACATATCAGCCTGATCATATAACTGCATGGAAGAGCCTAAGCTGTGGGGTTCCTTAGAGCATTGATGTGCTGTGCAATGGACCGATAGGACTAACGTTTGCATTCCTGTGATTTCTCACATGGTGAGTTCTGATCTCCATTCCACTGCTGATGGAACACCAGTAGGATGTCATTGAAAGTGGAGGTCAGGTTTTTCTCCAAACATCAACCAGGTGGACATAACAGATCTGATGGCACTGTTTCAAAAGAAAAGGGGAGTTCTCCCTGGTATTCTGGTCAATATTTATCCCTCAACCAACGCTTAAAAACAGATATAAAAACAAAAAACTGCGGATGCTGGAAATCCAAAACAAAAACAGAAACAGAAATACCTGGAAAAACTCAGCAGGTCTGGCAGCATCGGTGGAGAAGAGTACAGTTAACGTTTCGAGTCCTCATGACCTTTCAACAGAACTAAGTAAAATTAGGAAAAGGGTGAAAAATAAGCTGGTTTAAGCACCCCCCCTTAAACCAGCTTATATTTCACCCCTTTCCTAATTTTACTTAATTCTGTTGAAAGGTCATGAGGACTCGAAACGTTAACTGTACTCTTCTCCGCCGATGCTGCCAGACCTGCTGAGTTTTTCCAGGTATTTCTGTTTCTGTTTTTGCCTAAAAACAGATTATCTGGTTGTTATTGTATTATTGTTAGTGGGAGCTTGCTGTGTGCAAATTGGCTGCAATGTTTCCTAAATTACAATAGCGGCTATGCTTCATAAAGTTTATGCAACAAGCGGTTAGAATCTAGAATGCACTGCATGAGAGTGTGATGGACGCAGATTCAATTGTGGCTTTTAAAAGGGAATTGAATAATTGTCTGAATAGAGAAAACTTGCAGGGCAATGGGGAAAAGGTGGAGAGTGCGACTAGCTGAGTTGCTCTTGCGGAAATCCAGTGTGGACACGATGGGCTGAACGACCTTTTTCTGTACTGTAACCATCCTATGATTGAATGATACTTCATTGGCTGTTAAGCATTTGGGATGTGTTGAGGTTGTGAAAGGTGTAATATAAAATGCAAGCCTTTTTTTTCTTTATCTCATCTTCTGGACCGTGCACAGTCCATTTTTCGCGAGTGAAATCATTGTATCCATCAGAAAAAAACTGATCTGGCCTGGAGAGGGGAAGGGAGTTTATTTCTGGCACACAACAAAGCTCTCTATCCACACAGTACCTCTCATGTGTTTTATATGTCCCATACACAAATAGCAGTTTAAATGTGTTTTAAAATGTTCTCCCTATTTTTGGAATCTCCTGTGCATCATACTGTTCCTTGCCATTTAAGGACATTTAAATGGCCAGGTAGCTTGCTTCCAGGCTTTTGCTGATGCTGCTCTTGAGCTGATTGTTAAAAGACGAGGACGAAGCAGCCAGGAGCTCACCCAATTTCCTTCTGGCGGAAGTGCCTCGTGTTTGCTTTGCATCTTTGCCACTAGCATATCCCTGCTAATAGCAACTGACTATGTAAGGAAACACAGTTGCCTACCTTCAACCTACCTCTGTCTCAAATCACAGTAGAGCAATCTAACACTACTATTGTGCTTTTGTTGATGAGGTTTTAAGCAGCAACAAAATTTTGCAGTATTACAGAGCATAAACTTGCTTAGTTAGTTAAGTTCTAGGTAAGGTGATCACCTATTAGCTCAAAAAGACTAAAGAATTTGTGCCTATATTTTAAAGCATTATTTTGTATGCTGATAGGCATTTGGATATGACTTTTTAAAATTCTTTTGCTCGCCATTTTCAATTTAAAACAAGTCTACCAGTGATTTCTCTGGAACAAGGGCCCCCAGCTCTTGCTTGGCATTTTAGAATCATGTTCTGGTCTGCTGTGAGTAAGTCTGGGTACTGGAGTTTAGTGTAACCTAACCATTTTCAGGTTAATTTAAGTTACATTCATTGTAACAAGCTAACAAGGTCAAAACGCCATTTTGTGCTAATACTGAGATAAGAAGCCATTTTGATATTGTTAACCTTTTACAACAATATTATGAAGCAGCCACTGACTAGCAACAGATGATTGACCAAATAGTGTACCTCAATTAAGTTACATTTGAAGGATAAGTAATTAATAACCAGTGATTAATTAGAAGTCACTTTATGTTATTTCTGTATTTATCCATTAGCGTTTCTTCTGAGAAAATTAAAGTGCTGTAACAACTGGGAAAGAAATGGGATAAGCCTTGGACTCCCTGCTTATCAGGACCACACATTGTTCTTGATTGTTGAATTTGTCCTAATGAATGGGACTCCTGTGAAAACATCAAGATAAGAGACATAGTTTAAAGGAAAACATTGTCTTAAGTTTAAGACAATGTTCGTAATTAGCTAGAACCAATGGAGTTAACTCTTGGCACATTATTGACAAATTATAGACCAACTAGCCATTTTCAACAACTGGGCTAAGGTAGGCTTACAACATCTTTTGAGTGTAATGAAAGGGGCTGCGGGAACCATCTTTGTGTACATCAAGTGTGGAAGAACTAGTTTAGATCTTTGGGTATAGTTGAGTATCCTATCAGCGCGAAGGTCGTTTCCAGTAAACTTCAGGGCAGATGAGTAGTTAGTACTGGGACTGGTTCAGCAACGGATTGCCTGCCAGTAAAATTCCCAGGAAGGTTAGTGCTTCTCGGAGGCAGTGACTGTTTCTCTGTCGGCGTGAGGAGTTCAAGTTGTTGTCCTCTTGGATTGATCACCCATGGAGTTGGTAGAGTTTCATTGATAGGTGTACTTTACTTATATTCTGCCCCTGTTGGTTGATAAAAATTCAACTAAAATTTGCTTATAATCAATAAGCTTCGATACTATTTACTAATGTGGTGTCTGAGTCTTTGCCTGATGGTTATATCTCTGTCGAATTCAAACCGTTTAAAAGGGCAATTTGGGTTCCAGTATTAGGCAGTGCACAGCTAAATTGGAACGGTCTAAAATAACAAAGACCCCCTTTTATACTTGTAACACTGCTTCTGTGTCACTTTAAACATTATTCTGTGTTGTATGGAAAGTAAGATCTGCTTTAAAAAAAGCTATTGCTGTTACTCAATAATACATACAAAGGGCCAGATTTTCAAAGGGGGACCTGGTTTGGGCGGGACCTGAAAATCACTTTCCTGACGTCTTCTTGGGATCCTAATGCAATTTAAAAGGGCTGGTGTGGGCAGGGAACAGGAAACCGATGTTGCAAATTAAGGGCCTCTTACACTCCATAAGGAGCTTGATAAGGGGCCTGTTAGGTGCAGAATTGAAGTTTTAACGTTTATTTTCACGAACCTGAACAGCCTGGTCCATGTTCGTACACAGCTGTCAGGTTCACCATTGGCCCAATTAAAGTTTTCATGGCTTAATTTTTTACCTGCTTTTCCCAAGACCCACTTATGCCAATGCTAGATCCTTTCATGGCTCCTTTCAGAGCTGTCCACTCTGCTGGCTCACCAAGGAGCTGCCTGCTCTCTTTGGTAGCCCCCAGAATGATTGCCACCTTCCTTTGCCACTGATCCCAGGTTGGCAGCTCCAGCCTTCAGGGGGTGCTTGACGCCACTGCTTGGGCGCTAGGCTCGCCTCTTGGCCAATTAGGCCATTCAAATTTAAAAATAGCATACAAAAGTTATGCTGCTGGGAAATGGGGTTGTTGCAATTATGAAGTTTATAAGAATGTAATGTTTTGGGACTGTGCCTTTAATTTAGGGCAAAATGAAGAGAGTCGTGTGACCTGTTCTGTAGTCTGCCTGACAACAGACTTGGGTGAGGGGCTGTTAAAGATTAAAGGCCCAGATTATTTTACTGGGAAGAAGATACAAGGTGCTTACACTTGGAAACAATGGCAGCAACCTGTGTGCTAACAGTGAGTGATTGTGAGACTACAATGCCCCAGAAAAGTGTTGAGAATATCATGTTGTAAACAGTGTGCTGTAAGTGGTATATATACTTCCAAGTTGGGATCTCAAGGATAGTTAATCAGTATTTCTACTTGGATACAAGGCCCAAGTGATTCACTTTAGCTTTGAGAGGGGAATGGCCTAAGATATCCCTGAAAACGTAAAGACAAGGTTAGTTTGCCATGATTTGGGAGAGCAGCTATGGTTCACCAGGTCGGGGCTCGCATTCAGATCGTAAAGACTGAATTCATGAGGAGTTAAAACAAGGCTGGAAGACTTGCTTCGCTTGCGCTAGAGGGAGAATCTCTGGCGAGGGGGAACCTCACTGTGAAAGACAGTTCTGAGATTAAAAGTTTCCAGGCTGAGAAGGGAAAAGAACAAAAGTAAACCCTTGGGAGCTAAGAATCACCTTGAGCTGGTTCCGTGAGAATTGAATGTCGACTTAAAGGCCAATATAAAGTGTATTTGTGAAGTGTGTTTTCTATTGTGCTAAAAGATAAAGGGGAATGATCTGTTTTGTGGTTTAAAGTACCGCATTAGTTGCCTACAAAGATAATGTTTAGTCAATATTGATTTTAGACTTTTGTTTCAGTAAAAGTCTTAAATGTGAAGTCTTGTTTTGTCATCCTTTTAGCTATTAACTGGAAGTTCAAATTTCTTTTTAAAAGCTATCGGTCTGTACGAAATCATAACAGGGTTGGAATCTGGAATTCATCTGGGTATCGGGCTCCCACCCCACTTTGAAAATCAGCCCAGACTACCCGATAACATTGCTATTCACAGTTATTATTTTCACCACATTTATTAGTCTCACTATCTGTTTTCCTTCTTTATCATAAGGAGTTGGGGAGAAGAGGGATAGATCAGGAGAGCAGGAGGGATTACATGTTGCTTTACAGAGCAAATTGTAAGAATTTTCTATTCACTAACACATATTGTAGACTCCTAGTTGTATCAGTTATACTTAGAGGATATACAAGTCTCCTTGTGTTAACTTTTAAGCCCCCTGTCCATTTTCTTGTTCCTGTGTCTTTCCGTCTACGTCACCAGCCCAACAAATCCACGCAGCCTGATATTCAGCCTGATTATTCTGGTGATCTGAATCCCATAAATAATGCATCTTGGTGTTGGGATTTATAGAATTTCGACAACTTTTTGTGTTGTGCTTGAAATAGGTGCGACTAGAAAGCTGGAGCTACAGATCCGCCTGTTCTACCGGCGCGTTCTCTTAGATCACTGGGAGCACCAGTTCGATATAGCTTTCTGGTTGACTCGCATCCTGAAGCCATGGCCGATGGTGAATCAAGCAAGACTGTTGTACTTACTCTATGGGCCTCTGTCCCTCAGTGATGGTAAGGATTGGCATAAAACATTTATCCAATTTAATATACTTTTGAAAAATTAGTTTTCTCTCATTTTTTGAAGTGCCTGACTCTTGCTGAAGCAGTTTTGTGGGTGCAGGCAAGTTTCTAATACCTCACTCAAATGATCATTCTTCATGTGTGAACCCCCTCAGTAAGTGTGTCAATCAATTGTGATGAGCACCATAGGGCATTCCCCCATCCATTTCATAGCCTATTGTGTGAGATATAAGTGTGAGTATATTGTGTGAGTACCCCATGGTACTATCTCAGTAAGAATCAGCACTTTTACTTGTAAACAAATGGTTTGGCCCCAGTTGGAGTGTTATATTCAGTCCTGGGCACCATGCATTGTTGCGGATGTGAAGGATTTGGAGAGAGGGTGCAGAGAAATTTACTAGAATGATTCCAGGGATTAGGATTACATGGTGTATATAAAAAGAAAGAGGGTGGCTAAAGTGAACGTGGGACCCTTGGAAGATGCGACTGGAGAATTGATAACGGGGAACAGGGAAATGGCAGATAATTTAAACCAATATTTTGCATCGGTCTTTACAGTGGAAGTCACTATAAACATCCCAAAGATATCAGATAAGCAGGGAGCTAATGGGAGGAAAGATCTTGTAACAGTCTCTATCACAAGGGACAAAATATTTGACAAACTGCTGGGACTAAAGGCAGACAAGTCACCAGGACCTGATGGCCTGCATCCAAGGGTTTTAAAGGAAGTGGCTGCAGAGATATTGGAGGCATTGGTTGAGATATTCCAGAACTCATTGGATTCTGGGAGGGTCCCAGTGGATTGGAAAACTACTCATGTGAGGCCCATGTTCAAGAAGGGAGGGAGACAAAAAACGTGAAACTATAGGCCAGTCAGCCTAACATCTGTAGTTGGGAAAGTGTTAAAATCCATTATTAAGGAAGAAATAACAGGACATTTAGAAAACTTAATGCAATCAAACAGAGACAACATGGTTTTGTGAAAGGGAATTCACATTTGACAAATTTGCTGGAGTTCTTTGAGGGATAACAAGCAGAGTTGATAAAGAGGAACTGGTAGATGTAGTGTATTTGGATTTCCAGAAGGCATTCGATAAGGTGCCACATAAAAGGCACAAGATAGGAGCTCACGGTCTTGGGGGTAACGTATTAGCATGGATTGAGGATTGGTTAACAGAAAACAGTCGGGATTAATGGGTCTTTTTCAGGTTGGAAAGACGTAACTAATGGAGCGCCACAAGGATCAGTCCTAGGGCCTCAATTATTTACTATCTATAATAATTTGGAGGAAGGGGCAGAGTGTAATGTATCCAAATTTGCTGATGACACAGAAATAGGTGGGAGGGCATGTTGGACATAAGGAATCTGCAAGTGGATATAGAGAGGTTGATTGAGTGGGCAAAAACTTGGCAGATGGAGTTTAATGTAGGAAAGTGTGAGGTCATGCACTTTGGTAGGAAGAAGCAAAAGGCAGACTATTATTTAAGTAGAGAGAGACTCCAAAAAAGTGCAGCCCAAAGGGAGATCTGGGTGTCCTTGTGCATGAAACATATAGGGCAGAATTTTTCCATCGGCGAGCTAGGGGCGGGGCCCACTCGCCAACATGAAAATGACGCGGGATGATGTCGAGGGGGAATCCCCGACGTCATCTCGCCCCATTTAAGTATTCAGGAAGGTGGGTGGACAGCAAAATCAGCAGTCCGCCCGCCGACCTGTCAATGGCCGCTTGAGGCCATTGACAGGGAAGTTAAATCAATTAAAGACCTGCCCGTCCAACCTTAAGGCTGTTGGACAGGCCAGGAGCTCCAGCGGCAAATAGAGAAAACATGAAACCTCATTCACTGGCGGGATGAGGTTTCATGTCGGTTTTAAAAAACTTTGATAAAGTTTCTGTGATATTTATTAACATGTCCCATCTCATGTGACATTGTCAAATGTGGGGGACATGTTAATAATTTTTTTATTTTTCTACTTTTAAACTTTCAAAAACTTGCAGCGCGCTCCCTGAGGCAGCACTTAGACTCAGGGAAATGTGCACTCTTTCGTGCATATGCGCGAAAGAGGGCACTCTGGCAGTTGGGGAATTACCCACCCCCCCCACCACCACCCCCCTGCACGGGAAGCGCATAGCGCTACCTGTGGGTGGCTCACTGGGCGGGCCTTAATTGGCCCACTCTCTTAAAATGGCGGTGGGGCCTGTTTCGGCGGCGGCGATCGGCTGCCTGCCCGCCCACCACCAAGCCGGTGGGGCCTGCCCGCCCATCAAGGGCAAAATTCTGCACATAAAGTTAGCATGCAGGTGCAGCAAGTAATTAAGAAGGCAAATGGAATTTTGACCTGTATTGCTATGGGGTTGGAGTTTAAAAATAGGGAGTCTTGTTACAACTGTACACGGTGTTGGTGAGGCCTCAACTGGAGTACAGTGTACAGTTTTGGTCCCCGTATTTAAGAAAGGATATACTGGCATTGGAGGCTAGGCTGATTCCTGGGATGGAGGGGTTAACTTATGAAGAATGGCTAAACAGGTTAGGCCTTTATTCATTAGAGTTTAGAAGAACGAGGGGTGATCTTGTTGAAACGTACAAGATTCTGAGGGTGCTTGACAGGGTAGATGTTGAGAAGATGTTTCCACTCGTGGGGGAATCTTGAACTAGGAGACATAGTTACAGGATAAGGGGACACTCATTTAAAACTGAGATGCAAAGGAATTTCTTCTGTCAGGGTAGTGAATGCCTGGAATTCTCTACCCCAGAGAGTTGTGGAGGCTAGATCACTGAAGTATTTAAAGAGGAGGTAGATAGATTTTTGAAATATCAGGGAGTTGAGGGCTACAAGGAGCTGGCATGAAAGAGGAGTTGAGGCCTGGGGCAGATCAGCCATGATCTTATTGAATAGCGGGGCAGGCTTGAGGGGCTGAATGGCCTACTCCTGCTCCTATTTCTTATGTGAGATTGGAGGAGCAGGGGTTGTTCTTCTTGGACAGGGAGGGCTGAGAGGATATTTGAAGGAGGAGCTTACAATTGGGAAGGGTTTATAGGGTAAATTAACGTGTCAGTACAAGAACCAGAAGTAGCTTGAGGGAAAACCTTTTTTCACACGAGTGGTGTGAATTTGGAGTGTACTGCCTTTGAGAGTGGTGGAAACAGATTCAATAATAGTTTTCAAATGGGAAATGGATAAATGAGAGAAGAAAAAATTGTAGGGATATGGGGAATGAGCAGAGGAGTGGGACTAACTGGATTGGCCTTCGAAAGATTTGGCATCAAATTCATGTACCACATGTCCTACATGCTGTACTATTCTATGATGCTTTTCGAGTTTTTTTTTTCCCTCATGAAGGTTCATATTCATGTTGGGCTACAGTGTCACATACATATATTGTGATCCTCTAGTACACTCAGCATTCTTTTCCTGAATGATGAGTCTTATGACGTCAACTATTTTAAAGGTGCTTTATGAATGCAAGATGTTGTTGTTTGTGTATCTTTCATTCTCAGGTCAGATCCACTGGCATCATATGACCCAGTTACCTGCGAGCGAGGACAGTATTAAGGGTATTGCAGCAGCGGTTAGATTGTTACATGAAAATGCCAAGGAATGGACAGCTGATGACATTTTCACCTTGTTAGAAGAATTAGCAGGTAACTGCTTTTTATAGAAAGCCTGAAAAATGTAAGAGAAAGGAGAGACTGTGAGATGTGATGAGTTCCACAGTTTTGGAGCCCTGGGGTAGATTGAGTAAGACTAGTGGATGATGCGATGACTCTCAGTTTCATTTAAAAAAAAACAAGGCTCAACGTAGCATTCAGTGAGGAGAAATATAGAAACAGATGTATAAGTCCAGGCTTGGAAGAAGCAAGATAAGTTCATTCAGAAACGCACTGACTGGTATAATAAGTAAAATTGAGATAGCGGCAACATCTTATTGAAATGTACAAGATTCTGAGGGGGCTTGACAGGATAGATGTTGAGAAGATGTTTCCATTAGTGGGAGGAATCTCGAACTAGGAGACATAGTTACAGAATAAGGGGACACTCATTTAAAACTGAAATGCAAAGGAATTTCTTCTGTCAGGGTAGTGACAATGTTGTGAAGGAGAGTTAAGAGTTACTGAGGGGAAAACAAATTGAATGACGGACTGAAGAAACTAAGCTTGAAGGCATCCTAGAGATAAAGTTTATGGTTGACATTTCTATAATCCCAGAAGCACAGGGACCATAATATCCTGTAGAGGACTTGATCATCCATATCTATAAGTCTCTTTCTAATCTTCAGTCCTTGTTGATAACCAGCAGCTATTTTTTCCAATGTATTGATCAATCAAACATGGAATGTTGTTGATGGAAGCTTAGGCAATGCACCCAGTACATTGTCTCTAGTTATAAACCTCTAGTTCAACTTGGCACGCTAACTTTGCACAGTGTGCTCTCTGCTGGTTAGAAGAATTGTCTGTGTACCAGCCTTATTTTAATGCATAAATACAATGGCCTGAATTTTCAGCTCGACGGGCGAGCGCGATCAGTGGGCCCGGGAGCAGTTGGGAAATGGACCGCTGACCACGATTGGACCCCGACCGCGATTTCATGCTGACTGGCCAGTTAACGGTCAGCCAGCGTGAAGCACGCGCTGAAAAGCCCAGCACTGCCGGGGTGGGGGCGGGAGGAGGGCAGGTGATGATGCCACTGTGGGTGCGGGCGAACGTGGACAGAAATTTCCCTGAAGACAGAGAGCTGCCTCAGGGAGCTGAAGACCTGAAACACAGGAAATAAAGTTTTTTTAAAATCAGGAAAAGCATCGCAATCAGGCACCTGAACATATAGATTATAAAAATACTGTCCACAGATTTTATCCTGTCCTTGGATGAGGTTTGCTGAAAAATTTAAAGGCTGACTGGCCGATTCACCCGTCCGCCAACCATGAGGTTGGACGGTCAACGTAAAATGACACACAATTGCGCCGTTAACGGGCTTAATTGCCCTCTTAATTGTCGGCAGGCACACTTCCGACTGTTGCACTTGCTCACTGATTGCGCGAGCACGGAGTGACTTCAGGACGCTCGCCTGACGTCATCGCATGTGATTTCACACCCGATTTGATCAGGTATGTGCCCTCCTGATCAGCGTAACATTCAGCCCCATGGGGGTTCAGCCCATATGTAATGGTACTGATAGCTCCCAGGTTTGATTCATTGTATGTGCTAAGTTGTTGTTTGGGTCAGTAATGAGAATGTTACTTACAGTTGACCTTGGCAGGCTTGGATTAAAAAAGAGACGACAAAAGCCTGGGTTTCAGATCCTGAGTTATCGCTGCTAAAAAGTACACTGGTAAACTTCAGGCAAAGATAGGATGGAGCTTGAATGTGATGCCTCAAGAGTTCAATAGTCTTCTCACATTCAGTATCTAGACTTAGACAGGAGAAATGACCACTGGGGCAAGGTAGTCGGCTGATGCTGCTGAACATGTACCCAACAGGAGCTTATGCCTTGAGGAAAAGAGGCCTGAAAAGAGGAGAAATTTGAAAAATTTTAGAAGAGAGTGATGATGGAGTCTGCATCTATTCCAGGTTTCCCTCAAGAGTGGCTCCTGGAGAACAGTGCTCGCCTTCTGATTTGTTGTGGGAATAACATGTGCTTTACGTTCCTGGCCAATAAAGCTGTAAATGGGAGGCTCAATGAACTTGCCACACTTATTGTGTTCCTGTCTTTGGTGAGTAGAATGAAAATAACTGAATCAAGTTCTATTAGACATGGGAGAAAATATTTGTTATGGTCAGGTATCCTCAGGCTATTGCAGTTATGGATGTAACTAAGCTGATATTTTTCAACTCATCTGTCCTTGTAAAGTGTTTTTATTAAGGGGATAAAGGCTGGCTAAGTGCAGTTTGGAGAGGGGGAATGGAAATAGTTATTAAGAAAGATTATGAAAATTAAAAGTGGGCTGAAAAGTAGTCTCAGAGCCCCACATTCCAAACCATGGCTTGGATGCCTGCAGGATTTAAAAAATCAAAATTGTAAAGCCCAGGGTGTTAAGACAATTCTTTCCTTTTACAACCGAAATTTGAGTTTGGACATGACCAAAATTGTCTCACCGTCAATTGTAAGGCCCCAATATGGGATGACTTTGAACAAGTCCTATTGAGGGCACAGCACAAAATGTCCCTGAATCAATAAAATTGGCATTAAGTTGGCAATCCTACTGAGAGAGAATGTAAGATTGGCTGGTTGGGGGTGGGGAGTTGAAATGTTAACTTTTGCTTCAGGTGGTATTCTTCAGAGGCTGGGTTTATGGCATATTGTTGGGGCAGAGTGGGGTCAGCTTTACTTTGCACCTGATCTCTGATCTGATTCTGATGAAAGGTCACATTTGAGATGTTAACCCTTTCTTTCTCTTTCAGATGCTGTGTGGCCTGGAGTGCATTTTCTGTTTTCAAATTACAAGCAGAGTTTTACTTTTTATTTAATATTAATCCCTAGCATAGTGTTTGTGCTTGTAGTAGATACCAACACTTTGAACTTTGTGTATAGGTATGTGAAAAGGATGGGTACTGCATGGACTGGACTGTGAAAATGGTTCATAGAATCTGCAAGGTGATACCCAACAGTGAAAGCAGGTGGAATTTTCTACAGGCTATTGAGAAGGTCTTTGCACGGGTTACCATGGATATGATTGAATCCTTAATGTTTAGTGAGTACATTTAATTTATATATTTTTTAATAAGTCAGGAAATAAAGAATCATTTTTGGTACAGGTGTTCACTGTTGGTTAGGGAGGGGGTTCTTAACTTCTGTGCCAATGTTCAGCAACTGTTTCTGGGCAAAGACACTGCTTCACCAACATTGGCTACGAGAAAAGCAACAATTTGTATCTATATAATGCATTTAACAAAATAAAACATCCTAAAAGTGCTTCACAGGGGCTTATCAAGTAAAAAGTGGGTGAATTTGCAAATAACTGAGGTAAGGTTCTCAGCAATCTTCTGAACATGAACATAGAACTCTTCCCCTCATTCATATTTTAACCAATTAAGTGAAAATCTAACTCTGTGAAATGTAAACTCATATATATATCACTCACCCATCTAATCCACTCAACAACTACTCACTGGTTTTTCTTGCTCAAGTGTTCTATTGTTTCAACAATCTGACTTTCAAAGTTTAACTTCTGTACAAGTCAAGGGGATGTTCATTCTATAGTAACCTTTCTAAATTGCTGAGGTGATAGCTGGGGTTGTATAACTTAGAATCTGCTGAATTACCCCATCTCCATCTGATTTATCTTTACTCTCATTGGTCCAGCTAATTGTTGACTCAACTTCCATCAGCCTTTCAGGCAACACATTTCAGGTCAGAACAACTTGGTATGTAAAAATGTTTCTCCTCATTTCCCCTGGTTCTTTTGCCAATTATCTTAGACCTGTGTTCTCTGATTACTGATCCTTCTGCCAATTGACAGTTTCTCCCTATCTCTCAAAACCCTTCAAGATTTCGAACACCTCCATTAAATCTCTCTTTTGCCTTCTCTGCTCTAGGGAGAAGAATCCCAGTTCTTTTAGTCTCTCCACAGAACTGAAGCTCCTCATCTCCAGTACCATTTTAGTAAATCTCCTCTGCTCTCTCTCCAAAGCCTTGACATCCTTTTTTGAAATGATTCAAAACAAAAATCAGCTTCAAAGATCCAGAATTAAAGTATGAAGTTCAAAAACACTTAAGGACTGTGGATTAACAGACAAGAGTTCAGCCAATTGGCTAGTAGTGTGCTTACTAATGGCCAAAGTGCTTGCGAGAAAGCCACATTCAAAGAATGGTTATGTGGTTATGTTGGCAAATGAGACTGCTCCTGGGGACTTGCAACAAATTTTTAACTAATATATAATATTCAAGATTAAAGAATATGTAAACTGATTTTTTGAAACCAGTACTGACATTGGGCTTTTAATTCAGTGAATTTAAAACCCATAGGGAATTCAGGAGAAACTTCTTTTTTCAGGGTGGTTAGAATGTGGAACTTGTTACCACAGGAAGTATTTGAGGCAAAATAATACATTTAAGGGGAAGCTAGCTAGATATGGGAGAGCTTGTCGTGCAGTGGGCAGTTTCCTTGCCTCTGAATCAGAAGTTCTGGGTTCAAGTCCCACTCCAGGGATTTGATGGCCATGGAAGGAGTATGAGTATTGTGGCCAAACTGACTAATCCACTGTGGCCAATCCATCCAATATGCCTATGGCAGGCAGTAAGAGTGGGAGAATCTCCTTGTCAGTCATGCTTGATGTGGAGTGGTACCCCTCAAGCTATAGCCTCTGGTAACAGGCTGGTAACCTGTTCCAGGGAAAAACTAGCCTTGGAAACAGATGTGCTATTAGATACAGGAAAGCCTCTAAGTCTAAGATGAGCATGAGTGAGGAAAGGAATAGAAGAATGTCATGATATAATTAGGTGAAGAAGGGGATAAGAAGCTTGCGTGCAGCATAAAAAACAGATCTACCCTGTTGTACCAAATGGCCTGCTTCTGTAAATTCTCTGTAATCTATTATGACATCATTAGTCAGATTGCTGTGAATGGCCTTTATGATATCATAAGCTTAGCTACAGTCATTGACTGTTGTTTTCAGGCACATGCTAACAAACAAAATTCACAGGTCAATCAAATCAAATATTCTTTTAAGGACCACTTGGTTATCTGTGATCTGAACAATTTGAAGTTAATGATCATGGTAGGTGGGGGAGGGTGGCAGGGTTGGGGAAACTGGGAAGGAGAAAGAAAGTAAATCAGCGACAATAACAACTTACATTTATTTAGTGCCTTTAGGATAATAAAACCTCCCAAAGTGTTTATTGGAGGATTGTAAAACAAAATATGACACCAGGCCACATATTAGGCCAGGTGACCAAAAGCTTGGTGAAATAGCTAGGCTTTAAGGAATGTCTTAAAGGAGGAAAGAGAGTTGGAGAGGTGTAGGGAGGGAATTCCAGAGCTTTGCTGGGACTAGGCAGCCGAAGGCACTGCCATCAGTAGTGAAGAGATTAATATGAGCACAGGGTATCTTGAAGGTTGTAGGGCTGCAGGAGATTGAAGAGAAAAGGAGGGGTGAGGCCATGGATGGATTTGAAAGAAAGGATGAGAATTTTAAAATCAAGCCGCTTCTTGACTAGAAGCCAGTGTTGGTCAGTGAGCACATGGGATAGTTGAGTCTAGAGATAACAAAGAAATGGATGAGGGTTTCAGCAGCAGATGAGCTGAGGCAGGGGTGAAGTCGAGCAATGTTATGGAGGTGGAAAAAGACTTAGTGGTGGCGTGAAAAATAGTCATAAGCTCATCCTCGGGTCAAATGTGATACCAAGATTACCAGCAGTCTGACTTGCCAGGGAGAGGTATGGAGCTGGTGGCTAAGGAATGAATTTTGGAGTGGGCACAGAAAACAATGGCTTTGATCTTCCCAATATTTAATTTTAGTCCAGGATTTCACAGCATGAAAACAGGTTTCTTTATTCTTTCATGGGATCTGGGTGTCATGGGCGTGACCAGCATTTGTTGCCCATCCCTAATTTCCCTCGAACGGAGTGGCTTGCTAGGCCATTTCAGATGGTAGTTAAGAGTCAACCACATTTGCTGTGCTGGAGTCACAGGTAGACCAGACCGGGTAACGATGGCGGATTTCCTTCCCTAAAATGGCATGAGTGAACTAGATGGATTTTTATGGCAATTGATGATAGTTTCATGGTCGCCATTACTGAGATTAGTTGTCAGTTCCAGATTTTATTAATTACATATAAATTCCAGCAGCCGCTGTGGTGGGAATTGAACTCATGTCTCCCAAAAGCATTAGCCTAGACCACTATATTATTAGCCAGTGACATTATCACTACACCACCGTCTTCCCCCGAAGCGCTTTCTAATTCAAAACTCCTTCATATTGGCAATCAGTGTTTGGGGAATGATGCCAATTGAATCGGAAAAGTTAAATGATGAAAAATGGTAGTAGATTTGATTCATGGGGCTGAATTTTACCGGCCCCCAGAAGGCAAGGAGAGGGATGGAGGCTAAAATTGAGGCTCCCTGACCATGTCCCGCAGTCAGAGAATTTTACCAATGACATGACTGGAATTGAAGAGGCTACCTGCACCAAGGAGGCAGGCAGCCAACTTCTACAAATTAATGCCCAATTAGGGGCCATTTAATGGTGCTGTTGGCATTTTGTCATTAGCGGATCAACCCCCCTGCCTTGTAAGGAGGCGGCCAGTTAAATGGAGGCAGCCTCCCAGTGGCAGCCCTGGGGCAAAGGTTTATAGACAAAAGAGGGGGCCACAGGCAGGGAAGACAGTACCACAGCCCCAATGATTTCCCGAGAAGCAGTTTCCCTTCTTGCCTCAGCCCTGTATATTTTTTAAAGATATTTTTTGCCTACCTTCTGTAGGCTGTAGGGCTCTTAAGTGGTGCTGCTGATGCTGCCTTCTGATTGGCTGCTGCCCCTTAAAATGTCAGGCCGTCCACCCAATTGGTAAAATTCATATTGTAATTTCGTAATATGGATTAGTTTTATTGTGTTCATTCAGCCTGTTTATAATTTGAGTTCATATTTGTTTTTGTTCCCCTTGTTGTTTCTTCTACTCAAATAATTTAGCCCATATCCCCCAAACTTAGTAGAGCTGAAATTCATCTTGGGCACTTGTGCAAAATAGCGTAAACAAATCAGCATATTTTACATTTGCGCATGATTTTCTTTTCAACATCAATGGCAAAGTAAACCCAGTGGAGTATAAAGCGAGCTGTCGATTTGCTTTCACCCATTTTGTACAAATCCACCCACCCCAGGATCAATTTTACCTCCAATGTTTCTTCCAGAAGTTTGAAGCATTAGGTGAGAAATTGAGTGAAACTATTGGTAAACTGACTATTAATCTTGCGTTGAAATAAATTCTGCTCCCTTATGTGGTTTCAGAAAGCTTGTTCCATTCTTGAGTCCATGTCATCCTACACCCTCTAACAAATGCAGAATAAAAAAAAAACAGTTCTGTCCATTACAGTAATTTATCCTGACAGCTCCTGCTTCCTCCAATGCAGCCTTGCAGCTTTCCCTTACCTAAAACAAACGACAGAAAAATATGATAGCAATTATGACAATCGGCTTAATAAACTACATGTGGTGAAAAATGGCAAGATTTCTTGAATGACTGCACGCAAATAGAATATATTTGTACAGGAATTCATCTAAATACTTTTTATAATCCCATCCCACCCCATCATACTTCTGTTATTTACCACTTATCCTTATTAGGGAGAATTTCAACCCACCCCGCCTATTGGGGTCGGTGTGCAGTTAAAATAGCTGTAAAAAGACCTACCGGACCTTTCCTGCTTGATTCCTGCCCGCTATTACATTAACTAGGCCTCTTTGTTAGGTGTTAGAGGTAGACACCTACATACATACGAACATACGTAATAGGAGCAGGAATAGGTATTCTGCCCCTCGAGCCTGCTCCACCATTCAATAAGATCCTGGCTAATCTGTTTGTGTTTTGAGTTCCACATTCCTGTCTACCCCCGATAGCCTTTCATTCCCTTACCTAACAAGAATTTATCTACCTCTGCCTTAAAAATATTCAGTGACCCTGCTTCCACCTCCTTTTGAAGTAAAGAGTTCCAACATCGCACAACCCTCTGAGAGAAAAAAATTCTCCTTATTTCTGTCCTATAAGGGCAACCCCTAACTTTAAAACAGTGCCCCCTAGTTCTGGACTCACCCACAAGAGAAAACATCCTTTCCATATCCACCTTATCAAGACCATTCAGGCTCTTTTATACTTCAATCAAGTCACCCCTCATTCTTCTAAACTCTAGTGGAAATAAGCCCAGCCTGCCCAGGTCTTGCTGCATCTGTGCATGGAAAGCTTCACTATCTGAGGGGTTGTGAATGGAACTATACAATGTGCAGACGTTAGTGAAAACCCCATTTCTGACCTTATGATGCATGGAAGGTCTTTGAGTAAGTAGTTGAAGATGGTTTGGCTTAGGACACTGCCCTGAGGAATTCTTGCAGCAATCGCCAAGGGACAGAGATGATTGATTTCCAACAACTACTATCATCTTCTTTTATGCTAGGTATGTCTTCACCAGGGTAGAGTCTTCCCTGATACCCATTGACTTCAATTCTGCAGGGCTCTTTGATATCGCACTCAGTCAAATGCTGCTTTGATGTTGTGAGCAGTCACTCTCAGCTCTGGAATTCTGCTCTTTTGTCCATGTTAGGGCCAAGACTTTAATGAGGGGCAGAATTTTCTCTTCCAAAGACTGTATGGTGGCCGGTGGGTTTCGCGGTGCGTTTCTCACTGGGTGATGGGGTAGGAACTCGCACCTGGTTTCATGCTTGGAAGCTCATTAATTATGCATCAGCGAGTAGCTCGTTGAATCACATGGGGGCGGGGCGGGCAATGATTCATCCACTCTACCATTACCTAATAGAGTTGAAGGTCCGGGTGCCACATTTAAACACCACCCGAACACACAGTACTCTCAGCAGATCAGCTGGTTGTCAGGAAAAGCCTTGCAATGTCTGCACCAAGGAAGAAAGCTGCACTGAGGTTCAGCAATCACTCCCTTGAGTCCCTCATATGTGCAGTCCGCCAGCATCTCGATGTCCTCTATCCAAGGGACGGCTCCAGGAAGCCCACCAGTCTCACCTCGCCAGCCTGGGAGACGGTTACAAGGAAGGTCAGCTCGTTGGGCACCTGCCCAAGAAACGCAATCCAGTGCAGGAAGAGGACGAATGATCTCTTCGGCTCCGCCAGAGTAAGTCAACCTCCAGCTCGCTCCAATCTCTGGCATCATGCACTCAAAGGGTTACACTGCTCGGGGTTCTCACACAATATTAGCGGGGGACACATCAGCACTAATTGTCTCATGGACACTTTAACATCACCAGCATCTCATCTATCATGCTCACAAACTCAATCTTCAGTTCTTACTGGGGAGGGCTAGCACACATAGCAGACATGCGTGCTTCCCAACCTCTCCTCCATCTTTTCTCATCACATTCCATTCCATTTATCTTCGTGCAGGCTAAGCTTGCCCACAACCGCAGGGTCATATCCCAAACGAGAGGATGGAGGGCAGACACCCATGAGCTGATCCACTTTGAGGAGGATGCTGCCGAGTTGGTGGGCGACAACAAGGATTGCTCCTGTGGGGAAGGCGAGATTGGCCTCCCCCAGCAAGCCAGCCTGGATGAACCATCCATGAGTTGATCACATCCTGATAATTTCAGTGAGTGACATACAATGTTGTATTCTGCCTGCTTATGAACTATATTTATCTTCTCTCTCTCTTACAGGCACTGGCAGGTCCAGACAGACCACCAAAGGCTCAGACGGGAGCCTTATTAATATATGCTAATGTCTATAGTACTCCAGTGCCTTTTCCCCAGTTTAATGGGAAAGAAGAAGAAACAGTCTTCTGCAGTAAATTAGTGATAGATGGTGGTGTACTGATAATGTCACTGGACTAGTAATCCAGAGGCCAAGGCTCTGGGGGCATGAGTTCAAATCCCACAATGGCAGCTGGTGGAATTTAAACTCAATTGATAAGAAACTCTGGAATTGAAAGCTAGTTTCAGTTAAGGTGACCATGAAGCTAGCATCAATTGTCATAAAAACCCTCTGATTCATTAATGCCCTTTAGGGAAGGAAATCTGTCATCCTTACCTAGTCTGGCCTATATGTGACTCCCGATCCACGGCAATGTGGCTGACTCTTAACTGTCCCATGAAATGGCCTAGCAAGCCACTCAGTTCAAAGCCAATTAGGGATGGGCAACAATTGCTAGCCTTGCCAGTGACTCCCACATTCCATGAAAGAATACAAACTTTTCTTAAGTGGGGCCAGGATGAATAGAAATGCTGTTTATCTACATGCAAGTCCTTCCTCTTCAAATGATGATGAAATGAGGGGGAGGGAACACAGTAACCAATGACAGGCAGGACGTTTCCTTGATCTTGCTTGTTTTGAAGTATTTCAAGGGGTCTGGCATTAATGTTGAGAACTTCCAAGGCACTCCTATTGTGTCCCTACATCTGTTGGTTCAACGTATAGCTGGTTATGATGATGGAGGCTGGTACTGGAGATCACGGCATATAAATCAACCTTTGAAGCTTTGAAAAGTCCTTCCAAAAACCAGGGTCGACTAATATGCTGAGTATAAAATGTGTACCACTGATGTTGGTGTAGGGAAGATCACCATTTTGAAATGTGAAAAAAAGCAATGTAACACCGGTAATTCAAATTAAATCAATGTGAATGAATTCATTCCACAAGGATATTTTAACTAAAATCAAAATGTTTTAAAAACTGGCGAATTCATTGTCTTTTGCATCTGAGGCAAAGATTTCATTGGAACCCACTCTGGATCAGATTTGGCATTTTCGGTTTCAGGTTCACCCCTCAACAACAAACCATCTTTCCTCTCCATCCATTAAATTGGATAGTCCACATTTTTTGAATGATCTGATGACAATCTACTGTCCCTCCGACAATGCGGCACTCCCTCGGTACTGACCCTCTGACAGTGCGACACTCCCTCAGTACTGACCCTCTGACAGTGCGGCACTCCTTCAGTACTGACACTCTGACAGTGCGGTGCTCCCACCATTTTGAAATGTGAAAAAAAGCAATGTAACACCGGTAATTCAAATTAAATTAATGTGAATGAATTCATTCCACAAGGATATTTTAACTAAAATCAAAATGTTTTAAAAACTGGCAAATTCATTGTCTTTTGCATCTGTGGCAAAGATTTCATTGGAACCCACTCTGGATCAGATTTGGCATTTTCGGTTTCAAGTTTGATTTGATGACGAAACCACAAAAGCAACAAGTAGGGCAGCATGCATGTTTCCACTCTTTGTGAAGATTTTTTCTCCATCAACCATCTACCTATTCCATTCGGCACAAGCATGAACCTTGAACGGCTTGTTGAGGCATACATCCAAAGGTTGAACTACGGATGTTGGACCCCCAATATTTGCAATTCAGATGTTATTTCTTCGCAAGCGCCTTCTGATCTCATCTGTTATCTGGGATCTGAAAATGTGTCACACTAATAAGCTGCATTCTTTCCGTACATCACCTTGATGTCTATTCTACACATTACTGATCCACAACTTCACTCCATCCTAATCCCTTCAACCATCGTCATAAGCATGCACAAAAACTCCTTCAGGGAACTTGATTTTTGGCATGGTTTTAAGTTTGAAAATTAGCATAGGCTTTAATTGCATTCCATCAGCCATGCAGACTAGTACCACTGTGAATCTTGTCTTCTCATGGCCTGTGGTTTTTACTAGAACTGTTTTCAAACCCTTCTACTCCACAATTTGGTTGTTGGGAATATTGAAATTCATGGGCATTTCATCCATGTTGCTGATGTGACTTAATGGGTATTCATGTTTTTGCCGCTGTCTGATGATGAATTCCTGGAAGCTGGTAATTTTGGCACTGAGGTCTTTTGGTAGTCTTTGATTAATCTTGGTTATTCTGCCGCAACACTAGACATTTTGGATTTGTAAAACAGCTACACCAACTAACTGTTGCTCTGAAATATTTGCTGGATGCTGGGTTTGATTTGACCCACTTAAGTATGTATATGTTGTAAAGAACATATCTTTTTGTTTCTGTTGGACTGGGGACTAAAATGACAATGGCTGCAGTTGAAAGACATGTCTACTGTACAGTGCGAGAGATATATACAATGTTGCTGTCCTGGAACAGAGTGTGCCATGAAAGACAGGATAGTATTGAGGAGGAGTCCGGTCTAATGAGGAACTGCCTGGCAACAACGTTTAATTGGCTCCTGACCAGGGTTTGTGTGAGAGCAGTGCAACAAAATAGCTCCTAGCCTGAAAAGAAAAAGACCTAAACCTCTTGCTTCTGTGTGTGTCAGAGTCCAGTAATTGTACAATAATAGCTAGCTGGCTTTTTCTCCTCATATCTCTATAACCTGCTCTCTCTCTGAAAACTCCTGTCAAGAGGCAAAAGGGAAAATCACTGTTAGAGACATTAAAAGAAAAAGCTCAACCAGTGAACTAAAGACTGAAAGTGCTGGGAAGATCACGTCTTGTCATCAACAAAAAACTGAAAGGAATTTGGAAGACTGATGAAAATCAGCCCATTGACTCCTATACTCTGGAATTGGTGCAATTGAACTGTTTTCACTCACCCATAAAATCCATGTTTTTGTGTGTCCTGTACGTGTGTGTATAGCGATTTAAGAAGGGGTAGAGTTTAGGTTATAGAGTTAGAAATTAGCAGTTCATATTTCTTTCTTTTGCCACTGGTTAAAGACAATTTGTTCAATAAACAGTTATTTACTTATTAAGTTTGCAAACCTGCTGTACAATTCTGTTAACCTAAATTAAACAATTAGGTGGTTTGATCAAACTTTTTTACATTTGTCGCGGTTGGTGGAGCTGTGGGGCTTGATATTGCAGCGCACTATCCCCAGTGAGTCGTGACAATGTGCATTGCGTTTCTAGTGATGATGTAATCATTTGACGATTTTTGAAGACCCATTCCAATACATGCTTCTCAAGATCAGACCAGTGGCTGGCCCCTGTTCTCATGGCGCATTTCATCTTAGGCATCTACTTCAGGGCAGTTTCCATCTTCCATTCCCACATCAGTTTTTTGGGAACACTGAGTTCCCAGCGTCGCAGCGCGGTTATTTCACGAGTTAGCAGGTGTTGTGACTTTTAACTTGAAACCAGCTTTGTACTTTTTTCTTTTTGCCAGAAGACCCATTTCTGTTTGTTGTTCGCCATTTGCAAGTCTGCTCTGTCTGCATGTGTTTTAAACTTGCATCTTCTTGGCAACATGGCCCGTATCACCTGCTTGATCCCAGGCACCAACTTATAAGATGAGTAAAACATGCATTTCTGACATGAAAAATTGAGGCCGGCTCCTAAAGCGAGTATAGCATGCCTTAGCAGAAAAAAGGGAGGTGGACTTATAAGCAGAGTATAGTCCTAAACATGATTCTTGGCACAGAAAAAGTGGGGTCGTCTTCTACACCAGGTTGACTTACATGCCGCGATCAACAGTAATTTTGGCTGAAGGATTTGGTGCCCCGAGGCTGCTTAGCTAGCATTGTAGTTCGGATGTCCAATTTGACCTGCAGCCCCCAGATGTTAGTGGGGTCTAAATTGCAGCATGATGTAGGCTGACTTCTTGTCCTGATAAAAAGGTTTGTGAATCTTTGGAATTCTCTACCCCCCCCAGATCTATGGACCTTCAGTTGTTGAGTATATTCAAAACAGATATCAGTTGATTTTTGGATGCTTTGGGAATAAAGCGATAAAGGTAAGGTGGAATTGAGGTAGAAGATCAACCGTGATCTTCTTTCTAACTTTATTAGAATTATTTATCAAGAGGCTTGCAAAGCCATTTCAGGGGGCATTAAGATTCAACTGGAACTGGGCTGATGTACAGGCCGGACTAGAGATGACAGGCTCCCTTCCCCAAAGGGCAGTAGTGAACCAGTGAAACTTATACCAATCCAACAGCGTTCAGTTGTTTTTCTGGTGGTGGTGTGTTACAATTCACTCAGGGAGAATGTTCTTCACGTCGGTGGGGAGTTGTGCGCAGGCGGGTGTGGAGCCAATCAGCGCCCCAATTGGCTGGGTGCTGCCATTTTACGTGGGTGCGCCAATTAAGGCCCACCCAGCATGACTCGCGCCTGGAAGTGCTGAGGGCTCTCTGTGCGGACCGGAGGTTGGCCTGCGTCGGGAGTGTGCTCTTTCACGTATGTACGCGAAAGAGCTTAGAAATCTTACTGAGGCACAGAGGTGCCTCAAGGAGATTAGTTTTAAGTTTAAACAGTCTAATAAAGTGTTGTAAAAATTTTTGTGATGTGCCCCCTCATGTGAAACCGTCACATGAGCTGGGACATGTGCATCAATTTTAATAAAAATTTTTCTGAAAATTTTAAATCATTCATGAAACCTCAGTCCGCCTGTGGATGAGGTTCCATGAAAAATGCGAAGGCCGCCTGGGCTCTTCGCCTGCCCCCCTGCCAACCTTAAGGTTGGACGGGCTGCTCAGCTGATTGCCTTAATTGCTTTTTAACAGCCCTCAATAGGCCTTTGACAGTTCGGCAGGTGCACAGCTGACTTGGCTGCGGGCCTGCGGAACTGAAAATCTAAATGACGTGCGGTGGCGTCAGGATGCACGCCCAACGTCATCCCACATTATTTTACGCCTCGGCGAGCGAGACCCGCCCCTGAAGCGAGCTGAAGATTCTGACCATGTGCCTTTTCTACACGTGTAATAGTCTGGAGTATCCTGCTTTCTACCCTTTATGTCACCATTAGCACATCCTTCAGCTAATATCACCACCGACAACACCCCTTTCACCTTTTGTTTATGACATCTTTGGCAATCTCTCCTTTGCCTCCTCCTATCACGGGCCCTCTATCCAACTTCACCTGTTCAACCCCCCCTTAAACAGCTTATATTTCACCACATTTCTATTTCTCTTTAGTTCTGATGAAGAGTCATATGGACTTGAAACGTTAACTGTCTTCCTCTCCACAGATTTTGTCAGACCTGCTGAGTTTTTCCAGCAATTTTTGTTTTTGTTTCAGATTTCTAGCATCCGCAGTATTTTGCTTTTATTATAGTAGTCTGGAGCTATGGATAGTGATGATAGAGGCTCCAATGTTCTTTCCATCACATGGCTGACCAGGAATCTCTCCCACTCTTATTGTCTGTCATTGGCATATGTTGGAAAGCAGGATTTGCAGGTTGATACTCAACCTGTTTATGTTTTTCAAGTACTGGGCTATTGTCATTTTTCATATTGATTTTGTTGATTATTTCTGTGCAGACATGCAGACAGAAAACTCTCATGACATCAATAACCAATGGAGAACAGTGCTAAACCTGATAACATGACCGGTTTTATACATATACAGTCGATGAGTCGAGGGACATGCCCACAAATCTGTGTTAAGCGGAGCTCCGTGATAGACGAGGAGGCCTCATTCCCACATGAATGGATCTCTATGTAACCTGGCATGCCTACGAATGTGGCCTACATCAAAAACAACATTAGCGATACTCGAGTTTAGTCATACTTGCAGGCTTTGCACATTCTTTCACAGGGAAATATGGATGTCAAATGATAGCTTACTCAACGCTCCATGATTTTGTGCTCTTGTGTGGTCTAACTCTGCTCTGATTGGTTGGCATGGTGTTATGACAAGCTTATACAAGATTGGCCAATCTGGAGCTTCCGGTGTGGAATTTCGGTTTATCACGGGCATCATTCTATGGGATTTGCTATTCTGCCAGCAGGATTGGTTGACAACTTTGACATAACTGGAATTTCATGTCACCTGAGTTTGACTCAATGCAATTCGACTGTATACATTTGAGATGACATGATCACTGAAATAAACCCAAGTTAATGACTGTACTTGTGCCCATGTTAATCTAGTTTCCTCACACTGTCAAACCAAGTAACAATATCAAGAAATTCCTCCCATAAGTAGGCAAAAAGCCTTGGAGACAAAATAAATCATTGTTCTTGTTCCTGATTGTGTTATTCAGTTCCATTTACTCTCCTGGGTCTGAATATTGGGAGGGGGTATAAACAGGCAGATGCGATATCACCAGTTTTGTGTTCCTGCCCAAGTCGAATTTACTTCTATAGAAATTAACAAATGGACTTTGCAGCTGTGTTATAGTTTTTGTATGGGTTTCTGTTACTGAAAGTAATTCTTTAAATGAGATGAAGTGTAATTAAATTTGCTAATCCGATAATGGCTAATTTGCCGCTGCACTGTTTGTGTTGCAGGCGGCCTTGATGAAGACGAAGGCGTAACATACAACATGTACAATATGGTGAATGCTCAAGCAGAGTTTCATAAAGAAGTCATGCTTTGTGCTTTCAGCAACATCCTAACGTGAAAGGCATTCTTGAAATCAAAAGTAATACTTTATATAACCTAACCTATTGTCAGACCAAACAATCTTCTGCATTCCTTTTTTGCTTATATTTCCCTGGCCAATTGAGAAAACAAAACAGTTTTCCTTTCACTTGGGGCAGCATTCATTTTGAGCTCTAAGAGTAAAACTTACTCCAGAGATCAGTGTGGTTAATTCTTGAACCACCGATTTTAACTGTTAGAGGTGTTGGAGAGCTCTGCATACCTGTTAACTGGTTTTGGTCTGGACGTTTAGGTAATATCCATCCATCCCATATTCATGCTTTCCTCTTGGTTATTTCCTTCATGAGTCCCTCTTTCACTATGCTTCTGCTTGAGGGATTCCTCGATCTCCTGGAGCACTTTAAGATTCCTCAAAGAGTCGATTGTTTCTCTGTTCTTAATGCCGTTGTACTCAAACAAGGCCCGAATCACCACTTCTGGTGAGCGCTCCAACACCTCTAACTTAAAACTTTCTGAGGGTAAAAATTACTCCAGTTAAAATCAGTGGTTCAAGAATTAGCCACACTGATCGCTGCACCCGATTTTCCAAACTGCTCTCCTGTGAAACAAGAGTTCATGGCAAAAAGAAAGTCACACAGCACTCAGAACTCCGAGGCATATGACACATGGTTGTGTTAGATAAAATGTTGCATTATATATCTGTGTGTCCAAAGTAGAGCTGGGCTAAAGTGCTGCAGTGACGAGCGCATAGTAGATTTTGGCATGCTGAGAGGAGTGCTCCAGTGAGCTGAGGATATTATGAAACACTTGCAGATGTTGGACTTGGATAGGGACGCAAAATAGGCAGAATTGCATCTTCCACTTATTGAAGTTGATGGGATTGGAAATCAGGCAGAGTATATAACAGGCAACCAATGCAATACTGTTCTGCTACCTCCCCACCCATGTTCCAATTACATCCCCTTGGATTTTCTAGCCCTCAACTTTTCTTGTTCTGTTTCAAAGCTGCTGTTCGCTGTTGCTGCTGCCAGGACACCTGAAAATTAGGTTAGTTAGGGTTACTTTAGAAATCGGCTTTGTCTTGGACTTTACTCTAATGTCCTAATATCTTCATTGCATTCATGCCACTTCCGTTCTTTACTATTTAATAATTCTAGTGCTTGGTCAAGAAAACTGGGTAGATAAAGCTGATGGCTTAGTGCAATGAAGTGAAAAGAAAAGAAGTCACTTGTTGGTGAAGGTTAAAATTCTGCTGTATTTAAAGCACTGGTTAATGTTTTCATGTAAGATCCCCATGCATTATTTTAACTGAATCAGTAACACATTTAAAATAAGTAGGTTAAAGATTTTATTCAAACACATCCAAAGGAACTTTACGCAAATCTGTTAACTAGTGTGCTAAAAATAGTGCCCAGTGGAATTTAGGCCACACAAATTTGACGTATCTCTATAAAGAGAAATTAAAGGAATTTATAAAATATGCTCAGAACACTATTCCAGTATCTGATTCTTAGCACTACTATTTCTTTTTTTTTGAGCCCATTAATTACTGGTAGATTTCTCCTGGCAAAACCCACGTAACTCAGTGCACAGTGAATTGCCCTCAGGGTGATGCTGTGTGTTTGGTGTGGGGATCTGCAGCTTAACCAGCCTTGTACATTGCAGGCACATGTATGTGTCACAGAATGGTGAAGCCCAAATAAGGTTTGTTTGATATTATTGCCAAATTTTATAAATTACAGATTTTCCCTTCTCTTTAGGTTCCTCCAATACTGCACTGCATTTTCTTGCTGAAAGGTCATGCATGTGAGCTGCTCCTGAACTCCTGGCTGTACGTCAGCTCAAGCTAGCCACTAGCTAATGTACTAGAAAGAACCCATTTTTTTTCATCTTCCCATTATTTCTTCCTGGGGTGAATTCTCAGAGCTCTGCTGAGTGTTTTTCCCTTCAGCAACACAACTGAGGTTAGAATTTTGACCTATGCGACATTGTGAGCAAGGAACCAGTACCTTAAGACATAGTTGTATTAATACGCTGGCTTAAGCATAGATCCATACCCTCTGAACACTGCTGTTTCTTTTCACCCTGCATGTCACCAATCCCTTTTGCACCTGGTGAGGGCTTGTGGAAAGGAGACTCGTATTTTTTTGTTACAACTCTGACGGTTCCTTTTCGGAGCCCAGGAAAAGTTGAATTTTGTTGCTGTTGGAGGTGCAGAAATTGTTTCCTTTATGCTGGTGTGCTACCAGCTTATTTCTGACAGCACAGCAACAATATTAGAAAGCCTTCAGAGCAAAAAAGCACTGCTTCACTGCCATAGTAGTTAATATGTTACCCACCTCCATTACATAGTAATGACAGGTTTAAAAATTAATCATCCACTTACTGGGAGCAGTCGCTTATAACCTTGTTAGCAATCTTTTGTCCACCCAGTAACTATTGTCTACTGCTAGCTAAAATACATAGGGAAATTGGAAGATGTCAGTATTAGAGGACTTCTTAACATTGGGGCGTATCGGGACAGTTGTGGTTCGGTTGTGTGGAAGAGTAAATTCCTGTTGTTAATTGCCATTTTGCATTCCACTTAATGAAAGAAGAAAAGCTAAACACACAGCCTGGGATCTGTCATCCTCCCTTGTCAATTCTTGGGCTGAGTGATAGGAACGAAAAATTCCTGTGCATGCCCACCAGTTAGTTTTCTGCCAGTTACCTTCAGTTCACCTGCTTTGATGCGTGGGGATTTTTGAATACCACACCATTGAGAGAAATGTATCAATACAATGTGTTTCACTCCATTTGTGTGATAAAAACTCTGGACACCAATATTACTCTTCACCACTGGCATTCAGAATTGCTTAGTGGCTACAGGAGCTTTTTCAAAGCTTTAAAACCAGAAAGTCCATGCAATTGATCATGGGCCAAAAAAAGAAAAAGGAAATTTGCTGTTTGCCAGCAGCTTGGAGGCCCTCCACATCAAAGTACCACTCCCATCCTAGCCAGACTCGCTGACACTTGTGCACCTGCCAAACATATGTTACTAAACCCGAGGTTGGAAAGATTGGCTGGGACCTGGTGCAGGGTTTATTTTCTGCTCCACTGAAGGTGTGGCTCATTCCATGAAAGTAGAAAGCCTCGCCTACAATTTGTGGTTCTTCATACATGTTTTTAGCCTGGGCAAGAAATCACTGCATCATCATGAGTAACCTGACCATAACAACCAGCTAATGCTCTATCCCATTGGAGGAATGGAGACTTCCTCCCTTCCTTAACACATATAGAGTTGCAAAGAATTGTAATGAACTTTAATGCCCTTTTATTTATTTCTGTTGGTTTAAGACAATGTATATTTTTATTCAAAAATTAAGTGTTGATTGCACTTGTTCCATTAGCCTTTTTTTCTGAGGAGTTGCTGAGACCAACATGGTACACACAGTTGAAATGACACAGGGAACTACATTTTTTTGTCTGTTAGTTAAGGTGTAGATGTGGCTAAGATGTGGTGGGGTTATGGCTTTTTGTTCAGCTTTACCATTCCCATAAAATGTGTAAAGATATGGGTTCCAGCTCTGTTGTTGTGAGCACTTGTGTAGTACTAAGCCACAAAGAAACAGAAACAAATAAAATAATAATGTTAAAATTAATCATAATTCTTTGTAACTCTTATTTTTGAAGAAATAGGAGTGATGAGGCTACCTCCTTAAATGCATACAAAGGTCAAATGCAAAATATATCAGCTAGAAATTAGCTTTAATTTAAAAATAGATATATAAGTACATTATTTATTTGTTGGAGTATTTGCATACGGTCATTTATGTGCAAGTTAATTTCGATTATTTTAATATCTTAGCAAGTAACATGCCAAATAATTTAAATTATTTATTTGTAAATAGATTTAAGATTGTATTTTTCATGTTTGTTGCTGATGGATATTAAAGCTTAAAGCATTTGAGTGGAATTTAGTGTTTTGATTCAACTGTGATGATGCCGTAATGTGTTCAGATTTAATTGTCTCTTCCCCCCCACCCCCTTGAAGGTGCTACTCCAGTGCCTCGCCCAATGACCCGTTTTTCATGTGTCAGCCTAGGTGTTGATTGTAAGAGCCATAGAAAAGTTATGGCACAGAAAGAGGCCATTCAGCCCATTATATCTCCCCATAAATGGTAATGCATCAACAACGATACTGTTTTACCCAAATACACTCATTGCAGTATAAAATGCCTTACATGCAATACAGGTAAAAGTGTTTTACATGCAGTTACTCAACAAACACCTACCACCTTAATCTTAAACCCTTAATCTTCACCAAAGTCTGGAATTCTGACATAACTTTATCAGACATGGCGCGTTGGAATGTAGCTTCTAGTTTCTGTCTAGCAGTTGCGAGTTCCTCTTCAAAATGATTTCTGGGAAAGTTGAAAGTGCTAGACCTAGCCCCTGCTGTCCCGCCTCCAGCTCTGCCCACCCTCCCTCCAGTCCCATCCCCATTCTCCGTTCATAATGCTGTTGGATGCTCCATTCCCATTGCCATGATGTGCCCAGTTGCAACTGCTTGTTACTGGACTTGCTTTCTGTCGGTGTGGATTAGTTATTCCGATTGGTTGAGCTGACCTCAATAATGGCTTCTCTTACCCGTTTAGTGTTAGCGCAGGTGTTCCCAAACTGTGGGTCATGATCCCCCCTGCAGTCACATGATGAGTACATTAAGAGCAAGAGAATAACTACATGGTAACTTATGCATTGATACAGAATATGTGGGCAGGTACTTTGTCTCTGTCTTCACTAAGGAGAGTGATGATGCAGACATTGTAGTTAAAAAGGAGGAGTGTGAAATTTTAGATACAATAAGCATAATGAGAGAGGAAGTACTGGAGGGACTGACATCCTTGAAGGTGGATAATCCACCAGGGCTGGATGGATTGTATCCCAGGCTGTTAAAGGAAGCCAGGTAGGGAATAGCGGATGCTCTGAGCATCATTTTCCAATCCTCACTAGATGCAAGTGAGGTCCCAGAGGATTGGAGGGTGGCGAACTTTGTACCATTATTTAAAAAGTGTGTGAGGGATAGGCCAGATAATTATAGGCTGGTAAGTCTGACTTTGGTAGTAGGCAACTTATTGGAATCAGTTCTGAGAGACAGAATAAACTATCACTTAGAAAGGCCCAGATTGATCAAGGATAGTCAGCAGGGCTTTTTAAAGGAAGATCGTGTGTTACTAACTTAATCATATTTTTGGAGAAATTTATGAGAATTGATGAGGATAGTGCATTGGATGTTGTCTGCATGGATTTCAGTATGGCAATTAGCAAGGTCCCACATGGCAGACTGGTCAAAAAAATGAAATCCCATGAGATACAGGGGAACGTGGCATGTTGAATCCAAAATTGGTTTAATGATAGGAAACAAAGGGTAATGGTCGATGGATGTTTTGTGAATGGAAAGTAGTTTCCAGTGGCATTCCACAGGGCTCAGTGTTGGGGCCCTGGCTGTTTGTTGTATATATGATTTGGACTTAAATGTGGGAGACATAATTGGGAAGTTTGCAGATGACACAAGAATTGGCTGTGTAGTTGATAGTGAAAAGGATAGCTGTTGTCTCCAGAATGATATCAATGGCTTGGTTGAGTGGGCAGAAAAGTAGCAAACGGAATTCAATCCGGAGAAGTGTGAGGTACTGTATTTGGGGAGGGAAAACAAAGCAAGGGAATACTTAATAAACGGGAGGACATTGAGAGGGGTAGATGAAATGAGAGGCCTTGGAGTGCATGTCCACAGGTCCCCGAAGGTGGCAAGACAGGTGGATAAGGTGGTAAAGAAAGCATATGGAATGCTTTTCTTTTATTAATTTTGAATACAAAAGCAAGGATGTAATGCTGGAACTGTATAAAACACTGGTTAGGCCACAGCCGGAATTTTGTGTACAGTTCTGGTCACCACATTACAGGAAGGACATGATTGCCTTGGAGAGACTACAGAGGGGATTTACAAGAATGTTGCCAGCGCTTGAAAATTGTAGCGATGAGGAAAGGTTGGCTAGGCTATGGTTGCTTTCCTTGGAACAGAGAAGGCTGAGGAGTGACCTAATTGCGGTGTACAAAATTATGAGGGGCCTAGATAGGGTAAACAGGAAAGACCTGTTTCCCCTAGCTGAGGGGTCAGTTACCAGGAGGCATAGATTTAAAGCGATTGGTAGAAAGGTTAGAGGGGACATGAGGAAAAGCTTTTTCACTCAGAGGGTGGTGGGCACCTGGAATTCAGTACCTGAATTGAGGTACCTGGATCTGCAACTGAATTGCTATAACCTGCAAGGCTATGGATCAGGTGTTGGAAAGTGGGATTAAAATGAGTGGCTAGTTTCTTTTTTTCCCTCTTTTTTGGCCAGTGCAGACATGATGGGCTGAATAGCCTCATTCTGCGCTATAACTTTTCCATGGTTCTATGGGCAGTACTGGACCGACCCCATGGCCCGTTGGCATGTGCACACAGGTTTTTATATCTATCTGTGATTCGAAAGGTGCGTCCTAAGAGAATTTTCTCCAAGGCTCCAACAGTTTCAGTGCCAATAAACAATTGTTGAAAAAGCCATCGCTCTCTAGTCTTCTTCCTGCTCCCACCCCACCGCTCTGACTGCCTCTCCCCCACCCCTTCTCTGGCTTGGGTCACGGCAATTTTTAAGCTTTAGAATGGGATCACGGCGGGAAGAAGTTTCAGAGGCAGTAGATTGCCATTTAAGTGACCTGCACAGCTTGTAACACCCTAGCTTTAAAAGCATTTAGAGTCCAGACTATCCTGGGGGCCACACAGCATCCCTAAACCCTGGTAATCTAATCTATGGTGGCCAGGGAACGCAATCATATCTAGAACTATTTCTTACTTGCTTTTTAAAAAAATTCATAGTATAAGAGCATCACTGGCTAGGCTAGCATTTATTGTCCATCCCTAACTGGCCATTTGCTGTGGGTTTAGAGACACATGTAGGCCAGACTAGGTAAGGATGGCAGATTTCCTTCCCTAAAGACCATTAGTGAACCAGATGGGTTTTTACAACAATCAACAATGGTTTCATGGTCATCATTAGACTTTTAATTCCACCATCATTAATTCAAATTCCACCATCTGCTGTGATGGGCCCCCAGAGCATTACCATTGGTCTCCGGATTACCAGTCCAGTGACAATACCACTATGCCACTGCCTCCCCTAGATTGCCCTATTAGAATGTTGTGAGACTAGAGGTTTAGAGAGATGGATAGATCCTAAATCAGAACATCAAGATCTACTTGTGTCAGCGGTTTGACACATATGCAAACAAAAATGGGAGCAGTGATTTTAACCTATACATTAGGTCTGTGAGGTTCCTTATATGTGGCCCATAAACCTGAATACTCCTACTGTAAGACAGTTTGAGGATGGAGAAAAATACTTGACAACAACTTGCATTTGCATAGCATCTTCAACATAGTAAAACGTCCCAAAGTGCTTTATAGGACCATAATCAGACACAATTTGACACTGGGCTGAAGAAGGAGATGTTAGGAAAAATGCTTGGTCAAAGAGGTTGGTTTTAATCTGTGACTTAAAGGAGGAGCGGCAAAGAGATTTGAGGTGGAACTTACAGAGTTAGATGGCCAAAAGTACAGAGCATGTACATGATTATTTTTAGAAATTATTGCACGATATTGACTTAGAATGATGGGCTTTGTATGCACTATCTTGCCACATTGAAAACTGAGTAGGTTTGTAGAATCATCTTTCTGCACATCCTTCAATCATTTGTCTCAGTACTCAATTTGATGAGACAGTACACTTGTCCACCCTTTACTCCAAAACCACCTCCCACATTAGGTTAGAAAAACTTCTTTGACTTGGGTCCTGAAGCCATACAAGATGGTTTCTGACAGCCGAGTGGATTGTATCTGTCATTTTTATAACTAAATATGTAGCAGCCTGATTAAGGTTGCCAACTACAGTTGGACGTGTTCTGGGTGGTTTCATCACAAGACATCCAACCGTCTTGTCCCTACCCTTGTGTGGAGGTTAGATGGAGGGTGGCGGGGTGTGTATCCATTCTTGCACTCCCTCCCCGTCTCTTCCCACAACAGTTGGAAAATGTTACTATTTGTTAACCTATTGGATAATTCCTGATCGTCAATCACAGCTTTGCACTCCGTCTGCACAGGTCATTGTTTAATTTATTCATTCACAGGTTGCGAACATTGCTGGCTAGGCCAGCATTTATTGCTCATCTCTAATTGCTGTTGAGAAGGTGGTGGTGAGCTGCCTTCTTGAACTGCTGTAGCCCATGTGCTATTCCAGGATTTGACCCAATGACAGTGAAGGAACAGTGATATAGTTGCAAGTCAGGATGGTGTGTGGCTTGGAGGGGAACTTGCAGGTAATGGTGTTCCCATGCACCTGCTGCCCTTGTCATTCTAGGTGGTAGTCGTCATGGGTTTAGAAGGTGCTGTCAAAGGAGCCTTGGTGAGTTGCTGAAATGCATCTTATAGATGGTACACACTGCTGCCACAGTGTGTCTCTGTGGAGAGAGTGAATGTTGCAGGTGGTGGATGCCAATCAAGTGAGCTGCTTTGTCCTGGATGGTGTTGAGTTTCTTGAGTTTTGTTCTAGCTGGAGTTATTTTATAATTAATGTTATGATATGGCAGGTGGTACTTGCCAGGCTGACCAAATCCTAGAGGGAAACTTGGCCAGGCTTTCACAACGATTTTGCAATTTGTATTTAGTACGAGAAGATTTGTGCACTGACGTCAGAAGTAAAGAGTCCACTACCACCTTTAGAGATTTTAAAGATGAAATTAAATCATTTATTAACAAAAGAAAAGTTACACACAAGATTACAGTTATACAGTTAAACTTATTCTTATAACATTTCCCAACATATTTGCACTTAACTCGACTTCCGACTACATGCCCTTTTCAGGCGACAGTCTAAAACATTTCTTAATTTATAAAACATCCAGCAATATTACCAACTATTGCTGTAAGGGAGGCATTTCACATTCTTTCTCCCTCTCACTCGACAATGGAACTCCAAAGGCTTTTAACATAACCTTGGTTACTGGAACAGCAAATTCCTCCAGGGCAGGTAGAGGCTTTTCCATGGGTCTGTTGCACACAACACACCTTTCAAGATCTCACACAGCCACCCCCACACAGCTTTCCAGCTTTCTTTAAATATATGTTCTCCCTTTTGATCTGTAAATCCCATTGCTTCAAGCTTTCTTTGGAAGTTACTTTTCCCAGAATATAAAAATCTTTCATGTTGTCATTATGGCCAGTACTTCCGGGAAAGATAAATTTAATAACTTTGCCTTATTTACCTTGCCAGTTGTAAACATCTTATCATGTCCCTTTGAAAATCAAACAACCTCTCAACTTATCTAAAAATGCAAATTCCATTCAACTGTATCTGCTGAGACTACCTCCTGGCTTACCCATCTCCATTTCAAATGCCTATTTTACACCTAATCCCTTTTGATGAATCAAACTCTGCAGTCTGACTATCTGCAGTTTAATTAAACTAGACACACACACATACACACACATAAACATGCACACAGTCCCCATAAACCTGCTTCAATATCCCACAGTAATATTTGGGGACAAAAATGATATTTCCTTTGCACTAACAAAAGAACGTGTTCAAAGCAAGTTTTAAAAAATACAATTTATTTAATACTCCTGTGACTTTTCTCCAGGATTGTTAGCAGAAGAGTCTTAGGCCGGGAGTTTTGGTGCCTACTGGCGCGGGTGTGTTCGGTGGCGCGAACGAACAATATGGCGAGAAGGCCAAAAATCACTTTCACGACATTGTGAAACCAGTTTGCAATTGTCCGCTCAGCCCGTTGATGGCAGGGTGCGTTCCCCGCCATCGGACATTGGGAACATCATTGTAATACGCCAGCATATCATTATAAGGCTAGCGCGCCGGACTCATCCCCCCCCCACCCCTGCTGGATCATCCGCCCACATTGGCGGGATAACACGCTGATGCAGATCACGTCTCGATAACTGTGATGTGCTGAAGTTGGGACTTCTCGCCAGGGCATTTCTCATATCACAGACATCTGAGGAGCAGAGGATGTTGGAGTTCGACGCAATGGGATCCTGGAGGAACGTCCATGGCATGCTGGGTGGATTCTCATGGACATGGCTCTGCTGCAAAGCAGCTCATGGAAGTTGGAAAGCCACCATTGATGCTCACAACGAACTTTGGTTGAGGGGTTGGGAGAGGAAGGTCTAGGATCAGCTGGGAGAGGAGTAGCTGTTGGGGGGGTAAGGTTGGGATGGGGGGAAATGAAGGTGTTTGTAGGGAGAGGTTGGGAAGGGCAATGAAGGTGCCGGGGGTGTGACATTGGGAGAGGGAAAGAAGGTGTCGGGGTGGGGGGAAGCTAGGAGGGGGATTGCAGGTGTTGTGGGGGGGTGTCAGGTTGGGAGTGGGGGAATGAAGGTGTCACAGGGGTGAGGCTGGGAGGGGGGAATGAAGGTGTCGGGTGTGATGTTGGGGGGGAATGAAGGTGTTGGGGGTGAGGTTGGGAGGGGGGAATGAAGGTGTTGGGGGTGAGGTTGGGAGTAGGGAATGAAGATGCTGGGGGTGAGGTTGGAAGTAGGAAGGGAGTACAAGGGAAGAGGGGGTAACAGGAGAAGATGGCAACTGGGGAGGTAGGTGGAAGGTGTAAGGGAAGGAGTTCAGTGGGGGAAGGAGTGCGGAGACGGGAAGGAGTCCGGGGAAAGAAGGAGTGTGGAATGGGGAGGGAGTCCAGGAGGGAGGAAGGATTGTGGAGAGGAGAGAGAGTAAGGGTGGATGAAAAAGTAAGGGTGGAGGAAGGAGTCAAGAAGGGGGAAGGAGCAAAGTGGAAGGAAGAAGTTAAGGCGTCTGAGAGAGTAAGGAAAGGGGAAGGAGTAAGGCTGGAGGAAGAAGTGAGGCTGGAGGAAGAAGTACTGCTGGAGGAAGGAGTTGGGAGAGGGGAAGGACTAAGGGTGGCAGAAGAAGTAAGGGTCTCTGAGGGAGTCAAGAAAGGGGAGGGACTAAGTGGGGGGTGTCCGGGAGTTGTGGGTGTAGGAAGACTAAGGGGGGAAGGAGTTCTGGGGCGTGAGGATGGCGGGGGGTAAGGGGTTCCAGAGGGGGAAGGGGTCGGGAGAGGGGAAGAGCTTCCAGTGGGGGAAAGGGTCTGGAAGGCAGATGTCCAGTTGAATGTGGGTGAGTGTAGTATGAGGGAAAGGTGAGAATGACCGAGGGCTGAGTGTGGCAGTAGGGTGGGAGGATGAGGGTTCGACAGTAGAGATGGAACGGAGGGCGAGGGTGGTTGGTTGAGACTTGGAAGCAGATGGATTCTGGGGGTGGGAAGGAGGTTAGGGATATGAATGGGGATGGGGGTGGGATTTTCAGTAAGGAAGGGAACGTGCATGTTCACCCGGACAACCTCGAAGGAAAAGGGTTGTGGCTGGTAGGTCACGGAGGGGAGGTGGTAAGTGATGCCGGGGCGGTCAACAGTGATGGGGGAAAGGAAATGGGTAACTGGGGGAGGGGGAAAGATGGAGGACCGCACGAAAATGCGAATCCAGACCATGATGTTCAAATCAAAAGTGGAACGACAGTCATGGTGAACGAGATCAGGTGCTGCATGGGAGTGTGATCAGTGGGTGGGAGGAGATACAGGTCAGCTCAGATGGACAACTGAAAATGAACCCCAGCAGGCAGCATTGAAAATGCTCCGGACACTGAGGTGAGTGTGATACGTGAAGGGTCCGTGTGCATGGAGAGTGCTTGCCCGAGGCTCTGAAAGGCCCTGCTCCACACACACACACACACACTGTTCTCCCTCCAGAATCAGTCATTGGCCAGCTGCACTCTCTGCGGTGACAGAGGATGAGGTTGAGGGTCTCACTGGCAAAGGGGACTTTGAGGGAGAGGACAGCCTCTGAAATTCCTGAGTGGATGACCCAGGGATTTCCAGCTGCCGCTCCTCCTCCCTTCGGGTGCCTGGGGGCCCCAGCCTGACTCCTTGAGGGGAAGCAGCACCTGGGGGGATGTTGAGGTGCTCCGTTTCCCTCTTGAATTGCAGGAAATCACCCACGGCTCCCACGATGGAGTGCAGGCCTGCACACATCTCCACTTCCTGCTGGACCAGGGTCTCCATGGCATCTGCCATCCTTCCCGTGGAGACCTTAATGCACGCACATGTGGGCACCATTTCATCAGGGAGCAGGCGGACACACTCCTCCGACTTGCGTGCCACTCAGTTGAGAACTTCCAACAGCTCCTCGTGATGTTCCCACGCTTTCTGCTGACTCTCCAGGATGAGTTGGAAGGACAAATCTAGAGGCTTGTCATCTCGGGACCTCACAGATGCCTGATACCCAGCAGTCCTCCGAGTGCCAGGGAGCTCGCATGAACCTGCCTCCTGCTTCTACGGACATGTGTCCATGCAGTGACCACCAGATTGTGAGCCCAAGCCTGCTCTAGATCTAGGTTCTCTGTCTCTGTGCTGGTGCAGGGTGCGGGTAAGCGCTGTGATGGGTTTTCCAGGCTGATTATTTCCAGCTCTTCAATTGAGGAGGACACTCTTGCCTGGAGATGAGGATGTGAACAGAGCTGAGGGAATGGCTGACTCAAGGTTTCGGTCACTTGGCAGATTTCCCTGTGAACCGTAGTAGAGGTAAGTAGTTCATGGCAGCAGAATCAAAAGCAGGAGAGAGAGAGCACTCACATTTGCGTTGAGACAGGAATGATGTGGTGCAGGATCCTTACGAGGGTGTTCGCCGCCGACCTCACTGTCACCCCAGACACAGTCCATGTCCTCACCAGTCAGTGTGATGGCACACTCCTCAAAGTGAATGAGGGGCCTTATGTCGGCCGCTCCACCCCTGCTCTGGGACCTCTCCCTGCTGATGTGAGCAGGTTTTTCCTGCTTGAAAACAGATGGAGAGAGTGTGAGTTAGACACATGGTACTGTGTGGAATGTTCGTGTGGTAACTGGAGCCATGGACAGGATGAGGACATGAACTTGAGAGGGTATGAGCCTGATGGAAGTGTGAGGGGGTGCGTGAGAGCTAGTGGTGTTGTCCCTTGAGGTGTGAGATCCCTGTGGATGTGTGATGGGTTTGAGTGTGAGTTGAAAGTGATGAGAAGAGTGAATAACCTTGGTGGAACGGATGAAACTATTCATCCTTTTATGGCACAGGTAGCTGCCCTCTTTAGCAGGGCATTGGCGCTGACCACCGCTACCACTGCCACACAAGTCAGATTAGTGAGGTTGCTGCCTATCCTGTGGCTAGAGAAGGGGTAGAGGACATCATGGCGAGCCTCCACAGCATCCAAAAGGTGCTCAAGGGACGCGTCATTGAACCTGGGGGCTGCAGTCTTTTTGCCTTTCAGGGCCATGTCTTCTTTGCAGTAGCCGTTGACTGGAAGCACTGAGATGTGTGAGCGTGGCTGGATTTTAATATGGCGCCCAGTGTGATGAAGTGGCGAGGTGATGGTGTGATAGGTGAATGGAAATGGCATGTTTCCTGGGAGTGCGGTGGTTGTGGGATGATATGACCACCCGCTTCTGCACTTAGTGCAAATCTGGGATGACTCCACCCTTAGTGATTAATCTTCAATTCCTAGAGACTCCCATTCAATCCTTGGGTTGACACTAGCCTGATAGAGGTGTGAAATAGAACAAGTTATTGGGAAGAACCAGTATGTTAAACTGCAACAGTAGGAACAGTGATTTGGTACAAGAAAATTTCAGGACTGGCCTGCCTCATCTGTATTTATGTTCACAATTGCAAAATAGCTCTCTGGAGTACCCTTGCTCTGAGGAATGGGAACTCGCTTTGGGTAAGACTATGAGTTGGGGGCCTGGAGAGCAGAACCTGCAATGACCAGAAAGAGGACACAGAGAAATGGATCCTGAAACTCCCTGAGACCAGGGAGCAAGATTTTGAGTGACCCACACAAGACAGGGGAGTGGACACCATAGTTTCATGGGACAATGGTCAAGTGGAGGTTGTGGCAAGAGTCAATGTTTAAAATAAAAGAATGGCTTGTGTTTACATAGCACCTTTCATGACCTCAGGATAGCCCAATGAAATAAAAACAGGAAATGCTGGAAAAGCTCATCAGGTCTGGCAGCATCTGTGGAGAGAGAAACAGAGTTAATGTTTCAAGTCTGTATGCCTCTTGTTCAGGGCCCAATGAAATACTTCTTGAAGTGTAGTCAATGTTGTAATGTAGGAAACACAGCAGCTAATTTGTGCACAGCAGGCTCCCAAAAACAGCAACGTGATAATCATCGGAGATAATCTGTTTTCAGATTCCCTCAGACAAATATTGGGCATCTCCTGGCAGGACAGAGTGCCAAGTATGAAAGTACACCAGCGTGCAGGGATCCCCAGCATGTTTGCCCTCTTGAGTCCGTCTGTTGGCTGTGTCATGTGCGCTGAATGGATGGCGACCGCATTCCCAAATGCATGCTCCAATGGGAGTTTGCAACTGGCACAAGACCAATAGGTCACCCATATCTGTGATACCTGCAGGGAGTCCTCCAGGTGTCTGGCATTGGGGTTGATGCACGGGACGTCCTTGCTGCGGAGTGCCTGGAGACAAGGAATCAGGAAGGGCATGGAGAAAACAGAGGACAAAAGAAGTCATTAGATGGCGGCAAAGAGAGCCCAGCGACAGGAAAAAACATTGGTGGACCTTGGACCGACGCTATTCACCTTTGCCAACTGTGGAAGGGATTGCCACACACGAAACGGCTTCTACAGTCACAACAGACGATGTTCAATCCAGAAGTGACATACGACCCAGAAGCAGTCCATCATCTCCCGAGACTGATGGATCCCTACTACAACCATACTAATCTGTTTTAGTGATGTTGATTGAGTGATAGATATTTGCCAGGATACCAAGAATAGCCCCCTTGCTCTTCTTTGAAGATGCTACAGGATCTTTTATGTCCACCTGATAGGGTAGACAATGCCTTGGTTTAACATCTCATCTGAAAGGCAGCAACTGCATCAGTGCAGCGCCCCGGCTGTGCAGTACTGAAGTGTCAAATAAAACTTCTGTGCTCAAGTCTCTGGAATGGAACTTGAACCTGCAACTATCTGAGTTAGAGACAAGCATGTTACCCACTGAGTTGCAACTGACAATGTTTATATGGAGGCCAGACATTCATTGTGAAAGATGCCACAGAAAATTAAATTGATGTTCACTCGAGTGTAGAAAATGGAGTTCCAGCATTGGCTTCACCTAACAAAGCAACTCAGCCGTAGAAAATTGGGTTTCAGTAATATTGGGCTTTGGATTCAGATGGTGCATGGCACCTATTGCCCAACAAAACAATAATATTTTGTACCGTTTAATTCTCTGGACCTTCCAACCCAAAATGAGCTTTGTTGCTCTCCCAATGCTGGACAGTGATAAACAGAACAGAACTTGTTGTTGGATGTATGTTGCAAGGTATAGGCCAACCAACATCAGTAATTAATGGCATTGTGGATTGGGAAATCTTTTTTTCTCTCCAGTGCAATTTCCTCCACTTTTATTTCCCGAAGGTGGTAACTCATTCTGGGCTGCAATTCCATGGACAACAAAAGCCTTCGACGCTGCAAAGTAGGCATTCTTCATTTTTGAGCCTAACAGTGAATGGAGTGTGGTGGGTGTGGACTTTGAACGAGGGTAGGATTGGTTTCAATTGTGACTGCTCTTGCAGTTGGGCATCCCGCCAATACTCACTACTCTGCGCGCACATGAAGAACAGCCATTTGGTATCAAAGGGTGTCCAGCATCCATTGAACTGTTTCAAGGCAAGAGTTTATGCCTTCAGGAAAAGGCAGGTTGGGGGCGGGGGGGGGGGGGGGGGGGGGGGGCGGAATTGGGGTGGGGGCAGGGGGGTGGAGGTTGGGAGAGGATGGGGGTAGGTGCTAGAAACCTGGAGGGAGAGGCCATTCCAGATTTGAGCACTGTTGCCACTTCACATTAATGAGTGCAACGCTTGTTCTGTATAACCCCTATGAAAGTGGAGAGGATGGAACAGGGTGGTGGGAATAGAAGGGCAGGGGGAAGAAAGCTTGCGTAAACATTTTTGCAGTCTAACCATTTTACGTTCTGCTCCGACACATCCATCTCCAGTTTAAAACAAGTAGATTGGAAATGACAGCCTTCCCATTCCACCCAAAGAAAGCCCTGATCACTTGTGAAATATTGTCTCCTTTTGTCGATATAAATGCTCAGAAGCGTTTATGAATGTGAATTCCTATTATATTGTGTAGGGGTATAAGTGCGTAATGTGCTTTAAAGGGAGTTGACACTTAACTGATAACCACTGACCTCTTATATAAAGAGAAATATTTACTCTCGTATGAAGATCAGAAAGCTGATGAGTTGTGATGTGACTTTGAGAAAAATCCCACAGTTCCCAATAGCAGTAACTTATACTGTTCGCCCCATCTCTAGTTTTCTCACCCGTTTAACCAAAACGATTGGATCCAAAATCAGTTTCGGAGAAGAGTCATATTGGACTCAAAGTGTTAACTCTGCTTCTCTCTCTACAGATGCTGCCAGAACCTGCTTAGTTTTTCCAGCCCTTCTTGTTTTTATTTCAGATCTCCAGCATCCGCAGTATTTTTTTTTATTACCAAAATGATTGACAGGTTGGGGGGGCGGTGATGACTACCCTCCGGGGCCTTAGATAAGCTGTGTGAACCCAGATAGTGAAGCTTTGGTGTTCCAATGGGTGGCTCTTTTCACACCAACATGACTACTGAGGGAAATTTTCGCCTTCACCATTTGGGCACTAATCTTGCAGAGCAGATATCCCCACGTTGTCACATTTGCCCAATTTCCATCCCATTGAAAACATTAGGATGAAGATTGGATGGCTTCTGCAGCGGGATCCTTTGAACTAATTATGTAAATTAGGTTGAAGCACAACAGCACTTGTGTCCTGGCCAATATTTGTTCCTCAACCAACATCACTAAAACAGACTATTAGTCATTATCACATTGCTGTTTGTGGGAGCTTGCTTTGCGCAAGTTGGTTACCGCGCTTCTTACATTACACTTTAAAAAAGGTACTTAATTGGCTCTAAAGCACTTTCGGACATTATGAAGCCATGAAAAGTGCCATATAAAGAATTAGCTTGGATTTAAATAGGGGAATTCCTGCTGGACCAACCTCACTAAATTTTTTGAGAAGATGGAGGGCGAGTGGACAGGGATAATGCAGTACATGTGTCTTGTCTGTATTTTCAAAAAAATATTCGATAAGGTGCCATGCAAATAGACTGATGAATGAGGTCAGAGCATGCAAAGTCAAGGAATAAGCAGCAAGGTGAATAGCCAGCTAGCTGTAGGACAGAAAGCAGAGAGTAGAAGTGCAGGGTGCCTATTGAGAGTGGCAGAAGGTGGAGAGTGGCATCTCACAAGGATCAGTGCTGGAACCACTGCTATTAACAATTTATGTTAACGATTTAGAGTTTGGAATCAGAAACGCGGGCCAGAATCTTTTGTTCTGGGTCTAGATTTGGTGATGGGTGCAGAATTGGGAGTAATTTCTGCTGGGACAACTGACCACGCACGATTTTGCGCTGTTCATCTACGAAGAGCTCATGGATTCTCGCGGCGGGGGACAGACAGGAAGTCGCCATCCCCGCCATTACCTCATAGAGTCGCAGGTCATATTTAAAGGGCACCTGGACGGCCTGCACTATCCCTTTCACCTTTACCCGGCCACTGCTCCACCCTTCCCCGCTAACGCTTCATTGGTCATCCTCCACGCCACCTGTCCTGCCCCCCGCACGGCCTCAAACGTGGGCTGGCGTTTACAGACACTCCCCAAAGAGGACAATGCAGCGTCAACTCATTGTTAATCATGGAAGGAGTCTGCCTTACCAAGTGCATGACACTCAAGTGCTGTCGTAAAAGTGAACATTCTAATTTATTGCTGGTGGGGAAGTTAACTTGGAGGAGGACCTTAATTTTGGTGAGCTAGCCTTTTAATGAGCATGCAGTCAGGCTTCCCGGCATTGTTCAATGGGAAGCTTGACCCACTTTTAACCTGCCTTTACAGTCCCGAGAAGACAATTGCTTAAGTTCACCCTGCCGTTGGGAACAGATTTTTGGCCTCCTGCCAAATTAAGTTCCTCCACCCAGCAAGTTTCCTGCTGCTGGCGGGACCAGAAGATTCCACATACAATTTCTGGATTTGTGGATGACACCAAGTTGAAGGTTATAGGGGAACAGGTAGGAAAGTGGAGTTGAGGTCAAGAACAGATCAACCACGATCTTGTGGAATGAGCAAGATCAAGAGGCCTGCTCCTGGTCCTATTTCTTATCTTATTGTGATGAGGGGGATGGCCAATGCTGGTGAGTGTTACAAAGGAGGGCTGATAGGCTTTCAAAATGTGTAATTGCCAAACAAATTTCAGCAGAGGTAAGGGGCAGATATTGCACTTTGGTAAGAAAGCTAGGGAGGTCATATATTAGAAAATAAGAATCGTAAACCTTTGCACCCTCTCCGGTGTCTCTACACTCTTTGCAACCAGAACTGCACACAGTACTCCAAGTCTGGCCTGATGAAGGCTTAATACAAGCTTATCATACCTTCTCTATTTTGCAGTTCTATCCCACTAGAAAGAAAGAAATGTTTGGCTTGCTTTTTTTATAGCCTTATTAACCTGGGTTGCTAGCCTTTTCTTATACTCCCAGATCCCTTTGCTCCTCTACACCATTTAAAAGATGTTACCAGAAATGTGAGGGTATACCTATCAGGAGATACTTACCTGGCAGGGGAGAGACCATGATCATGAAGGTGGTTCTCCCAGGACAAGGCTAGCCCATTGCACTTCAGGTGTGCTGACGCCTGCGATGTCCCCAAATGCGGGACACTCGACTGCAAAATTTGTGGTAGTGGGGGGACTGGGTTTGTGCTCTCCCCTGGTTTACAAATCAAACAACAGACTTTGTATATTTCATCTTTTCTTCTACTTTTTTCCGGCAACGTTTTCCAAAAGAAATATACCTATCAAGAAAGGATGAACAGACAGGAGCTGGGATTTTCCGGCCCTGTCGTGGGTGAGGCGGTGCCCCAGCCAGAAGTCCATTGACTTCTGGCGGGACCGGAAGATCCCAGTGGCAGGCCGGTGCAGAAAACCCCCGCCCAGGATCTCTTTTCTCTTGACAAGTGAAGGCTGAGGGGTGACCTAATTGAAGCCTTTAAAATAATGAAAGGCTTTGTGATAGAGCAGACACAGATAGAGTGTTTCTACTTGTGGTGAAGAGCATAATAGAGGCCATCGATATAACATAGTCCCCAAGAAATCAAAAAGGGACTTCAGAAGAAAGTTCTTTACCCAGAGAATGGTGAGAATATGGAATTTGTTGCCACAGGCGAATAGTGCAGATACATTTAAAGGAAAGTTAGATAAGCGTATGAGGGAGAAGGTTACACAGAAAGAGTTAAATGTGGAAAGCTGTGAGGAGGCTGAGAGTGGAGCATAATTGCAGGGATGGACTGGCTGGATTGAATGGCCTGTTTCTATGCTGCATATTCTATATAATTCCATGTAATAAACACAGATTAATTATTTCTCTTTAACTTCTGTTCTTTCACTGTCATTTTTTCTCTTAGTAGGCCATCAGCAGAGCTCACCGAGTATGCTTGTAGTGTATCTGTGGACAAGTAATTGTCACTTACTTGAAAGCTACTACTGTAAAAGAAATGTAAGCAAAACTTTTGCCTGTATGAATTTGAAGAAATCGCATTAAAAAGACAACATGCATGTTCAATATTTTCAGGTTGACGACAGTAATTTGCCATAAGAACTACTGTGCTGTGAACAGATATGTTAAAAATATAACGTGCAGAGCACTTTGTTGTGTCTCCTTCAAGCAGGATTTTCAACAGTATTGCAAAGTACAGTAACACCACTTTCAATTTCCCTCCTCCCACCCCACATAAACACCTATTAATGTTGGCTGCAGCAGTTCTACTAACTGGATTTCATAAAGTGAATGAAGACTTTTGGTTTCCATTCCCAACCACAACATAAGTATTGGTTTGGAAACTGTAGGCTTTGCTCTATAGTTCAACTCCGATGTATTGACTGTGACAGTAACGAAGTGTAGCCTGAGGCTCCGTTCACACATGAGTCATTCCGTGTAGCTTTTTTAATAGATCTAACCTGATGTACAGTAGATTTCACTTATCTGCGTATTCAGTAAATATGTTAAAAACAAGATCCTTTTTATGGATGTCTCATTCAAGTTTAAAACCCCTTCTTCATTAAGTCACTTTTTGAAAGTCAACCACAACAACATTAACAACTTGCATTTATATAGTGCCTTTAGGCCCTTATTTTTTTTATATTCATTCATGGGATGTGGGCATCGGTGGCTAGGCCAGCATTTATTGCCCTTCCCTAATTGTCCTTGAGAAGGTGGTGGTGAGCTGCCTTCTTGAACTGCTGCAGTCCATGTGTTATAGGTACACCCACGGTGATGTTAGAGAGGGAGTTCCAGGATTTTGACCCAGCGACAGTGACAAGTCAGGATGGTGAGTGGCTTGGAGGGGAACTTCCAGGTGGTAGTGTTCCCATGTATCTGCTGCCCTTGTCCTTCCAGATGATAGTGGTCGTGGATTTGGAAAGTGTTGTCTAAGGAGGCTTGGTGACTTCCTGCAGTGCATCTTGTAGATGGTACACGCTGCTGCTATTGTGCGTCAGTGGTGGATGGAGTGAATGTTTGTGGATAAGGTGCCAATCAAGTGGGCTGCTTTGTCAAGCTTCTTGAGTGTTGTTGGAGCTGCACTCATCCAGGCAAGTGGGGAGGGTTCCATCGCACTACTGACTTGGGCCTTGTAGATGGTGGGCAGGCTTTGTGGAATCAGGAGGGGAGTGACTTGTCCTTGACCTGCTCTTTTAGCCACAGTTGTTGTGGCGAAATGTCTGTCTGTTCTGTCTTCTGCAGAATCTTCTGCTCCTGCGGAAGGCCCAGATCTAGAGCAGAATCACCCCAGGTTTACACTAAATGCAGTTGCGCGCATGCATGTGGGGTTAAAATGACATTTTACCCACAGGCTGCAATGGCGTCTTTTCACGCTGTATTGTCCCAAACCTACCACATTAGTTATGCATTCCTGGGAAACACGCTGTTTCCATGGTGGGCAGGCTCTCATTTGCCTGCCACGCCATAACCTCGCCCCTTCATCATGCCGGGAGTCACATTTATAGTCCAGCGTGCACACATCTCAGTGCTTCCAGCCCACGAGTACTGCAGGGAAGATGTCCACGAAAGGCAGAAACACTGCAGCCCCCAGGTTTAGTGACACATCTCTGGAAAGCCTTTTGGACACTGCAGGCCTGCTGCGATGTCCCCTACCCCCCCCCCCCCCCCCCCCCCCCCCCCCCCCCAAACCCCCCGGCCGCAGGATGAGCAGCAACGTGACCAACTATGCTTGGAAGGCGGTGGCAATGGCGATCAGTGCTAATGCTGCACAGAAGAGGTTGGCCATCCAATGCAGATAGAGGATGAATGATCTCATCCATGCAGCTAGGGTATGGCAACCATCTCATCACTCTAAACTCACACACTCAAGCCTATCACACATTCACTGGCATTTCACTCACTGCTAGCTCAAGGGACATCACCACCCATTCTCACACACATCCATGTGGCCTCATCTCCTCTGGAGACTGCCTCCTCATCCCTCACCATCTTGAGGCCACTTGCACAGATCAACATGTGCCCACACACACACCCTGTGTTATCCTCCTTCCCCAATACAGTCCTTGTACTGCAGCCTCTTCCCTTGCTTGAGGCCATTTCTCCCCCTTTGCCAAGCAAGTCCTAGCCCTGCAGCCGTTTAAAAGCCACCCACACATGGCTGATCTGGTAGGTAGAGACCTGCCCGTGAGTCCCCTTCTAAAAGTGATGTGGTGCCGTCTGTAAAGCTTAGGGCTGATGACTGCGAGCGCTGACTGAAGCAAAGTAGGCAAACAAACCTTGAAGTCCTGACACCAGTGGGCACAGAAAATCCCGGCCCAGGTCTTGCACGTAATATTCTTGAAACACTTCTCTTTTTGTATGGCTGGGTATAGAGCAACAAATAAAAATTTTACATCAAGGTAGTCAAGCCAGGATATTATGTCAGGAGTGGCAGTGTGTATCACAATACCTCCTTCATATTTTGAATCGGGCTTTGAGTCATTATGTGTTCCATGGTCTGTTCTGGGTGACCACACTCGCATAGAGGAGAGTTTTTAATTTTCCATTTGTGCATCAGGTATCTGCATCTGCCATGGTTTGTACAGATGGGTTTAGGGATGTCCATGAGCTTCGTGGAAGGTCAAACCAGGGACCTTCTGTGTCGGACCTTTCACGAGGTGTTTGTTCGTGACTACTTATGAGGACCATTCATTTTTCTAAGCTTCTTCAGGGTTGAAATTGCATTGCCTGAGATTGTGTGCATGGGTCCAAATGGGCTTACATGAACAACTAATTAGGGAAGATTAGCTGAGGTGGAAATCTATTGCCTTCCTCGCAATTTTAATCTTTGTACAACCTCTCATAGGTAGGCTGCAACCTGGGCCAAATAGCCCCACCTATTCTTTACGATGGGGCGCCCATCAGTCCTGCATCTATTGGACACATGTACCCTCACGTACCCTGGTATTCAGAGCCATGAAAACCCAATGTTTGTACAGTATTAGCAATCTGAGCAATTGCTTTATCCTCTCTCTGATACTAGCTTGCATATTGCCTATTTCTCATATTTTCATAATTCTTTGTGGTCTGCCTTTCTTTTTCCTCCCCCTACCCCTTTTGCATCAAGTTGCCACCTCCTGCCTACCATTTTCTTCAAATAAGGGGAAATTTTTAGACAATGAGGCCTTAAAATTCTGGAAATCCTGCATTACTGGCAGAGCAGTGCCCCTGTGGAGCAACACAGAGCCTGGTACTAAATTATAGGCATGGGTTCATTTAAATATCTAGGGTGGGCAGCCCATACCCTGAAGGGTGCAAAGAGGCAGAAGATTGGAGACCTGGGAGGAGATCAAGTGGTAAGGTTTTTGGAGTGCAAATGCTTATATTTATATAAACCTTTCATGACTTTAGGACATCCCAAAGCACTTTACAGCCAGTCATGTACTTTTCAAAATGTAGTCAATGTTAGAATCTGGGCAGCCAATTTGTACACAGCAAGGATTCACAAACATTGATGAGTTAACAACCAGATAATCTGATTTAATGATGTTATTTACAGGATAAGTATTAACCAGGACTCTGGAGAGAACTCCCTTATCCTCCTGTGCTGTGGGACCTGTTATGTCTACCTGAGGAGCAGACATGGCCTCAGTTTAATGCCTTTATGCGTTTGAATTTTATCTTCCCTCTGAAGTGGTCCAACAAGCCACCGAGTTGTATCTAAATAGGTTAACTAGGGTTGGGCAATAAATGCCACCCTTACCAGTGATGCCCACATCCTGCAAATTAAAAATCAACCTGCATGGCATTGATTTTTGTTATCTGCTCCTTCCAGCACTCTCGGCCATTTAGGAGGCTCATAGCCCAACCTACACCTTCTTCCAGCAGAAGGTAATTGGAATTCTTCAAGGAAGCCCAGGATCCTTCCTTCCAACTCACTTGACATATGGGACATGATAGCAGGCGTGGTTAAAAGACCTGTAAAGCGCTTTGGGACATGTTGAGGTTGTGAAAGACACAATATAAATGCAAGTCTTTCTTTCTTTTAAAAGTTAACTATGTAATATTGTTTAATCAGCCTTAAAGCGTGCTGGTGTATTAGTCCTGAATATAGATTCACCACTCTCTGCTTCAATATACCTTTTAGAAATCACAAAGTCTTGCACTTGTGCACTGTGTTATTTACCCTTTTGAGAAAGAAAATGAAGGTTCCCTCACTAATACGATTACTTTGCAATGGCGGAGCATGAAATCCAACCAGAATCACTGTCACGGCTTTAAAGATTCTGTGCTCTTTTGTCACATTGTGGTTGAGCTCATTAAAATATCTGTGCCTCCCGGACTCAGCCTGCAGTTATATTGTTTTAATTTTTGATTTTTCTTGGCTGCGCACAGCCAAAAACCCTTTTGCAAGCTTGCTTGGGCGCGTGTCGCTGCCTCTGGCCTTGAGCAGGGTTTGAGATGTCTGTGCCAGCGAGGGAGAGATGCAGAGAAAATGGGGAGATTGTCAGATAGAATCTAGTGTGTGTTGTCTGAAATGAATCTGTATGTGTCAACCAGGCATAAATTATACAGTTACTTGTCTGAAAATGTACCTGGCCTACTAAAGGGGAATGTCCTGTGTTTTTGTTTTGTTCCTTCTTTCTACTTTCCTCTTTTTCATTCTTTCTCCTGCTTGCTCGCTTTCTTTATTTCTGTCTCTCCTCATTTCCTTCTCTTTTTTTTCCTGCCCCTTTTCATTTATTTTCTTCCTTCGCAATTTTTCATGCTGTATTCCTTCTTATTTGTATGTCACACCCCTGCATATACTCAGCCTCCCCCTCTTCCTTCTCTTCATTGTCTCATGTCTCCTTCACCCTATGTCTGTTCTCTCTTCCTCATTTTCTCATGTTTGTTTTATTCAACCTAAGTTACCAGATGCACGTTTCTCCCCTGCTTCCATTGCAGTATTTAAGATCCTTATTTTCCATAACTCTCCCTCCTATCCAACCTTTTGGTCATGTGTCCTTTCTATCGTCCATCTAAATCCATTTCTTATGTAGAAATGCATTATATAGGATTTGCAGTTCAGAAAGAGACCACATGCCTAACTGGTCCATATGAGCCTCCTTCCTTCCACTCTACTTCTTCCAATCCTATCAGCATATCATTCTGTTCCTTTCTCCCTCATGTGATTATCCAGCTTCCCCTTAAATGTATCAATGTTCATCACCTCATCTATACATGAAATAACAAGTTCCAATTTCTCACCACTATCCAAGTAAAAACATTTTTCTTGAATTCCTTATGCATTTATTAATGACTATCTGATACTTATGACCTTTAGTTTTGGACCCTCCTACAAGTAGAAGCATCTTCTCCACTTCTACTCTATCAAATCCTTCATAATTTTCTCTTTTCTGGAGAAAACAGACCCAGAATGTTTCTCAACCTGTTACCTTTGACTCCATCGTCCAGATTTTTGCTTTCATTTTTCTATTCTCCTTGTCTACCTTTGTTTTTTTTTAAGAAGAAAGATTTGCATTCATCTACCACCTTGCAAGAACCTTAGGACACCCCAAACTGCTTTCCAGCTAATGAAAAGCCTAGTCACTTTTGTAATGTAGGAAAAGCAGAAGTCAATTTAGGCACGGGGAGATCCCACAAACAGCAGTATGGTAATGATATGTTTGTAATGATGGTCGGGGGATAAATGCTGGCCAAGACACTGGGGGAAATTCCCTTACTCTTGCTCAACTAGTCTCAGGGGATCTTTTATACCCACTTGAGAGGGCAGGCAGGCCCTTGGTTTAACAGATTAAAGTCTAATTTTTACCCACAAAGGGCAGATACAGATACATCTTTTAAACATATCTTACCTCACTCCAGAGACTTCAGCACAAAATCTGGGGCGACACTCTGGTGCAGTACTGACAGGTTCCTATCTGCCCTCTCAGGTGGAAGTAAAAGATCCCAAGGCACTATTTCAAAGAAGTGCAGGGGAGTTCACTCTGCTATCCTGCTCAATATGTACCTCTGCCAACATTGGTGAAACAGGTTATCTGATTGTTATCACATTACTGTTTGTTTGTGGGAGCTTCCTGTGTGCAAATTGGCTGCTGCCTTTCCTAGAGATGTGACTACACTTCAAAAGTACTCCATTGGTTGTAAAGCACTTGGGGACATCCTGCGATTTGAAAAGATCCATATAAATATATAAATGCAAGTCTTTTTTATTGTCTTCATATTTTGCTTTACTTTATCCTGCTCTTAAAATCCGATCTGGTGCCTCCTTGTTTGATGGGCTTTCCACTATTTCTTGTGCTTCCTTCCTTCCAAGTCTGTTTCCTTGCTTTTTTCGCACCATTCTCCCTCCCCCCTCTCTATAGCCCAGAGAATGGTTTCAGGAACACTTGGTGCAGTTTTTTTTTTTCTCCCTCTCCCTCCACTCCTTGACGTACACACTTGGACAGCCTGACCCCTCCGATCATGCCACTGTTTTGTCGCAAACAGGCAACTTTTTTTTAAAAACACAAGGCGTTGACTCGAAGTGACAAGCCTGCCATGAATGTTCCAAATGATCTTTCCAGGCAACCTAGCGTACATGATACCTCCAGACTCCTGCAGCCCATTCTGGGGAATTAAGTTCAAAGTTGACGTTAATGTTACGAACAAATGTCACAAAGACTCATCGCCCCATTTTTGCATTTCCCAGAACTTATTTATTCATACGGAGTTCATATTTAGAAGCAGACTGACTTAACAGCATTATAGACACAGGACTGCCTACACAGGAGTTACCCGTCCAGCTTTAGGCTGAGTATGACAATATTTTAAATTGGTGTGTTTGTTTTTTTTCCCCAATGTTTTTATTTAAAGGAAGAAGCACAAATGGACACGGCGTTTGCCAGAAAAATGTAACCGCGGTGCGCAGCATCAAAAGAAAAACTGAGTCTTTATTATGTGTGGGTCTTAGTTGCACATTGTAACAAATGGTCTGAAAATGTTACCCTTGATTTTATAACTCTTGAGTGCGAAGTGGGAGTTTGCTCCACATCGTAAAGGTCTGTAACATCTTTGACTATACGTGTGATGGCTGGGTGACACCAAGAGGAGACACAATTTGCCTCGTAGTTAAACGCTTGCTGAAGTGTTTAGTATTTTTTTCACCCCTATTTGAAATTAAAGCGTTTGATATTTGTATTTTTTTGGCTCCAAACGCTGTTTAATTGTGGCCTTTTGGTTGGTCTCTGACATGCGAATATTTTACTGATGGCGGTGGGGGGAATAACCACAGTTAGGAAAAATGGTTTAAATTATTATTATGTTAAAATGATCACAGGCGATTGTTTTTTTTTGATCGGTTAATTGCTAGTTTTCCAATGAAAAGGTATGTGAGGTGATCCGCTGTCATCTCAAAGGTGCGTTGAGATCAACTTCGCTAGATGCAGGTAGTTCTGAAGACTCGCTTGAAGTTAAATCCCAAATGTTAATGATACGTTGTATAACGGCTGGATCTGGATTTTACAACCCAGGCAACGAACAATTTTTGTCGGAATTTTATGAACGGACCTTTTTAAAAATCACGTTGCAGATTTATTTATTGTTTTTGATAATTCCAAGTCAAAGTTTGTTCAGGGAGCGAATGGGAAAAATAGTTTGGAATGTTAAGGTTGGATTAAAATCATTTTGGGGGAATCAATGGAAAGGTTATTTTTGACTTATGGATGAAACAGGGCTTAAAAGTATTCTGCAAGTTAATGTCATTATTATTCTGAGGTCGATTCAGGGGAGAGAGTGGATGCTTTAATAATCGTTGCGCGATTGCCAGAAACAATTGTAAATAATTTGCTTTTTGATATGGCTCCTGGTCTCTGAAGCATCTCCAAGCTTCACATAAATGATTATATTCTAGAATATTTAATATGCAGTGCCCTTTAAAGGGTGTTATTTCTCTTTGAGGAGTAGCATGCGGAAATGTGGCAAGTGTGGTATGATGTTCAGTTAATATTTTTCTATTTGCATGTATATATATATATATACATTCACACACACATATATATGTAAAATGGAAAGGTGTTGTAACAGTTTTAATATAACCAACAATTTGATGTAGCATTATAATAGACAGTGACCATGTTGGTCAGACACAGCAAAACAGTCTGTCTCACTTTCCCTGCATAGCCCTGTGGTGCTGTATCCCTTACTGATAGGATCACACAATCTTACAATGCAGAGAGAGGCCATTCTGTCCATCATCCCTGTGCCGGCTGTTCGAAATGCTATCTAGTTTGTCTCACCCCCCCCCTTGCTCTTTCTGCATAGCCCTGCAAATTTTCCTTTTTCAGGTGTAGATCTAACTGCATATTGAAAATTGCTATTGAATCTGTTTCCACCACCCTTTCAGGCAGTGTGTTCCAGGTCATAACAACTCACGGTTGTTAAAAAAGCCTCCTCATCTGCTCCAAGTTCTTTTGCCATTTATTTTAAATCTGCGTCCTCTGCTGCTCACCCTCCTGCCAGTTTATCAAAACCCCTTGTAAGCGGCTTATTTGACTTATACCTGCATTGTGCTTTAATCTCACATATGCTAGAGCCTATTCCTCATCTTTTCCGTTTGTCAGTTTTAGTTCCAGCTCAGTTACCAACATTCTAGAAGAATAAGCTGATCGTGTTGGATTAAATAGCGTGAGGAGGCTCGTGTGGAGCATAAACACTCGTGTGCACCAGTTAGGTCCAATGGTCTATTTCTCTGCTGGAGACCCTGTAATTCTGTGTAATTCAGGTTTATTTTATTACATAGTCAGGAGGACTCGCCTAACTTATCTGCACTCTTGAATCCCCTCGCTAAACCTGTCTGCCTTTCTATCTGGCTTTCCTTGTTTAAAACACAACTTGAAACCTACCTCCTTTCTACCTCGCTACTGCACCTTTAGCTCTTTGACCAAGCTTTTGGTCATCTATCATAATATCGTCTTCCATAGTGTGGTGTTATATTTTGTATTACAAGCCCTTGTGAAGCATCTGGGGCATTTTATTACATTAAAGGTGCTATGTAAGTACATGTTGTTGTTGCATTATGTCTGCTGTTCTCATTCTGTCAGGACAGCTATGCAGTAGCAGTAGTATTTTAAAATTGAAACAGTATAGATAGTGTGCAACTGCCCCTAAGGTGGCATTGTATTTGGTAATCTCACTGTGATAGGTCAAAGGATGGCTGGTTATGGAAAGCAGAAAAAATATGGTGCACTGGTACACTAGGGGCATCTTTCTGAGATTGGGGGCAAGGCATGTTGTTGGGGTAGAGTAGAGGGAGCTATAACCTACATCTAATAGTCCTGTAGCTTGACGCTAGTGTGCTTGAGATGGACGTGGAATGAAAATGTAGTTTATTTTCCCTTCCCCAGCATTAACGTCTCTGACTTTGAAGAACACCAAGAAAACTGAAGCAGTGTTTTGGTGTGTCCTTACACAATTGGTAAGATAAGGGTTTGTTTCCGTTATACGCTTGAGTTTCTGATTTTAGTCTGAGGGGGTCTGAGCGGAGACCAGCTAAATGCTCAGAGGGAGTGAGGGAGAGAAAAAAACAAGAGTAACTGGGTGGTTACAGAGCAGCATTGTCATCAGCCTCAGAACAGAATGAATGCCTGCCTTCTTGGCCAAGCACCGGGTTAATAATGCAGACGAGGGTCCTCAACTGAAGGAAAACTATAACCTGGAATTGCTGCCAAGGCTCTCCAGTGGGAGGTTGATAGGACATCTGGAAAAATTGTGTGAATGGCTAAAAGTCTCTACTCTGTTTCTACGGGGCTTGTGGTAATCGATTCTAATATCTCCCTCTTGTGTTTGGTGTCAATTTGTGTCTGATTATGCGACTGGAAAGTGCCTTGAGATATTTTACTGCACTAAACATGCTTTATATACACGGTTTGTTGTATCCGTCAACCTCCTGTCGAAGCTACAACATGAAAACCTCTGGAAAATCAGGGCCATGCATTTTGAAAAGTGGAATAGGCCCCTCAGTCTAGCCTGACACTCCACTGCAGCTGTGAGGAGTGCTGCACTGTTGGAGGTACTGAATTTCAGATGAGACATTAAACTCTGAGGCCCCCTCAGATGCAGATAAAAGATCCTATGCCAGTAATTTGAAGACGAGCAGGGGAGTTCTCCCAGGGAACCTGGCCAATATTTACCCCCAACCAACATCACAAAACAGATTATCTGGTCATTAGTGCATTGTAGCTTGTGGGACTTTGTAGTTTGCATTTTTGGTTGCCTCCATTTCCTACATTACAATAGTGATGACACTTTGAAATGACTTCATTGACTGTAAAGCACTTCGGGGTGTCTTGTGGTTGTGAAAGGTACAGCATCAATGCAGCACCTATTTTCTCAATGGTGTATTGAGTTATTTATTACATAACAATGCTTCTGAATACATTTTATGTAATAACACACTACACATTGCATGTAGCGTTAATAGTTGGTTGGCAGAATAGTGCAAGACAGCAGTAAATTGGATCAGTTTAACACACAAAGGGAGATAAAATTACTGAGTTGCACAGTCATCCCTGTAGCACAAATTCCTAGGCAACCATTGATCAATATTACATGCATGTCTTTCCAATCTGTTTTACATTCATGTTTCCTTGTTTAAGTTCAGTATAGTTGTTTGACAGCACAGAACTTGAGTACTGGTGATAAAAGAGACATGCTGTTGAAGCTTTTCATCTTGGATTCATCAGGACAGATGCAAGAATGCCAAGGCTGGGATTTTCTGGCCGTGTCATGGGTGGGACCCGCCGCTGGTGAGGCGGTGCCCCAGCCAGAAGTCCGTTGACTTGCGGCGGGACCGGAAGATCCCAGTGTAGACGGGTGCAGAAAATCCTGCCCCAAATTTAAAGGGAGCAATAATTTATGCTGCATGAGAAAAGGGGTGCCGATTTGTTGGAAAATCAATTCTAATTGGCTGAGGCTTTGCCATGGAGAATGTACCAGGGAACTATTGTCCCTCACGCTTTTGTTTAATTCAAAAAAAGTACAATGCCTGGACATGTTCCTTTTGCATGCAGAGGACAGGCTCTGTGTATGAATGGATGAGGCTTCTAGAGGTGTGAGCCTAACTGATCATTTTAAGTTGGTTGTTAATGTAATTCTTAGCACACTTGGGATTGTTCAGGAAGTGCTGCCCAATCACGGAATCACATCTAACATTGGACATTATGCTCTTAGTTTTGCAAGCACAGGCTGGGTGAGTATTGCAAACGGCCGAAGGGACGTGCTGCTTGATATGATCTGCCAGTCATTGGGACGTATGGCCTACATACCTGGCATGGCAGCAGCATTGAAATTCCTAACCCTACTCATTTGTATGGTAGGCAGAACATTGTTTTGCCTTGATTGCAGCATCCTGTCGTGAAAAATACTACTCTTGTTGCCACTTCATAGTAGCAGCATGAAATGGCTAGCTTCACCTGTTGCTCAAATTTTTGAGGTACCTTACCATTGCAGGGTAATTTAAGCCTAAGACTGCCACTTTTGGATGTGTAAAGTGCCTAGTCTAACTCAAATTATGCTGGAAGGGTAAGGTATCTCAAATTTTGAGCAGCAGGTGAAGCTAGCTGTTTCAAGCAGCTGCTATGTGGTAGCAACACAGTCGTATTTTCCACTGACAGGATACTACCATTAAGATAAAAAGACGTTCTTCCTACCACACAAATGAGTAATGTGGTATATGAATTTCAGTGCCGGAATGATACTAGGTATTTAGGCCATATGACTCAACGACTGGCGGATTGTTTCATACAGCATAGCTTTTTGGCTGTTCAGTCTAGGCAGAGTGCTGATCATACTCAGTCAGTGCTTGCAAAACTCAGAACATAATGCCTTTCGCCAGATGTGATTCTGCAATTGGACAGCACTTGCTGAACAATCCTGCTTCTGTCCTGATGAGTGTAAGACAAAAAGCTTCTACAGCATGTCTCTTCTTTCAGCAATACTCAAGTTCAGTATGATTCGTTTTGGCATTAGAGTCAATATCTTAGGGAAAGAAATAGAGTATTTAAGGGGAAGCTGGATAAATACATGAGAGAGCAAGAAATGGAAGGACATGTGGATGGGGTAAGATGAACTAAGGTGGGAAGAGGCTCGTGTAACACATAGACAACAGCATTGGGCTGAATGACCTGTTTCTGTTCTGTAAAATTCCATGTAATGTTTAATTAATTGTTTTCATCTGTTTGTTATTTAGCATATTTTAATGGACTATTTTGTTTCTCTTCCTCTTCCCCTAAGGTGTTGACTCTATGCCAGAGTACAGTCCCAGATGTGCCTTTGGCTTTCCAGTACCCCACTCTGTGGGAAGCTTAACAACCAATGCCAATGGGCTACATGCTTGTGGGGGTGGGGGCGGGGGGAATGGTGTGGGTGACGGTGGCATCACAGCTGAGCCCAACCCTGCACTTACCCAATATCGACCTGTATGAGCTTTCCAACATTGGTCAAAATAATAATTCTTGCACTTGTAGAAAATCTGAAATCATCCAATTGTCTTAAAGTGTTTCACACATTGATTTTTCTTTTCTGAAATAGGCTGACTGCAGTTTTACATTTTGTTTTCTTTCCCTAAACCGACCCAATGTTTTCTTTCCTTCTGTAGTTTTCGCCTTTCCTGGCAGATTGCATGGTTGGTGGATAGTTGGAGTTGGGGGTAGGGTGATTGTTGTAGGTTTTTACACCCTGACACCATAGAGTAGGTTCGGCGGATCAGCTGGTCTCTTCCAGTCCACTATTTTTTTTGTGTGTCTAAGTCATGTTGGTAACAAAGCGCCTTAGCAAAGATACTGTATTGCCATGGTTGGGTTACTGGGCTAGTAATCCAAAGGTCTGGACTAATATTCCAGGGGATGTGCATCCGAACAGGCCCCTCTTGACAGCTTGGGAATTCCAACATGTGGAAAAGCTGGCATTTTACAACAGAAGTAGCCACAGAACTGTCTTAAAAAAAAACTGGTTCACCAACATTCTTTAGGGACGGGTATCTGCTGCCCTTCCCTGGACTCGTTGACCTGTGTGTGAGTCCAGTGTCACACCAAGGTGAACACTGCAGACTTTATTTTCTATTTCTTAGACGGAGTAAGTAAACCTTAAACAGTTCAGCACTCTCTCAGTATTGCGCTGCAATGCCAGCCTGGGCTATTTGCTTAAGTTTTGGAGAGGAACTTGAACCAGATTGGGGAAAACTCTTTAACACCCCTCTGAAGTTGCATCAGCTTGCTTAGGAATGGACAATAAGTTCAGGCTTTGCCAGCGATGTCCACATCCAGGAATGAATTAAAGGATGATAATGTATGTATTAAATAAATGCAGAAGTGCCATACCCGAGTAATGCAAAATGCATTATAAGCAGTGTCTGTCTGAGTCAGAAGGTTATAGGTTCAAGACCAACGCCGGCATAACCCAGACTGAGGGAATCCTCCATTGTTGGACGTACCTTCTTTCTGCTGAAATATTTAACCAAGACCCGGTTAGCTAGATGTAAAAGACCCGACAGCATGATTCAAAGGGTAATTCTTCAAGTGTCCTGGATAACATTCATCTCTTAACCAACAGCCCCAAAAAACAAATCATCTGATCATTTGTCAAATTATTGATGGTATTACTGAAAGGAGAGATATGTTGAAGCTTTTGTCTTGCACTCATTAGGACACTTTGCAAGAATACCATGGCAACGCCTCTACCAATCAGAGTCCACTTGCCAACCAATCAGCACTTTCTTCCCATACATAATAAATTGTTGTTTTCCCCTTATATTGGTACCCTTGCGAAATGTCCTGATGAGTGCAAGACAAAAAGCTTCGACATGTCTCTTTTTTCAGCAATACTCAAGTTCTGGACTACCAAACGACGATTATTGTTTTGTGGCACTTTGCGGACATTGGGTGCTGTCTTTACCTACAAAAATTCTCTTTATTATTAATGCAACATATAGTGAACTGTTGCACACAGTATATTATTTTTTACTCTACAAAAAGAGATACACGTAGAGCCCGTGTTGTCTGTCTGTCATGCTCAAGATTTCTCGTTTCATCACAGATCTTAAAAAAAAATTGGAACAAGTGCACACAACGCAGGGTCTTCAGCCTGGTCCCAGCTGTGAGGAAAGGGAAGGAGGCACAATTGCCTTGGAAAGGTCAGAGAACAAGCAGAGCCCAGGTGAAGCAGACAGCAAGTGCAGCATTAGGCAGTCATGTAGCAAGGATTTTCTAACAATTAAACTCTGATTAACAGGCTGTTTCCTTTATTAGATATTCATTCTTGGGACATAAGCATTGTGAGCAACCCCAGCATTTATTGCTTATCCCTAGTTGTCCTTGAGAGGATGGTGATAGTGGGCCTTCTTCTTGAACTCTTGCAGTCTGATGGTGAAAGTGCTCCCCACAGTGCTGTTACATAGAGAGCTACTGGTTTTTTTGACTCAGTGACAATGAAGAGATGGTGGTAAATGTCCCAAGTCAGGATGGCGTGTGATTTGGAGGTGAGCTTGGGTGCTGGATGATGTTCCTATGAACCTGCTGGTAGGGATTGTGTGTTTGGGAGTATATTTGTATATTAGCATTCAAATAGTACGATCTTTAAAATTTGCTGAACACTGCAGTCTTTGTTTTGTATCATTGGAAGGTAAAGACCTTCAGCACTTCTCATGCAGTACTTTCCTTGAATATCAGCCTAGATTACTTGCCTAAGCCTTGGAGTAGAGCTCAGAACCTCAACCATCTGTCACGGAAAAGATGTATAAGATACCCATTAAATGGTGTTATTAGACAATATACTAAGGAGCTTTATAATCCAGCAATATGTATGTTACGCTATAACGTATAGATGACTCTTGCCAAGACCAAATAACAAGATTATATTTGTGGAACATGCACCAACATACAGGTCCTCGTAGTATATACCCCCTGCTCTATTGCTTGATACAGCAGCAAAGGGGCAGAGCAGGAAGTTTTTTCTTCTTTCATGGGATGTGGGTGTCACTGGTTAGGTCAGCATTTGTTGCCCATCCTGATGGCCCTTGAGCTGAGGGCAATTAAGACATTGCTGTGGGTCTGGATTCAGACCAGGTAAGGATGGCAAAGGGCCCAAGTAAACCAGATGAGTTTTTGCAACATTGGATGATAGTTGTCATGGTCACCATTACTAAGGCTAGCTTTTAATTCCATATTTTGTTAATTGAATTTAAATTCCACCAGCTGCCTGAGCCCCTGGACCATAAGCCTGGTCCTCTGGATCAATTACTAGTCCAGTGGCATTATCACAATACCATCATCTCCCCCAAAAGTCATGAGTGGGCCAAAGTTTAAGGTCCATTGGAGAGTGGGAGACACCCATGGCGATTGGGGCAAGTGGCTGTTTAGGAAGTGAACATCGTCAGGTTAGGGACTGACAGGTAAAGCTGGCAACAAGTGGAGCATGGACAAGCCCAGGTGAGAAGCTATGGATGTGTTGTGTGTTTCTATGATCTTACTGACAAAAATGGCTGATATAGATATGAAAGTAAAGAGATCAACAGCAACTTGCATTTTTATTGTGACTTTGATAAAGTGAAATGGCCCAAGGCACTCCAAAGAAGCATGAATCAGACAAAAATTTGACACTGACCCACATCAACATATATTAAGTCGGATGCCTTGGTCAAAAAGATAGGTTTTAAGGAGTGTCTTAAGGGAAGAGGAAGGGGAATAGAGGTTCAGGGAGGAAATTCGAGAGCTTAGAGCCTTGCTAGCTGAAGGCATGATGTCCAATGGTTAAGTGGTAGAAATTGAGATGCACAAAAGACCAGAATGGGAAGAGCATAGAGGTCCCGAAAGGCTGTAGATCTGGAGAAAGTTACAGCGATAGGATGGGGCGAGACCATGCAGTAATTTGAACAGAGGGATGAGAATTAGCAGCACCAGGAGGACTGCAGCGGTTCAAGAAGGCGGTTCCCCACCACCTTCTCAAGGGCAATAGGGATGAGCAATAAGTACTGGCCTTCCAGCACCACTGACATTCCAATAAAGAATAGAAAGAAATTAAATTTGAAGCGTGGCCGGACCAGAAGCCAAGTTGAGCAGGCACAGGTATGATGGATTAACGTCGCTTGCTGAGAATTCATGGAGGGTGGAGATGTCAGACGGGGTTTAGGATTTTGAGATAGGTGGGGCCAGAGGTGGTGTTACAGAGGTGGAATAAAATGGTAATAGATGTGAGGAGGAAAGTCCAGCTTGTGGCTGGACAGTTTAATAAAGTTCTAATCTTCTTATCCTGAAATGTCAAATAGAGATGTTGACAGAATCAGGACCAGAGATGCTGACTCTGTCCCTCTGGTATTGCTCAGGGGAACATTTAAGTAGTAAAGCTGGAATTTCACGAATAGCTCCCTGATTTCTCCTGAGGTAACTTTTTAAAATCCATTTACGGGATGTGGGCATCGTTGACTAGGCCAGCATTTATTGCCCATCCCTAATTGCCCTTGAGAAGGTGGTGCTGAGCTGCTTCCTTGAACTGCTGCAGTCCATGTGGTGTAGGTACACCCACGGTGCTGTTAGGGAGAGAGTTCCAGGATTTTGATCCAGCGACAGTGAAGGAACGGTGATATATTTCCAAGTCAGGATGATGAGTGGCTTGGAGGGGAACTTCCAGATGGTGGTGTTCCCATGTGTCTGCTGCCCTTATCCTTCCGGGTGGAAGAGGTCATAGATTTGGTAGGTGCTGCCTAAGGAGCCTTGGTGAGTTCCTGCAGTGCATCTTGTAGATGGTACACACTGCTGCCACTGTGTGTTGGTGGTGGAAGGAGTGAATGTTGGAGGTGGTGAATGGGGTGCCAATCAAGCGGTTGCTTTGTCCTAGATAATGCTGTTTCTTGAGTGTTGTTGGAGCTGCACTCAACCAGACAAGTGGAGAGTATTCCATCATACTCCTGACTTGTACCTTGTAGATGATGGGAAGGCTTTGGGGAGGCAGGAGGTGAGTTACTCACCACAAGATTCCAAGCCTCTGACATGTTCTTGTAGCCACATTATTTATATGGCTAGTCCAGTTCAGTTTCAGGTCAATGGTAATCCCCAGGGTATTGATAGTGGAGGATTCAGCGATGGTAATGCCATTGAATGTCAAGGGATGATGCTTAGATTTTCCCTTGTTGGAGATGGTCATTGCCTGGCACTTGTGTGGCGTGAATGTTTCTTGCCACTTATCAGCCCAGGCCTGGATATTGTCCAGATCTTGCTGCATTTGGACATGCATGGCTTCAGTAGCTGAGGAGTCACGAATGGTGCTGAACAATGTGCAATCATCAGCGAACATCCCCACTTCTGACCTTGTGATGGAAGGTCATTGATGAAGCAGCTGAAGCTGCTTGGGCCTAGGACTGTGTAGACATGAGAGGAGAAATCAATAGAGGAGAAGAAGGAGTAATTTTGTGAGGTTCCACTCAGTAATGGAAGAAAGCCAATAATTTTTGGCTCTCTCTTCACCACTCCACTCACTGCTAATGGGCTGGTGCACTTAGGGTGGAGTTTCACAAAGTGACCCCCAAACTATTTTCATTGGGATCGCTACGACTGGAACCAGGAAGGAGCAATGCCACAGAGAGTAAGTTCAGACAAGAGGCGCTGATGCAAGATGGGGTGGTGACAGTATCTAAAGCAACCAATAATTTTATGAGAAGACGCTCTTATGGTGGAGCATGTTCGAGGGGCTGAATGGCCTACTCCTCCTCCTAATTCATATGTTCATATTCGGCTGAGTTAGATAGATTCTCGAATGACAATGGAGTCAAAGGTCATAGGGGGTAGACAGGAAAGTACAGTTGAGGCTACAACCCATGATCGGTCAAGATCTTATCAAATGGCAGAGCAGGCTCGAGGGGCCAAATGGCCTACTCCTGCTCCTAATGCACATGAATGTTTGCATGGCCATAATTTTACAGGACATTGCTTGTGACTTTGGCCTCAGTGACTTTGGATGGACTGGAAGAAGAATCCTCAGGTTCAAAACCAGGAGAGGTGGGAGTAGAGTTGCAGAGCAACAACGTGGAGTAGAACCTAAGAAAAGCAGGGCAGTTTGGAAAAGGGGCTGGTAATTGGTGAGAATTAAAGACTTGGGGGTGACATTTTGTGAAGAAGTGGGTTGGCCACAATTTCAAGTAGATAGGGACCATGTCACAGTGTTATACCGTATGAAGACGAAACTAAAAGGCACACAATTATTGTTTCGCATTTCATCATTTTAACTAATGGGCCTGATCACTATCAATGCTCTGTGTTAAAAAATGTTCATTTGAGAGTTGATTCAGGACAGAATCAGACTTGGCAATGATGCTTCCAATGGTGCAATATCCTGCTGTTACTTGCTGTCAACTTATGCACATAAAGAATGCGGCAAAGGCAAGGTACTATGAAAGGTTTAGTGTATAAAAGGCTGATTTTAATACCCAGCCTATTGCCTGTGAAAGAAATTTTCATGCAAATACAGAAATTTACAGCACAGAAGCAGGTTCATTGGCACTATACGTCTATGCTAGTATTTTTGCCCCACACAAGCCTCCTGCCATTAGCATAATCTTCTATCGCTTTCTCCCTTATGCATTTGTTTAGCTTCTCCTTAAATGCTTCTATGCCTTGAGTCTGAGCTTTCTAGCGGGTATGGTTTAGTGCGACACTGATAATATCTTTCCCCACTGACTAGTGTCAACTGGAAAAAGAAAGTGAAAAAGAAACACAAGCGTAAGGTAGGGGGAATCTCCTTAGAAACAGTAACTACCAAATCCATAATGTCTGCAGCTTCTTAGGTGACCTCTGCATGAAATCACCAGTATTTACTTAAGGACAATTAGAACTTGTAGGCTTAAGGAGTTCATGCATCTGCGCTTTGGCCGAAGTGTAACTTTAGTGGAGATGGGATCGTAGGCTTGTATGTACGCAAGTGGAATCTCTATCCCTGTATGTGTTCTTGCTGATTAGGCATTACTAAAGCTAGATTTGCTTCTATGTTTTAATTCTTGCATCTGTCATACTTTAAAGTGTTGCAGTTTATTACAGATACAAAATCAATTTGGAAAGGGAAAGCAGTAATTTCATGCCGGATCCTTCTAGGTATCAGACTTGGCTCAGTGTGGTAGGCCTCTCAATCCTGAGTTAAAAGTTTATGTCTTCAGACTTCGCTGTGAAGGTTTTCCATCCACGGTGGTTGACAGGGCCCTCAACTGTGTCCAGCCCATCTCCTGCGCATCCGCCCTCATGCCTTCCCCTCCCTCCCAGAAACATGTTAGGGTCCCCCTTGTCCTCACTTATCACCCCACCAGCCTCCGCATTCAAAGGATCATCCTCCGCCATTTCCGCCAACTCCAGCATGATGCCACCATCAAACACATCTTCCCTTCACCCCCTCCGGCGGCATTCTGTGGAGATCGTTTCCTCCGTGACACCCTGGTCCACTCCTCCATCACCCCCTACTCCTCAACTCCCTCCCACGGCACCTTCCCATGCAACTGCAGAAGGTGCAACACCTGCCCCTTTACTTCCCCTCTCCTCACCGTCCAAGGGCCCAAACACTCCTTTCAAGTGAAGCAGCATTTCACTTGCACTTCCCTCAATTTAGTCTACTGCATTCGTTGCTCCCAATGCGGTTTCCTCTACATTGGAGAGACCAAACGCAGACTGGGTGACCGCTTTGCAGAACACCTTCGGTCTGTCCGCAAACATTACCCAGACCTCCCTGTCGCTGGCCATTTCAACACTCCACCCTGCTCTCATGCCCACATGTCTGTTCTTGGTTTGCTGCATTGTTCCAGTGAAGCTCAACGCAAACTGGAGGAACAGCACCACATCTTCCGACCAGGCACTTTACAGCCTTCCGGACTTAATATTGAGATCACAATTTTAGATCATGAACTCTCTCCTCCATTCCCACCCCCTTTCCGATCACCCCCCTTTTTTCCAATAATTTATATAGATTTTTCTTTTCCCATCTATTTCCATTATTTTTAAATGTATTTCCATCCATTGTTTTATCTCTACCTTTTAGCCTTTTTTTATTCCTTCACCCCACTCCACCCCCACTAGGGCTATCTGTACCTTACTTGTCCTGCTTTCTACCCTTAATTAGCACATTCCTTAGATAATATCACCACCTTAAACACCTCTTTGTCCTTTTGTCTGTGACATCTTTTGTCTATCTCCACCTATCACTGGCCCTCTATCCAGCTCTACTTGTCCCACCCCCCCCCCGCCTTAAACCAGCTTATATTTCACCTCTCTTCTATTTTTAATTAGTTCTGTTGAAGGATCATTTGGGCTCGAAATGTTAACTGTGCTCCTCTCCGCAGAGCCTGCCAGACCTGCTGAGTTTTTCCGGGTATTTTTGTTTTTGTTTTGGATTTCCAGCACCCGCAGTTTTTTGCTTTTATTTTCTCTGTGAAGACTTGTGTATGCAGTAGAGGCTGGCATTTCAGTGCAGGGGTACCTTCTCTCAAATGCGACATTAAACAAGGGCCCCAGTCCTGTGAAACTACGTTTGTTGTCGTTGGAGGGAGAGATTGAGGATAGGATGATATAATTTCAGCAAAAAAAGAAAAAAAAAATCATTTATGTAATATCTTTCATGACCACCAGATGTCTCAAAGTGCTTCACAGCCAGTTAAGTACTTTTGAAGTATAGTCGCTATTGTAATGTAGGAAACACAGCAGCCAATTTGCACGCAGCAAACTCCCACAAGCAGCAATGTGATAATGATTTGATAATCTGTTTTTGTGATGTTGCTTGAGTGATAAATATTGGCCAGGGTACCGGGGAGAACTGTCTTGCTCTTCTTTGAAATAGTACCATGGGATCTTTTACATCCAGGAGAGCAGGCATCCAAAAGACTTCACTGGAGTGTCAGCCTTAATTTTTGTGCTTAAGTTCTCGAGTGAGAATTGAGCCCAGAACGTTGTGAATTTAAAGGCAAGCATGTTACTAACCAAGCCAGAAGAGGCTATTTGGCTTACTGCTCCTCTGCCGGCTCTCTCACAGAGCTACCAGTTAGTTTCCTTTCCCTGCACTTTCCCTATTCCCTCTCAACTCCTTTCATTTTCAAATATTTATCACTTGCCTTTTCAAATCTATTCTTGAGTCTGCTTTAACCAAGGTTTCTGGGCAGGGAAGTCCATGCCGTTACAGACCCCTATGTAAATAAATCCTAACTTCTCTCTTCGTTGTTTTCCTGATGATCTAAATTTTATACCCCCTAGTTATTAACTCACTGACCAATGTAAGTAGTTTTTCCTGATTTACCTCATTAAAACATAATAACTTTAGACACTTCATGAAATTCCTCTTAGGCTCCTCAGCTCTACTGAAAGGAGACCCATTTTTCTAGCTAGTACTTGTAACTAAATATTCTCATTTTAGGATTATTTTCAAGAATCTCTCCTGCACCCCATTGATAGCCTTAATCTCCTTCTAAAGTAAGGTACCCAAAAGTGGATACAATATTCTATACTTCGGCCTGACCAATGGAGAAATAAACAATCTAGCATTTATATAGGGACTTTCTCAACCTCAAGACATCCCAAAGTTTTTTATGGCCAATAAAGCACTATTGAGGAATGATCATGGTTGTAATGTAGGAAATGTGGCAGCCAATTGGTGCACAGGAAGCTCCTACAAACAGCAATGTTATATTCACCAGAGCATCTGTTTTTTCCAGTGTTGCTTAAGGGATGAATATTGGCTGGGACACTGGGGAGAACTCCCCTGTTCTTCGAAGTAACGCCATGGAATTTTTTACGTCCGTCTGAGAGAGAAGATGGGGCTTCCAAACAACAACCCTGCCCAATCTTTGGTCATTCAAGTATGAGCCTGGACTGAGTGTGTCAACAGGCTTTTAACACTAGAGGGTACTGTATCCAATTCTGCTCCGTTTTCATTCCTCATCCATACATGCCCACTTTTACCAGCATGGGTCACCGGATAGTTGCAAGGACTGGGAATCTTAACTGATTTATTTCTTCAAAGCCTGATGCCAACTGTGTTGCTTCAGCTGTTGGATAGCTCAATTGATCTTAGTGACGCAGAGTGTGTAAGCAGGCTGTAGTTCCGTGTGCATTCGTCAAGAATGAGTTCAAAAAATGGAGTTCAAGAAAAGATTAAATAAGAAAAAAAACTGTTATTTTTATACTATTTTGCATTTATATCAGTGTCTTTCACAACCTCAGGACCTTCCAAAAGGTTTTGCAACCAATTAACTACTATTGAAGTGTAGTCACTGTTGTAATGTAGGAAATGTGGCAGCTATTTATTATCATCTTAATGGTGAGAGATTGCAGAGCTCTGAGATGCAGAGGGATCTGGGTGTCCTAATGCATGAATCGCACAAGGTTAGTATACAGCTACAGCTGGTAATTAGGAATGCTAAGAGAATGTTATCGTTTATTGCGAGGGGAATTGAATACAAAAGTAGAGAGGTTATGCTTCAGTTACACAGGACATTGGTGAGACCACATCTGGAGTACTGTTTACAGTATTGGTCACCTTATTTAAGGAAGGATGTAAATGCATTGGAAGCAGTTCAGAGAAGGTTTACTAAACTAACATCTAGATTGCGTGGGTTGTCTTATGAGGAAAGGCTGGACAGGTTAGGCTTGTATCCACTGGAGTTTAGAAAAGTAAGAGGCGATTTGATTGAAACATATGAGATCCTGAGGGGTCTTGACAGGGTGGATATGGAGAGGATGTTTCCTCTTGTGGGAGAATCTAGAACTAAGGGTCACTGTTTAAAAATAATAGAGATGAGGAGAATTTTTTTCTCTCAAAAGGCAATGGAGGCAGAGTCTGAATATTTTTAAGGCAGAGCTAGATAAATTCTTGATAAGCAAGGGGTGAAAGGTTATCGGGGTAGTCAGGGTAGTGGGAGGTGATGGCATAGTGGTATTGTAGTTGGATTAGTAACTCAGAGACCCAGGGTAATGCTCTGGGGGCCCAGGTTTGAACCCTGCCACAGCAGGTGGCAGAATTTGAATTTACTAAAAGTCTGGGATTAAAAATCTTATAATTACCATGAAATTGTTGTAAAAAACCCTTCTGGTTCACTAATGTCTATCTGCTGGTCTGGCCTACATGTGACTCCAGAGCAATGTGGTTGACTCTTAAATGCCCTCTGAACTAGGGATGGGAAATAAATGCTGGCCTGGCCAGTGATGCCCACATCCCTTGAACAAATTTTAAAAAGTTGGGAACGTGGAGTTGAGGCCACAATCAGATCAGCCATGATCTTGTTGAACGGTGGAGCAGATTCGAGTGGCCGACCCCTGCTCCTAATTCATACGTTCATAGAGCAAGCTCCCATAACAGCAACGTGATAATGACCACATAATACGTTTTTAAATCTTGGTTGAGGGATAAATATGGGCCAGGACCTCAGGGTAATACTCTTGCTCATCTTCTAAGTCGTGTGCCATGGGATCTTTTATGTCTGTATGCGAGGATTTAAACCTTATCCAAACAATGGCAGCCCCACCCCTATCGTTGTAGTATTTCCTCAATACTCTACTGAAAATGCAACCTAGATTTTGAACTCAAATCTCTGGAGTGAAAGTCCTGTTCCCCTATCACCCCTGCATTTTGTGACCTACATTGGCTGCCAGTCAAGCAATGTTTTGATTTTAAAATTCTTGTCCTTGTTCTCAAATTCCTCCATGGTCTCACCCTCCACTCCCTATCTTTGTCATCCTCTTCATTCCCACAAACCTTGAAATTTCTGCACTCCTCAATTCTGGCCTCTCGAGCATCCCTGATTTTAATCGCTCCACCATTGGTGATAGTGTCTTCAGTTGCCTAGTCCCAAGCTCTGGAATTCCCTCCTTAAATCTCTCCTCCTCTCTTTCCACCTTTAAGGCACCCGTTAAAACCTATCCCTTTGACCAAGTTTTTGGTGATCTGACATATCTCCTACTGTGGTCCAGTGTCTTATTTTGTTTGGTAATGCTCCTGTGAAGCACCTTGGAATGTTTTATTATGTTAAAGGTGCTATGTAAACACAGGCAATTGTTGAGCGGGACTTGATCCAACGACCTGCTGAATCAGGCAGGAGTGCTGCCACTGAGCCACAGCTGACAGCAAGCCTGGGTATGGTGGCTTTTGATCGTTTAGCTTTTTGGCTGGTTGACTTGGTGGAACTTCTTTGAAACCGTGAATTTCAGACTGTTGCTGTGGACGCACAGGATTTCAAATCAGAAGGACTTTTCAGAGGGGGACTATGAGAAAACCCAATGAGCCCGAATTGTCTTCAAATGCTTAGAGTCCTCTTGCTGATTACGGAAAGTTGCTGGGGGTTTGGGTTGGGGGCACGGGTGGGGAGGGAACGATTTTCAATGTGCCGCCTGGTTCATTTGTGCTAGAAATTGGGGTGGTAGGCAGTTGAATTCTTTTGAAGGAAAGATCCTGCCAATTGACCCGACTGAATTAGGCAGGGATCTTATTAAACTATTTAATTAGCTGCCTTGCACTGATTGTGCCAGTGGGGCATAAGAACATTAGGAACAGGAAGAGGCCATTCAGCCCCTCGAGCCTGTTCTGACATTAAGTCAGTTCATGGCTGTCTGCACCTTAATTCCATTTGCTCCACATCTCTTGATTCCGTGACCTAACAAAAACCTATCAATCTCAGTTGTGAAAGCTCCAGTTATTTTCCAACTTCCACAGCCTTCTGGAGAAGACAGCTCCAAACTTCTACCACCTTTAGTGTGAGAGAGTGCTTCCTGAATGCTTGGCTCTAATTTTAATAAAATTATGGCCCCTTGTTCTTAATTACCACCCCCCCCCCCCCTCCATCAGAGGAAATAATTTTCCTGTGTCAATCCTCTTGAATCCTTTGAATATTTTAAGCACCTTGATTAGATCACCCCTCAATCTTCTATACTCCAGGGAAGCCAAGTTTATGCAACCTCATAATTTAACCCTCTGATCCCACTGGTACCGCGTGTTGAGCAACTTAACTGGGAGTGCTCCTCTTGACCTTGCAAAAGTCCTCACGCTCACCGCTGACCACTCACTGACCACCCCAATTTTCGCCCAGATTATCTTCTCCTCCCTTTCCATGTTGGAGCCTAATTTCTGGCTCTGCTGCACAATAGAGTTGTTGGATTCCCCATGCCGCTCCACATCCCTGCTCCCACAACTGTCTCTATGCATTCACTGAACATCAAGTGCTTGTCCGCGAGATTCAGATGAGACACATGACCATGAAAATGGCTTGGGTCTTTCGCTGGAGCCACTGGGCAGATGTCTTTCTCTCTCTGCCCAATGCCTCTATACCTGCGAGAAAAATTTCACACCCTCCGCACTTCACTTGTGAATGTAGATGATGCACGCTTTATTAATCATGGTGGTATTGACTTGGAGCTTGCAGCCTATGTGGATGGTGGAAGTGGAGATGACCACTGATTTCAAAAGGAAATTAGATGGGCACTTAAAGGAAATAAACTTGCAGGACCATGTGGAGAGATGGGACTGACTGGATAGCTCTACAGAGAGTCGGCATGGATTCAATGGGCCCGAATGATCCTTTTCTGTACTGTAAATGACTGTATGGCTGTTAATACTGTCCTTGATTACAGATGATTCTGGGTAATGTTGAACATGAGGAAACCGTCTTCAGGCTCCCCTGATGGTCTGGAGGGCAAATGTATTGAGCCGTACAGACTGGTAGTTACTTCGGTGGTGGTTGGGGTGGTGGGGGGTGGGGGGGAAGTGAAGGGAGAATGGAACTAATTGATAGTTCTTTAAGCTGGCACAAGCAAGATGGGCTGAATGGCCTCCTGTATGATTCTATTTGCTTGATACGGACTGCAATGTCTCCCTGTGAGGCTTCTTGCTGCTTTCCTTTGTCTGGGTAACGCATGCACAGAATTCAGGGCACTCTTTGATTTTTTGCACGTGAGATCTTGTGACACAGTGGGTAGCATTGCTGCCTTTGAGCCAGAAGCTCTGGGTTCTAGTCCCATTCCAGGACTTGATGGCCTTGGAAGGTGCGTTCATAATGTGGCCAAGCAGGTTGATGATGCCCATGGCAGGTGACAAGAGTGGGTGCTGTCTCTTGCTCAGCCATGCCTGATGTGGAGTGGTGCCCCTCAAGCTATTGTTGCTGGTGACCTGTTCTAGGGAAGGAACAGACATAAGCATGTGCTTTGTCTGCTTCATGTGTCAACAGGTACAGGAGAGAACAAAGGATGGTGTACTGACAATACCAACTAAAGTCATGCAGCTTTCTAGTTTTGGTGAGCTTCCAATTGTCTGCAAGGCCTATTCTAATCTGAAGTTTATTGCATATTTAAAGGGGAAGGAAAAGTCTGGGTGGTATACATGGCTTTCAAAGTACTCCCCCATTGTATGCTTAAGGAATACACATGGTAAATTATCCATTGTGTTTTTAAAAACTTTGAAGAGTAGATTAATCGATCAAATTCTCCATCCAAGGGGCTGTATTTGAAATGCAGGAGCTTTACTTGATATTTGCACCCAACCTTGCAGTGCTTGAAGGGGTAGCGTAGAGGAAGCTTCAGCCTAAATCCACCTAACCCACGCTGACTGACCCGAGTCCACTTTCACGATGCCGCAAACGGTCAGAGAATGTCCCATTCTCCAGAATTGGCATTCCACCAGAAGCAGAAATTAGGGCCTGAATTTCACCAGTCGTCGGGCCCGGGAGTGATGGGGAAACGGGCCCCCGGTTAACGGGCGGCCAGAGTGAAACGCATGCTGAAAAGCTCAGCGCTGCCGGGATGTGGGCCCAGGGAAGAGGGCGGGCGATGACCTTTCCGAGGGAGTGGGCGAGCCCCGCGAGAAAGCCCCCCGAGGGCAGACAGCTGGGACCAGCATCGGCTAAAATAAAGGTATTAAAAAGCGGGGGAAAAAAACCGTCCTCGCGTCTCAATCAATCACCTGAAAACGTAGCTGGTACAAATGCCGCCCGCGGATATTGATTTGTATTTTTATTGCATCCCGGGAATCACATCCCCCTACCCCACCTCCCCCCCCACCCCCCCCCCCCCCCCCCCCACCACCACCACCACCACCAGCGGATGAGGTTTGATGAAAAACGCAAAGGCCGTCTGGCTGATTCACCCGTCCGCCAACCGTGAGGCTGGACGGGCCACGAAAAATCGGGGACAATTGCGCCGTCAATAGGCTTAATTGCCCTCTTAGCCGGCGGAGGGAGCGCTTCCGACTTTTGCGTGTGCCCGCCCGCGGGACGTAGAATTCTGCCCCTCTGTTGCACTGTCGCCCGGGCATCGCGGCTGAGCCCCATTTCAGTCAGGCCGAAAAACGTGGACGTGCTTCACGAGGGAGGAAAGTGCCGGCTGGTTTCCAGACCCCTGAGGCACACGGGCCACCGCCGGCAGCCCAAGAGCAGCACGAGGTCAGCTCGCTCCGCACGGAGCCAGGATTAAACCACCTGGTTTTGTGGGCCAACGTCTTTACTCGTGAGGCAGCTCCATGTCATGACAGCAGTTCTGCTAAATTTCGTTAAATGAATTAACTTAAATAAATGAAATTTAAAAAAAACCAGGGAGTGGTGGCGGTGGTGGCAGGGCCATTGAATATTTTTAAGGCTGAGTCAGATAGATCCTTGATTGACAAGGGAGTCAAAGTTTATAGGGGGTAGGAAGGAAAGTGGAGTGGAGGCCACAATCAAATCAGTCAGGATCTTATTGAAAGGTGGAGCAGGCTCAAGGGGCCGAATGGCCTACTCCTGCTCCTCTTCTTATGTTCGAATGTAAATTCCATAGATGTTTTCCTGTTATTCCATGATAACTTGCCCTTGAGACCAGCGGTATTCCCAGGCCATTTACAGCTGTTAATTATGTTAGGCCCTAAATTATGAAATTTGCTCCGTGAATCTCTCCATCTCGCCACCACATTTTTTGCTCCAGTAAGGTCCTTAAAATCTACAATCTCTGACCAAGCTTTTGATCACACGTTTTCTCTCTTTATGATGTCTCTTTATGTGGCTCGGTGTCAACTATTGTCTGATAACAAAAACAAAAAACTGCGGATGCTGGAAATCCAAAACAAAAACAAAATTACCTGGAAAAACTCAGCAGGTCTGGCAGCATCGGCGGAGAAGAAAAGAGTTGACGTTTCGAGTCCTCATGACCCTTCGACAGAACTTGAGTTCGAGTCCAAGAAAGAGTTGAAATATAAGCTGGTCCATATTTCAACTCTTTCTTGGACTCGAACTCAAGTTCTGTCGAAGGGTCATGAGGACTCGAAACGTCAACTCTTTTCTTCTCCGCCGATGCTGCCAGACCTGCTGAGTTTTTCCAGGTAATTTTGTTTTTGTATTGTCTGATAACATTCCAGTGAGGTGCTTGGGGATGTTTCACAATGCACAAGATGCCATGGAAATGCAAGTCGTTGTTTTCCCGCTAGAGTTAGGCTGGGAGAGCAGAAGGATGTCCTCAGAATCTCAAGAATAAATATTTTGACTTTTGAAACCTTATGGAAGTGAGATCCGTGTGTTTAACATTTGAACGAATGCCACAGGGAACCTTTAAATAAAAATTCTACAGATGTATCCAGGATGCTCAGGAGGTGACATCCCTTTAGCGGTTGTTTGTGTCCTGGGCCAACATTTATCCATCTTAAAAACAGATTATCCATTCATTGCTTCATTATTGTTTGTGGGAGCCTGCTGTGCAGCATTGGCTGCTACTTTTCAAACACTGCAACAGTGACTACATTTCAAAAACACTTCATTGGCTGTGAAGCGTTTGGGACGTTCTGGGATCATGAAAGGTGCTATAGAAATTGTTCGTTATTTATCTTCTGAATTTGTCTCTGATCATCTTTATTACCCACATTTGCACTTTTTCAGCTATCTGCAAGTGCCATGTGCTGTGCCGTAGACTTTGCACAGTTGAATCTTGTCACATCTTGATTTGTAGACCTTAATTACAAAGACTACACTTTAAAAGTCTCTCTTCAGCACGTGGGAATACTGTTGCGCTGCAGCAGCCACATGGTTCTGGATGACCAGGAAACTCCCACTCTCACCACTTGCAATAAGTGCATTGGGAGGATTTACAGGTTGACAATCAACCCATTTGGCCACGTCACAAACACACCTTCTGCGGGCATTGAGTCCTGGGGTGGTACGGCAACCCAGAGCTTCTGTCTTAGAGTTAGGGACAATACCCACTGCGCCATTAGATCTCCCCCTTCAAAAGTACTTCATTGGCTGTAAAGACATCTTCTGCCTGTGGAGGCATCGTATAAATGTAAATCTATTTTTTTGAGGATTGAATGTTCTCCTCTTTCTGATTAATTTGTGTTTTTGTGAACATAGAGGGATCAGAACTCCAAAGTCTTGGGGGGTGTGGGGGGGGGGTGGGGGGTGGGGGGGGTGGGGGGGTGGTGGTGCGGGGCAGAGTGTCTTTAGTGCTCATCAAGGTGCTGGGAACGGAACATTCCTATGTCAGATATTCAACCTGCGATTCTAACCCTGCGCATTAGGCAACAATGGGTGGGGGTGATGCTTAAATTGGCTGCTGGGTGCTAGCAGTTGTGTTCCTTACACATTCATTCCCACTGTTATTTTAACTGCCAGCTTTTCTAGAGCATTGGAAGCCCTGAAATGTCAGTGGCCTGATGGCTTTCTCTATAGTAGTTGATACACGAGGATAATTTTACTAATCCACTCACACCCGGTGAGAAACTGTAGGGATCTGATTTTACTTCTCATTGACTTTGATGGAGAATAAAACCAAGCCAGCTGTAAAACAGGGGTCTTGTTCGATTCCTGCTAGTCTTCTGGTGGGAGGGTTAGGATAAAATCGCTCTCCATAGACGTAACTTCTCTTTTATTTCCTCTCACGTTCATTCCCTTTCCTCCTCTCACACACACACACACATATATATGCACATACACACAGGTACAAAAACACACACATATACAAACACATACACAGGCACAGAGAGACACACAAACACACACAGACACAGACAGATACACACACAAATACAAACACACATACACACACAGACATACAGATACAACACACATACACACACACATGTAGGCATACACACAGACACATGCACAGACACACAGAGACACAAACACACACAGGCACAGACACACAGGCACAGACAGACACACACACACAGCCAGAAGAGCACACACACATACACACACACACACACATATACACACAGACACACAGGTAGAAAAACATACACACGAACACAAACACATACATACAGATGCAAACGCAAATGCACACACAGACACACATATACACATACACACAGGTAGAAAAACACACTCACATACACAAACACACATACAGATGCAAACACAAATGCAGACACATACACAAACATAGACACAGACACACACAGACACAGACACAAATACAGGCACATAGACACACATACACAAACACACAAGCATAGATACACAATTCCCCACCAAACACAGACACATATACACACAGATGCATGCTCACAGATGCACATAGTTGCATATCCTCAGGCACATAGTCACAAACATGAACATAGACGCACAGACCTTTACCACATAGACAATGCAGACACGTGCCCAGATGCAAATAGACACATGCAGATGCACACACAAACACACACACAGACACCCAGAGGCACATAGCATCACTACCCATTGTGCAATCTGAAACCGGACAGAGGTTGGGGGAGAAGAATGTTGGCACTGGAACAAAGCTTTTCAAAAATTTGTTTTTACACAAATTATTTCAACTGTTTTGGTGCCTCAAGCAGTCACTAGGTTGGTAGACAGTGATTATTTCAATGCCACCACTTGGCCTCTTCTAGAATTTCCTGGTTGCTATCTGTTTTCTAACTCCATGTTCAAACGCTGAGTCTCTAGTTCCTTATTACTAATCTGTAATTGATTTACTGAGAAATTGAAACACAGAAAGAGGCCCACCAGTTTGTGTTGGTGTATTCTCCACACAAGTGGTTGCTCTAATACCATATGCTAATCTGTTCCTGTATTCCTTTAACTCCCTGTCCTACAGCCATCTATAATAATCTGTTTCTGGCTGGGGCGGAGATCACTTCATACTAAAGGTAAGTATTGTGTGGAATTTTCAGGGCCAGAGTGGTCTCTTGGACAAGTTTTGATCATATTAAGGGGAGGAATTTTCCAGCTTTATTTGACCCCACATTGAACTGGGATTTTACCTGTTTCTTCACCTTTCCCAGGAGATTGCTTGGATGTGGGGTGAGGAGTATTAAAAGGATCCAAACTGGTTGGTGAAGCTGAAACCAAGACACAGAGCTTTCCTTTATTGAGAGAGCTTACTGACTTGTTCAGTCTCACAGCTCTCCTCCCAGCCAACTCAGTGTCCCAGATATCCCCTATTTATATGCACTCAAAATTAATACCCATCGCCTGTTTCTCTTAACCTTAACAATGTAATTGACATTAACAAACCTTAACAATGTAATTGACAAAACATTAACATGGAGTGTATATATTGTGATACACAACTTTTAACATTTGTGTGGGAGAGGCTGGATGGACCAGAGCATCTTTGCCAGTCTGTCATTACTCATTATGTATTCTTAAATGGCCTTTGATTCAATCACTAACTCTTAGGCATCCCACAGCCTCACAACCCTCTATGTAAAAAGGACTCTCCTGCTCCCTGATCTAAATTTCTTACAGAATCACAGAATTATTACAGTGCAGAAGGAGGCAATTCAGCCCATTGTGCCTGCGAATTCACTTGGTGCCGTTCCCCTGCCTCTTCCCCACAACAGTCTAATTCCCTTTTTGAACGCCTCGATTGAACCTGACTCCACCACACAGTCTGGCAGTGCATTCCAGATCCTAACCACTCACTGCGTGAAAAAGCCTTTCCTCATTTAATTTATACCAAAGCTTTTCCTCATTTAATTTATACCTGTGTCCCCTCAAACCACACCGTTCAATCACTGGGAACAGCCTGGCTTAGAAATTGGATCACATCCACGAATCTGGGTGTGATCTGGGTGCAGAGCAGCCATCCAAGAAAGGGTGACCAACTCATGGTGAAAAATATAAGGGGCATGTTGGCATGGGGGGTTTGAACCTGTAACAGCTGTGGGGTGTCGGGGGTGGGGGGTGCAGATGCGCAGGTGTGGTGGGGTGGGGCGTTAGAGCGGAGGGGCTGGTGGGGCTTGCTACCTGACCTGTAGGAGTGGTTGGGGGAGGCAGTGGCTTACTGGTATTGTCACTAGACTAGTAATCCAGAGACCCAGGGTAATGCTCTGGGGACCTGAGTTCAAATCCCACCATGGTGAAATTTGAATTCAAAAGCCAAAATCTGGAATTAAAAGCCTAATGGTGACCATGAAACTGTTGTCGATTGTTATAAAAACCCATCTGGTTCACTAATGCCCTTTATGGAAAGAAATCTGCCATCCTTACCTGGTCTGACCTACATGTGCCTCCAGAACCACAGCAATACAGTTAACTCTTAAATGTCCTCTGAAATGGCCAAGCAAGCCATTCAGTTCTCAAGGGCAATTAGGAATGGGCAATAAATACTGGCCTTGCCAGTGACATCCACATCCCGTGAACTAATAAAAAAAAAAGCCACAGGTGATCCCAGGAATTAAAACTGCGTACATGCTGGGCCCAATGCACACACACAAACAAAGTATCCTGCAAAAGAAGAAACTGGGGACAAAATACGTCCCAGGAAGGTCTGACCTGGGACACAGGATGAAGGGCCAGGTCCTGTAGAATGCAGGATGGTTGGTCACCCTGATCCAAACGTGTGGCAAATTAATGAGAAGATAAGAAATAGGAGCAGGAGTAGATCATGTGACCCCTTAAACCTGCTACTCCTCTCAATATGATCATGGCTCATCAAAACTGCAGACAGTACTCTATGTGTGGTCTCATCAATGCATTTTATAGTTGTAGCAATACTTCACTACCTCACACTCCATCCCCCTTGCAATAAAGACCAACTTTCCATTTGCCTTCAGTGAGACCCTGAGTCCCATCAGAGTTAATCACATTTCGATGTGATTATCAGAATTTGATTTTTAAAATTCTTCCATGGGATGTGGGCATCACTGGCCAGGACAGCATTTTTATTGTCCATCCCTTGTGGCCCTTGAGAAGATGGTAGTGAGCCACCTTCTTGAACTGCTGCAGCCCATCTGGTGTAGGTACGCCCACAGTGCAGTTAGGGAGGGAGTTCCAGGATTTTGACCCAGTGACAGTGAAGGAATGGTAATATGGTTCCAAGTCATGATGGTGTGTGGCATGGAGGGGAATTTGCAGGTGGTGGTGTTCCCATGCATCTGCTGCCCTTGTCCTTCTAGGTGGTAGAGATTTAGACTTGAATGTAGGAGCGTTGATCAGTAAGTTCACGGATGATACGAAAATTGGCCAGGTGGTAAATAGTGAGAAGGATAGCTTTAGATTACAAGAGGATTATAGACGGACTGGTCAAATGGGTTGATCAGTGGCAAGTGGAATTTAATCTGGATAAGTGTGAGGAGATGCACTTGGGCAGGACAAACAAGGCACGGGAATACACAATGAATGGTAGGACCCTGGGAAGTACTGGGATCAGAGGGACCTTGGTGTGTATGTCCACCGGTCCCTTAAGGTAGCGGGACAGGTAGATAAGGCGGTTGAGAAGGCATATGGGATACTTGCCTTTATTAGCCAAGGCATAGAAAATAAGAACAGGGAGGTAAAGCTGGAACAGTATAAAATGCTGGTTAGGCCACAGCTAGAGTATTGCGTGCAGTTCTGGAATCCACATTATAGGAAGGATGTGATTGCACTAGAGAGAGTGCAGAGATTTACCAGGATGTTGCCTGGGCTGGAGAGTTTTAGTTATGAGGAGAGATTGGATAGACTGGGGTTATTTTCGCTGGAGCAGAGGAGATTGAGGGGGGACATGATTGAGGTGTATAAAATTATGAGGGGTATAGATAGGGTAGACAGGAAGGAACTTTTCCACTTGGTGGAGGGATCAATAACCATGGAGCATAGATTTAAGGAAAGAGGCAGGAGGTTTAGAGGGGTTGTGAGGAAGAATTTTTTCACATAGGGTGGTGGGAATCTGGAACTCACTGCCTGAAAGGGTTGTAGAGGCAGAAACCCTCACAACATTTAAGAAGTATTTGGATGTACACTTGTGATGCCATGGCATACAAGGCTATGGGCCTAGTGCTGGAAAATGGGATTAGAATAGTTAGGTACTTGTTTGACTGGCGAAGACTTGATAGACTGAATGGCTTTTTTCTGCGCTATAGACCTCTGACTCTATGACTCTGTGAGATCGCTGGTTTGGAAGGTGCTGTCGAAGGAGCCTTGGTGAGTTGCTGCGCTGCATTTTGTAGATGGTACATTCTGTTGCCACTGTCCGTCGGTGGTGGAGGGAGTAAAAGTTTGTGGAAGGGGTGCCAATCAAGCGGGCTGCTTTACCCTGGATGGTGTCGCGCTTCTTGAGTGTTGTTGGACTTGCACTCATCCGGGCAAGTGGACATGTGCCTTCATTATAGATGGTGGACAGGCTTTGTGGAATCAGAAGATGAGTTACTGTCCACAGAATTCCCAGCATTTGTGTTAACATCAGAGATTAGTCATAAAATGTGAGGAGCAACTTGCAGACACAGAGATAATAATCAGAATGTGACGGGAACAGCAGTCCGAGAAACGTTTTATGAGACACATGTTGGTTACATCACATATCAGGAGTGAGAATTGGGGGTATTCATCAGAACAATAGAAGCACCCAAGCAGTATATCACTTAATTATCTGGGATTATCTGGTTTGTCCTGTGCCTTTTGTGATGGTAACTGCATAACATCAAGATGACCATTGTCAAGACTGGAGGTTGGGCAAGAAAGTATCTCTTCAATATACACTCTGGGCACGATGTGATAAAGCTCACAAAGAAAGGGTACAAAAGATCAGGGAACAGCCTCTTTGAGCTCAGAACTCACAGGATGGCTGGAAGTCCAACATCTGCAGAGGCCAAGTTTAATCACCTTGGGTCTGTAAGAAACCAGGTTGTATGAACCTATTGTTTAACCGTAACAGTTACCATTATTAGTTATTGATGTCTGAGTAATGAACTTGTATTTGGACAACATATTTGAGCCTGAATCACCAAGGAATCATTTATTTGAGTTTATCCTACACCTTTCGAATTTCTTGCTGTACCTGAATGCTAACTTTTTTGTGTTTCATGTACAAGGATATAGTATATATAACAGATTATATATTGTACCAGTGAGCTGTGGCCTCAGAGCCAACATGCTAGTCATAATTAAGAGAGATGTGAAATCAGCCAGCTAAAACCCCAGTTGTGTGGAGTTAGTTAAATCTTGGAGGTAGCTGGGCTGGGAGGCAATTGGTTAGTGGCGAGTTTGGGCCGCAAGTGACTTGAAGTTTTAGTGTGGAGCCAAGGGAATACAATCTCGTACCTTCTGGCCCCTTAATTGATGTAAGCACAGGGTCCCTTTAAAGACAGCTGGTGTGAATGCTGCTTGCAAGAGGAAAGACAACAACTTGTATGTCTGTGTGGCTCTGTGTCTCTGTGGGTCTGTGTATGTGTGGGTCTGTGTGTGTGTGGGTCTGTGCCTCTGTGGGTAGTGTTTGTTCTCTGTAGGTCTGTGTGTGTATCTGTGGGTCTTTGTCTGTATGGGCCTGTGTGTGTCTGAGGGTCTGTGTCTATTTATCTGTGTGTGTATGTGTGGGTCTGTACGTGCCTCTGTGGGCCTGTCTGTGTCTCTTTTACTGTTTGTGTTTACCTGTATGTTTCTCTGTGGGTCTGTGTGTGTGTCGGTCTGTGTTTACCTGTATGTTTCTCTGTGGGTCTGTGTGTGTGTCGGTCTGTGTTTATCTGTATGTCTCTCTGTGGGTCTGTGTGTGTCTCTGTGGGTCTGTGTCTCTGTGAATCTGTGTGTGTCAGTCTGTATTTATCTGTATGTTTCTCTGTGAGCCTGTGTGTGTCTCTGTGGGTCTGTGAATCTGTGAATCTGTGTGTGTCAGTCTGTATTTTTCTGTATGTTTCTCTCTGGTCTGTGTGTGTCTGTGTTTGTCTCTGTGTTTATCTCTGTGTGTGTCTTTGTGGGTCTGTGTCTCTGTGAATCTGTGTGTGTCAGTCTGTATTTATCTGTATGTTTCTCTGTGGGCCTATGTACATCTTTGTGGCTCTATGTCTATGTTTATCGGTGTGTTTCTGCGTATGCGTTCATGTTTTTGTTTTTCTGTGCACGCCTGCATCTATTACAACAACATGTCCGATGTATCCTGCAGACAATTGCAAGCCAATTTCACGAAGGGACATGAAATAGTCATTAAGACACAATTTGTAATACAGGCTGGTGCTCTGAGGGCAGAAGATGGGCAAATCACTGGCATAATGCGACAATGACTACCATGTCTACAGTGACAAGTCTCCTAGGCACCTAGGATTTAACAGCTCTCCCTCTCAATCAGAGAATAATGTAGGGTGTGGGAGGTATTTTGGTCAGGGCTTTGAGCAAACAGACCCTTTCTAAAATTAAATCATCCCCACCAGAGGAAATAGTTTCTCCGTATCCATTGTATCGAATCCTTTTACCATGTTGGGCATTTGATTGGATCGCCTCTCAATCTCAAATGCAAGTCAGTTTCATGAAACATGTCCTGAATCCTCCAAACATGGGGTATCATGCAGGCAAATTTTGCAACCTCACCAATGTCAGCAAATCCTGCCTGGGGTATGGTGTCCAAAACTGAATGCAAGACTCTAGATGGGATCTGACAAAAGTTCTGCATAACTGAAGCATTACTGCCTCCCTTTTATATCCCATTCTCCCTTGGAAGTTAACATTCCATTAACCTTAGTTTAATGTTCATTTTAATTATCTTTCCTTGATGCTAATTTAGTAGCAGAGAGAGAAAGAGCCTGACTTTGCTTCACTCAATGGCAAATGGACCCTCAGTAGGGAATTGTGGATGATTTATTTCGATGACCACAATTTTTTTTGCCAAAAATATACTTTATTCAAGGAATTTGTAAAAGTACATACCAAACATTTCAAATTAAAAGTTACAGGAAGTGCAATAGAATTCAACTTTCCTCTGTGCAGCAAATTCCACTCTGAGGTGCCTCAATACAATTTCAATACTTTCGCTATTTACAATGTACATTCCATGTCAGGCCTACAACCTGAGTGGTTCTACACTATGGCTGAAAGGCCTAAGATGGAGGCCTTTATCCATTGCATCCCTATGCTGGCTGCCCCAAGCTTTAGTGCACCCCTCAGCACATGGTCCTGGACCTTGGAATGTGCCAGTCTACAACACTCGGTTGAGGACATCTCTCTGCACAGGAAGACCAGCAAGTTTTGGCCATACCAAATTAGTGTCTTTCACTGAGTTGATGGTCCTCATCGATGAGATGTTTATCTCGGTGTGTGTCCCTGGGAACAGCCCATATAGCACATAGTTCCAAGTCACAGAACTGGTCAGGATGAACCTTGACAAAAACTATTGCATCTCTTTCCAGATCTTCTTTGCAAAGGCACATTCCAGAAGGAGGTGGACAATAGCCTCTTCCCCACTGCATCCACCTTGAGGGTAATGTGCGGAGGGAGTGAGACTGCGGGCGTGTAGGAAGGATCTGATGGGGAGAGCCTTTCTCATCACCAGCCAAGTTACATCTTAGTGCATTTTGATTACCATAATTACCACATTATACATTGCCCCTGGGTATAAGCTTTCCCTCTACCCCCACCCACCACCAATTTTTGTTCCTCCCCAGTGATGAAGACTGAGGTGTGAAGGAGGGTGGATGTTGGGGTGAGAGGAGAACTACAGCTTGTTGTCAATGAGAAAGATTTTTGTTTAATGATTTACATTGGGAACCCAAGGTAAGTTGATGTTCCAGTCAAATATTCTATTAAGGTTCAGTGTCTCTGGGCTCACACATCATGAAAATTAGCTTCTTAAGTAAGATACTGGAAAGCTGCAAATACCTGTACATCATCTAAGAAAAGGAAGAGGGGAAGATTACAATAGTTTAAAAAAAGGATTTTTGCTTGTTGACTTAAAATAAGATAATTTGAAGGAATAATCAACTAATCTAACCTTAATTGTTTACCTGTCTCCAGCTTTAAAGGACCCAGCATCCATTTATTCATGTGACCTGCAGAGAGAGTCAGAAGTTGGCAGGAAGCTTATTGTCTTTCCTTATGGTTGTCTTTCTGCTGAAGGTTACATCACATAGGCTGTTACATCATCTAATCTCCTACTTGCAAATATTCTCACTGATCTCATGACTGAGGTAAATAAACCTACTTCTGTTCTGCATTATCAATGTTTTGTTCAATTTCTTCTCATTTCTCTCTACCTGGAAGCAGCCCCCTAAGACCTTTAACCAAGGCCCTATATGCCCTCTAGGGTGGAGCTAAGAACCCATGGCACTACTTCGAAGAAGAGCAGAGGAGTTATCCCCAGTGCCCTGGCCACTATTTATTTTTCACTCAACAGCACTAAAAAAAATGATCTAGTCATTATCACATTGCTGTTTTTGGGAGCTTGCTGTGCATACAATTGGCCACCACCTTTCCTACATTACAACAGTGACTACACTTAAAAAATACTTCATTAGCTGTAAAGCACTTTGGGAAAAGTGTTATTTAATCATAAGCTCTTCCTACTATCTATATATGAGGAGATGGTGGCATAGTGGTATTGTCACTAACCTAGTACTCCAGACACCCAAGGTAATGCTCTGGGGACCTGGGTTTGAATCCTACCACAGCAGATGGTAAAATTTGAGTTCAATAAAAAATCTGGAATTAAAAGTCTAATGATGACCATGAAACCATTGTCATAAAAACACACTTGGTTCACCTAATGTCCTTTAGGGAAGGAAATCTGCCATCCTTACCTGGTCTGGCCTACGTATGCCTCCAGACCCAGAGCAAAGTGGGTTGACTCTGAAATGGCCTGGGAAACCACTCAGTTCAAGGGCCATTAGAGATGGGCAACCAATGCTGACCTTGTCAGTGATGTCTGTATCCCATGAAAGAATAAAAAGAAAAGTACTTAAATGCTGATAGTTTCTGGTTAAACTTGCAGGGGTGGATTGTCAAAGGAAGTGTACATGGGAGGGGCAGCTTTGATAAGTTGTGGCTAATCAGCCAGTTTCATAGCCAGGGCCAATAGTTATAAACCTTGCACAGTCATTGATACTTCTTTGAAAGGTTAATTAAGTCCCATAGTGCAGAACTTAACCAAGGCTGAAAAGGGTGGGAGGGAAGATAGGGAAATCAAGGAGGAGTGATTGGATGGCGACAAGCTTAAACTGTACAGAGAAAGGGAAATTACGGGTTGAGAGCTGCATACATTTGAGCTTCTAAGAAACGGTCTGATGGGTCTTAATTTTGACACAGTATGGCCATAGGAAGTATGGACTGGCTTTATTAAGATGCCAGAAGGAGTAAGAGGAAATTAAAATAGAGACAAAAAATATTGTGATGGAGAGGCTAAATGTGAGAGGACTGATGCTCTCATGTACCAGCAACATCTCTGACAACCTCCATCAAACGTAATGGCCCCCCACTGGTGACCTGCATCATAAAAATAGTTAGAATCATAAAATCTTAAAGCGTTGAAGGAGGCCATTTGACGCATCATGTCTCTGCTGGCTCTTTAAAGGAGTTGTCCAGTTGGTTCCGCTCCCTGACGCTTTCCCTGTAGCTTGGCAAATTTTCTCCCTTCACTACCAATTGCCTTTTTGAAAGTTACCATTGAATCTGCTTCCACCGTCCTTTCAGGCAGCGCATTCCAGATTATAATAGCTTGCTGTGGAAACTTTTTTCATCCCTTCTGGTTTTTTTTTTTCCAATTTCCTTAGATTACCAATTTCCTCACAGCGAAATCACATGAAAGCTGTTGTTGCTTTTTGGGATCAAGATAATGCTAAAATCACACGAGCTTTGGTTTTAAAATTTACAAAATCTTCACTGAGACTGCAGTCTTGGCAACTGAACCCTTCGCTCATATTCCAACCTTTAATTCACTCTGGGTATTGACTATTCTATATAAGAATCATTAACCTCCTCCATTAGATTTGATTCCAGCAAGTAGCACACTCACATATATACAGTAAACTGTATATAAACCACCTGAAATCTTTGATTAGATACCAGCTTCTAACTTACACCTGGATATCCGTTATTCTATATATAAACCATCCAAACCTGTTGATTATATTTCAGCCTGTTGTGTTCAGAATGCACTGATGAGACTGGTGCTAGATTGCCTTGTTTCCCGTTTTCTTTCAGGTTCTGTCTGCAAGCGGAGCCTTGCGCACCCTGGCCACCGAGGAGCATCCAATGGGAGCTGATGGGATGTACGACAAGCTACGGATGCTGAATGTCCAGACAGGGAGCTGGGGGGGGAGGCCAGGCTGGTACCAGGGAAGCTCGGTACCAGGGCAAGGGAGTACAGGTAACCCAGATGGCACATTGTTTGAGAGCATCTGTTTTATAGACAAGAATGCATCTTACTTCGATGTTGGTGCTTCCCTGCCTCCAGTGGCTCAGTGGGTAGTACATATGCCTCTGATCTGAAAGGTTGTTGATGTAAGTCTTACTCCAGATACTTAAGCGCAAAAATCTAGGCTGACACACCAGCACAATACAGAGGGAGGTACTGTCTTTTAGAGAAGATCTTAAACCAAGGCTCTGTGATAGGTGCTATGTAAATGCAAGGCTTTCTTTTAGATCTGATTATTTTCCTTGACTCACAGTGAACAAGGCCACAGGAGGCTTGCTAACCAATAGAATATAGATAGGTAATTAGCTATAGTCCATGAGGGACCCTATGCATCTTCCTTTATTAGAAGATAAAATTGGTTAGCTAGGAGGTCTTGAGGTGCAGTTGTAGTGTCCCCGCCTTTGAGCCAAGGGCTCCAGGACTTGATGGCCAAGAAAGGTGTGACCAGAACGTGGCCAGACATGTTGGATATCAACTTGTATATCTTTCCAATATATGGAAGTAGCAGGTGGTAAAAGCAGGAGAGATTCCTGGTCAGCCATGTGTTGGAAAGAACATTGGAGCCTGTCCCATCACCATCCATAGCTCTTGGGGTGGGTGGGAAGCTGATTGGCTGAACATGATTGGTGTTCTGGCTGGGGTGGATCCAGGACCTGCCCCCTTGCCCTGCGTGTGGTGGAGGTTGCAGTGCTATGGGTTGTACCTGCCCTCAGGCAGAGAACTGAAGAAGAATTGGTTATATAGCTTGAGGGGCACCACTCCTCATTGAGCATGGGGCAGGTGATGAAACAGGTCCCAAGTCTACCTCGGTATTAAACCTGTGCTGTGGGTGTTATTCGGGACCACACTCTAGCCAACAGAACTAAGCAGCCCCTACTTATTCTTTGATCACGAGTGTTACTTTGTCGGTGATGGTCACCCAGCCATTGTTTTCAGCTCACTATGATCTCTGAATTGTTCGGGGGAAGAAAGGAGCAGTTGAGCAGAAAATGTTGGAAATACCCCAATTTGTTTGCTTTTGGACCATGCTCCGCTTTTCGGGTGTCAGAGAAATGCATTCGATGTTCAGTTATTGGCCCTGCGTTCCCTGGGCTCTGCCCCATTTTGGTCTCAAGGTCAATATATTATAAATGAGCCATTTTGCTGATCCTGAGGGCTGTGTGAGCTTTGTGATGTAATGAGACTGCTTTTTTGTCCTTTTTTTTTAATTCCCAAACAGACAGCTGCCAGCAGCTGGAGGTCAGAGGTGAAAATGGCAGTGGGGTTAATGTAAATGGAGATGATTCTGACGAGTCCCAGATTCGCCTGCAGCTGAAGAGGAAGCTCCAGCGCAACCGCACGTCCTTCACACAGGATCAGATCGAGGCATTGGAAAAAGGTATTGCCAACCTAAGTATGAATGATGGCTGGGAAACTCCTTGGAGCTGCTCTGGCACTCTCAACTTCACCATAACTTTATTGGAAGCACAACAGATGGGGCTGGAGACCCTGCGCAAAATTCCCCCCAAGCTTTCAAAGTCATAATGATAGATGTTTGCTTTGTCCCTACTTTAAACTCTTTTTCTTGTTTTTCTCTTCTTTCTCCTTCCCTTCCTGCTCACTGTTTTTCTCCTATCTGCGTTCCTGCTGTCTAATCTGTAACTGCATTCCTCGATCTCTCTCTCTCGTTCCCTGTCTCACATCTACCTTGCTCTTGTAAACATTCAGTGCTTTAGGGCTGCCAACCATGATTAAATGTACACCTGGAGGTTTCATCACATAAGTTGCCCCCACACTCCAGCCATTAGTCGGCCAACACATTCATCCTTGTGACTTCCTATGTCAACTGGAAAGCAAAAAGACTCATTACCCAATTGGATGATGCTTGACTATCAGCCATACAGCTGCCCCCCCCAAGTTTCAATATTTTTGTATCTGGCAAAGAAAAATGTTCAAAGAAAATGACAGGAAAAAAAATCTTTTTTAATGTCCCTATGATTTTTCTGCCTGCAGCAGCTCTCCGAATGAACCTAGTGCCATTCCCCCGACTTCTCCCTGCACATTCTTCCTTTTCAGATAATAATCCAATTCCCTCTTGAAAGCCTCGATTGAACCTGCCTCCCCCCACACTCTCAGGCAGTGCATTCCAGATCACAACCACTCAGTGTGAAAACATTTCCCCTCATGTCTCCATTGCTTCTTTTGCCAAATAATTTTAAATCTGTGCCCTCTCCTCCTCGATCCCTCCACCAATGGGAACAGTTTCTCCCTCTTTAGCCTGTCCAGACCCTCATGATCTCGAGTATCTTGATCAAATCTCCTCTCCGCCTTCTCTTCTGTTAGGAAAACAGTCCCAACTTCTCCAATCTGAAATTGAGACAGAATAACACAGTGACCTGCAACCAATTTCGGAACTGCAGTCAAACGTTCTTCTCCGGCCCTTCAAAGACAACTAGGAACTCCAGAGACCCCAACCCATTGGTTATTACTGAAATTACTATGCTTGTTTTGCCCAGTGTTAGCTTATCGCTCCAGCCTGTGAGTTCCCAACCTGCCAGGAATGCCCTGCAGTCTTTGGGAATTAAAGATGAATTTCCTGGACATTGATGCGAGCAAATCCAGGAGGAAGATTATTGGGGCAATAAACAAAGGTCATTTAAAAAGTCTTTGAACACCTTTGTTTATTGGTTATAAAAAATATTGGGGGAATAAAGGCTGTTTGACTAGATGGGAGGGTTGGAGGTAGGAGGCCATGGTGATGAAACCATCAGAAATACTTTACACTGGAGTTGGCAGCACTCATTGAATCAGACTCAGAGTAAAGCCTCCTATTGGCTGACCAGCACTGCATGTTTGGATTTGGGCTGCAGGTAATTGGCTACCCCCCACCTCCCCATCCACTCAGCAGGTTACACGTTCATCTTGACCTGATGCTCAATTAGTAGTGCTATCCCTGAGTCATAAAATTCTGAGGTGAAGTTCCCATTCCAGGACTTGAGCATAAAAACCATTACTGATGCACCAGTGCAGTACTGAGGGTGTGCCACACTGTTTGAAGTGCCACCTTTTGGATGTGACATGAGAGGAAGGTCCAGAATCGACTGGGTGAAGAAGAGGTGTCGGGGGTGGGGGTGGGGTGAGGTTGGGTGGGTGGGGTGAGGGGTGGTGGGGGGATGGCGGGGAGGGGGAAATGAAGGCAGCCGGGGGGATGAGGTTGTATGGGGGAAATGAAGGTGTCAGGGGGTGAGGTTGGGAGGGGAGAGGGAGTATGGTGGGGAGGAGGGGGTAACAGGGGAAAAGATGGCAACTGGGGAGATAGGTGTATGGGGGGTGGGGGGAAGGTGTAAGGGAAGGAGTTCGGAGGGGGGAAGGTGTGCAGGGAGGGGAAGGAGTCCAGGGGGAGGAAGGATTGCGGAGAAGGGAGGGAGTCCGGGGGAGGAAGGAATGTGGGGAAGGGAGGGAGTCCGGGGGAGGAAGGTGTGTGGAGAAGGGAGGGAGTCCGGGGGAGGAAGGAGTGCCACCCTTTGGATGAGACATGAGAATGAGGCCTGACCTGCATTCTCTGCTGGGTGTAAGAGATCCTGTTTTGAAGAAGAGCAGGCGAGCAGGGGAGTTGTCCTTGATGTCCTGGCCAATACTTATGCCTGAATCATCAGATTGACTGGTCATTATCATATTGTTGCCTTGGGGGAGTTTGCTGAGTTCAAAATTGGCTGTGTGTTTCCTGAATTGCGACAGTGACTACACTTCAAAAAGTATTACTGAAAAAAGAGACGTTTTATCAAAGCTTTTCATCTTGCACTCATCAGGACAATCGCAAGAATATCAGTGTCAGGGGAATCAGTATAAAGTTGTTGCTTCCCCTGATATTGCTATTCTTGCAATTGTCCTGATGAGTGTAAGACGAAAAGCTTCAACAAGACGTCTTTATTCAGCAATGCTCAAATTCTGAAAGCCCAAACGACTACTTCAAAAAGTACTTCACTGGCTGTAAAGCACTTTGAGATGGTTGTGAAAAGTGCCATAGAAATGCAAGTCTTTCTTTTCTTTTATTTGATCATCCTGTCATGGAGACATTTCCATCAGCTCTTGCTGGCTTTTAATATGGAGTAGACCCCAGAGAGCAGAGAGCTGTATCTTCAGGAGAGGAGGGGAAGGGAGTGGCGATCAGTTGGGGAAAATGAATCACTCTCTTGAGTTTGAAGAATGACCATACTGTCTTGAGGTGGGAATGTTGGGAATGCAACATGTATATTTGCATAATACTGGAGTGAGGTGATTAACCGGAGATCACTCTGGTGGGGATTTTCCATGGCCCATTGGCATCGGGCATGTTTGGTGGCGTGAACAGACAATATGGCAAGAAGGCCAAAAATCGATTTCACGACGCGTGAAACCAGTTTGCAATCATCAGCTATGCCCTCCAGTGGTGGGCCACGATCCCCGTCTTCGGACATTAGGAACCTCATCGTAATACATCAGCATATCATTATAAGGCCAGCCGGCCAGACTCTTCCCCCCACCCCCGCTGGATCGTCCGCCCACGTTGGCAAGAAAGTACGTCAGTGCAGAACAGGCCTTAACAACCGTGATGTGCAAAAGTCAGGAGTTACCACCAGGGCCTTGCTCACATCGCGGACATCGAGGAGCAGAAGATGCTGGAGCCCGACAGCAATGGGATCCTGGAGGAACGTCCATGGCATGCTGGGTGGATTCTCATGGGACTGGCTCTGCTGCCAAGCAGCTCACGGAAGTTGGAAAGTCACCATTGATGCTCACAATGGATGATGATTGAGGGGGCGGGAGAGGAAGGTCCAGGATCGACCTGGAGAGGAAGAGGTGTCGAAGGTGGGGGCTAGGTTGGGAGGGGGGAATGAAGGTTTCGGTGGGGGAGGGGTGAGGTTGGGAGGGGGGGAGATGAAGGCATTGGGGGGGTGAGGTTGTGGGGGGAATGAAGGTGTTGGGGGGTGAGGTTGGGAGGGGGAACAAAGGTGTTGGGGAGGTGAGGTTGGGAGGAGGGAATGAAGGTGTCGGGGGGTGGTGAGATTGGGATGGGTGAGGCAGACTGGTGAGGAAGAGGGAGTAACTGGGGAGAAGATGGCAACTGGGGAGATAGGTGTACAAGGGACTGGTGGAAGGTGTAAGGGAAGGAGGTCGGAGGGGGGAAGGAGTACAGAGAGAGGAAGAAGTCCGGGAGGAGGAAGGTCTGTGGAGAAGGGAGGGAGTCTGGAGGGGAGGAAGAAGTGTGGATGGGGAGGGAGTAAGGGTGGAGGAAGAAGTAAGGATGGAGGTAGGAGTCGGGAACTGGGAAGTAGTAAAGTTGGAGGACGAAGTGCTTCTGAGAAAGTCAGGAAGGGGGAGGGACCAAGCTGGGGTGGGGGTGTGTGGGGGGGATTGGGAGGGCTAAGAGGGGGAAGGGCTTCCAGGAGGGGACGGGGTTCCGGGGTGGGGGGGAGGGGTCTGGATGGGGAGATGTCCAGGTGAACGTGCGAGGGAGGGGCCTGCCGGGTCCATGACTGCCTCTTGGGGAGTGAACTGAGGGTGGACATGGTATGAGGGAATGGTGAGAATGACCAAGGGCAGAGCGAGGCGATAGGGTGAGAGGACAAAGTTTTGACGTAGCGGTAGAAGGGACGGCAAGGGTGGTGGTGGGGATTCAGAGGCAGACACTGAGCCTTGGGGGTGTGGAGGAAGAGGTCGTGAATATGGAGGTGGGATTTTCAGGAAGGAAGGTGATGTGCACGTTCACCTGGACATCTCCAAAGGAAAAGTGTTGTGGCTGGTAGATCACGGAGGTGGAAGGTGATGTCGGAGGGGATCAACTGTGATGGGGGAAAAGAAATTGGTGACTGGCAGAGGGGAAAAGATGGGGGAGCACATGAAAAAATGAATCCAGACCATGCTGTCCAAATCGAAAGTGAAACGACAGTCATGGTGGGCGAGGTCAGGTGCTGCATGGGAGTGTGATCAGTGGGTGGGCGGAGATACAGGTCAGCTCAGATGGACAACTGAAAGTGAACCCCAGCAGGCAGCATTCAAAATGCTCAGGACATTGAGGTGAGTGTGATACGTGAAGGGTCTGCGTGTGTGGGAGAGTGTTTGCACAAGGCTCCAGAAAGTCCTGGCACACACACACTTCCCCCTCCAGAATCACTCGTTGGCCTCTGTAGTGACAGAGGATGAGGTTGAGGGGTCGCAGGCAAAGGGGGCTCGGAGGGAGAGGACAGCCTCAGAGTCCTGAGTGGATGACCCAGGGGTGTCCAGCTGCTGCTTCTCCTCCCTTCGGGTGTCCCGGCCTGACCCCTTGAGGGGAAGGAGCACCTGAAGGGACATCAAGGTGGCCCCGTTTCCCTCTCTTATTGTCACTGCAGGAACTCACCCAAGGCTCCTGCGATGGAGTGCACACATCTCCACGTTCTGCTGGACCAGGGTCTCCATTGCGCCCACCGTCCTCCCCATGGAGACCTTCATACACACACAGGTGGGCACCATTTCATCAGAGGTCAGCCGGACACACCCCTTCAACTCATGTGCCACTCTGCTGAGGGCTCCCAGCAACTCTGCGTGATGTTCCCATGCCTTCTGCTGACTCTCCAGGATGAGTTGGAAGGCTGAATCCAGAGGCTTGTCACCTGACTCGCCCCTCACAGATGCCTGATCCCCAGCAGTGCTCCAGGTGCTGGGGAGCTCGCACAAACCTGCCTCCTGCTGCTGCCGTGGATATGTGTCTGTGCTGTGACCACCAGATTGTGAACCTGAGCTCTAGATCTGAGCTCCACCGAGATGTATGTCTCTGCACTGGTGCAGGGTGTGGGTAAGCACTGACTTCCAGGCTGCTTAGTTCCAGCCCTTCAATGGAGGGGGTGTTCTCTTGGCTGGAGGTGAGGACGCTGAGGGTGTCAGTCACTTGGCAGAGCTCCCTGTGAACCAAAGAAGAGATAAGTAGGGCATAGCAGAGTCAAAAGCAGGAGAGAGAGCACTCACATTTGAATTGAGAGAGAGATGATATGGTGCAGGATCCTTACGAGGATGTTCACCACTGACCTCGCTGTCACCGCAGGCACAGTCCACATCTTCACCAGTCAGTGCGATGGCACACTGCTCAGTGAGTGAGGGGCCTAATGTGGGCCACTCCATCCCCAGTCTGGGACCTCTTCCTGCTGATGTGAGTAGGCTTTTCCTACATGAAAACAGATGGAGAGAATCCGAGCAAGACACAGGGCACTGCGTGGAATGTTTATGTGGTGAGTGGAGCCATGGACAGGATGAGGACGTGAGCTTGAGAGGGTATGAGCCTCAAGGAGATGTGAGGGTATGTCAGATAGTGGTGTTGTCCCTTGAAGTGTGAGATCCCTGTGGATGTGTGATGGGTTTGTGAGTGTGTGAGTTGAGAGTGATGAGAAGAGTGAATTACCCTGGTGGATCAGATGAGACCATTCACCCTGTAGCAGCACAGGATGGCTGTCTTCTTTTGCAGGGTATTGGCGCTGCCCACCGCCTCCCAAGCCGGATTAGGGAGGTTGCTGCCCATCCTGTGGCCAGAGTGGGGGTAGAGAATGACACGGCGAGTCCCCACTGCATCCAAAAGGTGCTGGAGGGACATGCCATTGAGCCTGGGGGCTGCAGTCTTTTTGCCTTTCGGGGCCATCCTGTCTTCTTTGCAGTAGTTGTGGGTTGGAAGCGCTGAGAGGTGTGCGTGTGGCTGGACTTTAAATATGGCGCCCGGCGTGATGAAGCAGCGAGGTGATGGTGTGGCGGGCGAATGAGAGCCCACCCACCATGGAAACAGCGTGTTTCCCAGGACTGCATAATTAATGCGGCAGGTTCCGGATGATACTGTGTGAAAAGCCGCCGTTACAGCCAGTGCGTAAAACGTTGTTTTACCCGCCCGCTTCCGCACTTAGTGCTAATCTAGTTCGCCCTACGCCAACAGACCAATATTGGATTGTATAATCTAATGCTTTTAAACACAGCGCTAACTCATAGAAATCGCTGACTGGTCAGAGTGTGCCTATGGCATCACTATTTTAGCCACATGGATTAGTTTTAATAGAAAACACCTTACACACAATGAGATAAGCATTTTTCACATGTTTATCTGCTTAACAAACATCTATTGCCCACCAGTAGCTAAGGGGTAGTGTTGCAGCCCCAATAATCAATAAAGTACTCACTCAATCTGCTTTAAATCTCACCATTTCACCAATAAATGCACAAAAATTTAAAACTCACATATTATAGTTTTTGAGTAATTTGAGGCATGACATATGGTAAGTGCAGTGTGATGGGGAGAAGGTGACTCTGGGAGTTTTGCTCACCTCATGTCTGGTTCTGTTATAGACTCATTGAGAGAGATTGATCAATGTGATTAATCACAACTCCATTATCATTGCATCATGTAACCAGCAGAATGGCAGAAGATGAACTAACTTTTTCAAATTCTATGGGATGGGGCATTATTGTTCACGGGATGTGGGCAATTTTTTTTATTCATTTAGAGGATGTGGGCATTGCTGGCTGGGCATCTCTAATTGCCATTGAGAAGGTGGTGGTTAGCTGCCTTCTTGAACTGTTGCAGTCCATGTGGCGCAGATACACCCACTGTGCTGTTAGAGAGGGAGCTCCAGGATTTTGACCCAGCGACAGTGAAGGTTGATCCAACAGAGGGTGCTGGTGAGAAGTGACTGAAACATTCTGGGAGAAGTCACGCAGCCACTGCAACTCTGGAGGGAATCGAGGAGAAGGACTCTTGCACTCAACAGGAGGAAGCGTATCCAACAGAGGGCGCTGGTGAGAAGTGACTGAAGCATTCTGGGAGAAGTCACCGCAGGCACCGCGACTCAGGAGGGAATCAAGGAGAAGGACTCTTGCACTCAACAGGAGGAAAAGCATCCAACAGAGGGCGCTGGTGAGAAGTGACTGAAGCATTCTGGGAGAAGTCACCGCAGCCACCGCAACTCAGGAGGGAATCGAGGAAAAGGACTCTTGCACCCACCAGGAGGAAGAGCATCTAACAGAGGGCGCTGGTGAGAAGTGACTGAAGCGTTCTGGGAGAAGTCACTGCAGACACTGACTCAGGAGGGAATTGAGGAGGACCCACTGTCAAAGAACAGAATAGCCCCAAATGCTACATTGCTGTAGTGTTTCCATCCCTCCCTCCTCCTCAAACCTAAAATAAAAGAGCGAGAGGAAGAGGCAGTGCCTTCAGGAGTGCACCAGACCTGTGAGGGACACTCTTCTGAAAGTGGATTTTAAAGAAAAACCAGCTGATTGGTGAATAAATCCTGGGAGCAGACTCGGAGGGAGGAGCACCAGAGCAGTGACCTCGGGGCACAGAGTATGTGAAGCCAAAACTGAAAAAGTGACATCACAGGAAAGCTGTGACCTGATTGGTTGGGAGGAAATCAGCACCAAATTTGAAAAAAAAACTTGCAAAGCTAATTAATAAATTAATTATCTAGGTCGAGATGGCTGGGCAGGTGAAGTGCTGTAGCTGTATGATGTGGGAGCTGGCAGATCCCATTGCAAACCGCAGTGACCACATCTGCAGCAAGTGTTGGTTGCTGGAGGAACTCCAGCTCAGAATTGATGAGCTGGAATCCAAGCTCCAGATGCTGCAGCACATCTGGGAGTGGGAGAGTTACCTGGACGCTTTGTTTCAGGAGGTGGTCACACCCGGTAGATGAAGTACCTCAAGTTCGGTCAGTGGTCAGGGTCAGCAGGGTGTGACTGTAAGTGAGGCAGGTAGAGGGATCCTGTGTTCAGGTATGAGGTGTGTGGATGAGGAACAGGGCTGTAGGGAGGATGAGCCAGCTGACCACTGCACCATGGCACAGGAGGCCATTCAAGAGGGGGGAGCAAAAAGACAAGTGGTAGTTGTAGGGGATTCTATAATTAGGGGAATTGATAGCATCCTTTGTAAGCAGGATTGAGAATCCCGCATAGTATGTTGCCTGCCCAGTGCCAGGGTAAGGGGCATCTCTGACTGGCTTGAAAGGATATTGGAGAGGGAGGAGGATGATCCAGTTGTTGTGGTCCACATCGGGACAAATAACATAGGTAAGACTAGGAAAGAGGACCTGTTTGGGGATTATCAGGAACTAGGAACTAAATTAAAGAACAGGCCCTCAAGGGTTATAATCTCCGGATTACTACCCGAGCCACGTGCAACTTGGCATAGGGAGGCGAGATTAAGGGAAGTAAACACATGGCTAAAGGAGTGGTGCGGGAAAGAGGGATTCCATTTCGTGGGGCACTGGCATCAGTATTGGAACAGGAGGGATCTGTACCATTGGGACGGTCTCCACCTGAACCAATCTGGGACCAATGTTCTAGTGAAAAGGATAAATAGGGTGGTCAACAGGACTTTAAACTAGAAAGTGGGGGGGAAGGGAAGAGTAAAACTCCAAGAAGTATGACTAATGGGAAACAAAGCAACAGGTTAGCGTGTGGGGGGGGTGGAATCAACTTCATGGAAAATTATGAAAAAACTGAAAAGAAAGGAGAGCCCAGGAGAGGCTATTAAAGTCTCCAAAACACAAAATAGGACAGAGTGTTTGGAAAGAGCTAGGAATCTAACTTCAAGCACATCAGATAAAGGGACGACAATGAGAAAGGGGACGGGAAATACAGGAATGAAGGTGTTGTATCTGAATGCACGCAGTATACAAAATAAGGTAAATGAGCTTGTGGCGCAGATTGAAATTGGCAGGTATGATGTGGTGGACATCACAGAGACATGGCTGCAACGGGATCAGGACGGGGAGCTAAATATCCAAGGATATACATCCTATTGAAAAGATAGGCAGGTTGGCAGAGGGGGTGGGGTTGCTTTGTTAGTAAGAAATGAAAAATCGATAACAAGAAATGATGTAGGGTCAGATGATATAGAATCTGTGGGGGTAGAGTTGAGGAACCGCAAAGGTTAAAAAACCATAATGGGAGTTATGTACAGGCCTCTGAACAGTAGTCAGGATGTGGGGCACAAGATATACCAGGAGATGGAAAAGGTGTGTAAGAAAGGCAAGGTTACAGTGATCATGTGGGATTTCAATATGCAGGTAGACTGGGAAAATCAGGTTGGTAGTGGATCCCAAGAAAAGGAATTTGTGGAATGTCTATGAGATGGCTTTTTGGAGCAGTTTGTGGTGGACCCCACTAGGGAACAGGCAATTCTAGATTTAGTGATGTGAAATGAGGCAGATTTGATAAGGGAGCTTAAGGTAAAGGAACCCTTAGGAGGAAGTGACCATAATATGATAGAATTTACCCTGCAATTTGAGAGGAAAAAGCTGGAATCAGATGTAACGGTATTACAGTTGAATAAAGGCAACTACAGAGGCATGAGGGAGGAGCTGGCCAGAATTGACTGGGAGATGAGCCTAGCAGGAAAGACAGTGGAACAGCAATGGCAGGAGTTTCTGGGAGTAATTTGGGAGACACAGCAAAAATTCATCCCTAGGAAGAAGAAGCATACTAAAGGGAGGACGAGGCAACCATGGCTGACAAGGGAAGTCAGGGACAGCATAAAAGCTAAAGAGAAAGTATACAATGTGGCGAAGAGCAGTGGGAAACCAGGGGATTGGGAAGCCTACAAAGACCAACAGAGGACAACTAAAAAAGAAATGAGGAGGGAGAAAATTAAATATGAGGGTAAACTAGCCAGTAATATAAAAGAAGATTGCAAGAGTTTTTTTAGATATATAAAGGGTAAGAGAGAGGCAAAAGTGGATATTGGGCCGCTGGAAAATGACGCTGGAGAAGTAATAGTGGGGAACAAAGAAATGGCATGGAAGTGCATGGTAAAATCGGGCAAAATCAGCATGGTTTCATCAAGGGAGGTCATGCCTGACAAACCTGTTAGAATTCTTTGAGGAGGTAACGAGTAGGTTAGACAAAGGAGAGCCAATGGATGTTATCTACTTGGACTTCCAGAAGGCCTTTAACAAGGTGCCGCACAGGAGGCTGCTCAGTAAGATAAGAGCCCATGGTGTTAGAGGCAAGGTATTAGCATGGATAGAAGATTGGCTGTCTGGCAGGAGGCAGAGAGTGGGGATAAGGGAGTCCTTCTCAGGATGGCGGCTGGTGACTAGTGAAGTTCCTCAGGGGTCAGTGTTGGGACCACAACTTTTCACTTTATACATTAATGATCTAGATGAAGGAACTGAGGGCATTCTGGCTAAGTTTACAGATGATACAAAGATAGGTGGAGGGACAGGTAGTATTGAGGAGGTGGGGAGGCTGCAGAAGGATTTGGACAGGTTAGGAGAATGGGCAAAGAAGTGGCAGATGGAATACAACATGGGGAAGTGTGAGGTCATGCATTTTGGTAGGAAGAATAGAGGCATAGACTATTCTTTAAATGGGGAGAGAATTCAGAAATATGGAGTGCAAAGACACTTGGGAGTCCTAGTCCAGGATTCTCTTAAGGTTAACTTGCAGGTTGAGTCGGTAGTTAGGAAGGCAAATGCAATGTTGGCATTTATTTCGAGAGGACTAGAATATAAAAGCAAGAATGTGCTACTGAGGCTTTATAAGGCTCTGGTCAAACCACATTTAGAATATTGTGAGCAATTTTGGGCCCCATATCTCAGGAAGGATGTGCTGGCCCTGGAGAGGATCCAGATGAGTTTCACGAGAACGATCCCAGGATTGAAAGGCTTAACATATGAGGAACGTTTGAGGACTCTTGGGTCTATACTCGATGGAGTTTAGAAGGATGAGGGGGCAACTGATTGAAACTTACAGATTACTGAAAGGCCTGGATAGAGTGGAGGTGGGGAAGATGTTTCCATTAGTAGGAGAGACTAGGACCCGAGGGCTCAGCCTCAGAGTAAAGGGAAGACCTTTTAGAACAGAGATGAGGAGAAACTTCTTTAGCCAGAGAATCTATGGAATTCATTGCCACAGAAGGCTGTGGAGGCCAGGTCATTGAGTGTATTTAAGACCGAGATAGATAGGTTCTTGATTGGTAAGTGGATCAAAGGTTACGGGGAGAAGGCGGGAGAATAGGTTTGAGAAACTTATCAGCCATGATTGAATGGCGGAGCAGACTCAATGGGCCGAATGGCCTAATTCCTGCTCCTATGTCTTATGGTCTTATAGAACGGTGATATATTTCCAAGTCAGGTGAGTGTCTTGGAGGGGAACTTCCAGGTGGTGGTGTTCCCATGTGTCTGCTGCCCTTGTCCTTCTAGATGGTAGGGGTTGTGGGTTTGGAAGGTGCTGCCTCAGAAGCCTTGGTGAGTTTCTGCAGTGCATCTTATCGATGCATCACTGGCAAGGCCAGCATTTGTTACCTATCCATAACTGCCCCTTGAATTGAATGGCTCGCTAGGCCATTGCAGAGATGAGTTAAGAGTCAATGACATCTGGAGTCACATGGTTAAGGATGGCAGATCATTTCCTAAGGGCAATAGTGAACCAGATGGGCTTTTATAATAAGCAGTGATAACTGTCATGGTTATCTTAGATCACAGATTTATTAACTGAATTGAAGTTTCATTAGCTGCTGTGGTGGGATATGAACCCATGCACCCAGAGCATTTGCCTGGGCCTCCAGATTATTAGTCCAGTGACATTACCTCGACAACACTGTTTCCCCCTTGGAGCTCTAACGAAAGGTCATTGACCTGAAATATTAACTCTGTTTTTTTCTCCACAGATACTGCCGGACCTGACCAGAATTTCCAACATTTTCTGTTTTTATTTCAGATTTTGTAGCATTGGCAGCACTTTGCTTTTGTAAATAGACCTTGGTCTTCTTTCACCTGTCAATGTCTATGTTCCTAGAACATATCGGGATGGTATGATGAGAGAGCTTGGGCAGTAAAGGGATGAGTTTCCCTAGGTTGATTGACCTTTTCTCATTTTTCACTTTCCTTAATATAATAGAGTTTCAACATTCCAGCCATGCATATTTTAAAATCTACTTTTCATATTTTTCTTTGAAAGAATTTGAACGCACTCACTATCCAGATGTCTTTGCCAGAGAAAGGCTAGCAGCTAAAATCGACCTCCCTGAAGCCAGAATACAGGTAACTGGAAAAATGTTGAATCTGTGTTGGTATGAGACACAGTAAGTAACTCAAGCTTTCTACTACAGTCTAGGGCCCAATGAAAGGAGGCTTTTTATAGATCCTGATTATGAGGAACTAAGTATGTTCTGGTGGTTGGGCTTAATACACATTAGAGTGGACAGAGCCAATTATCTCTACATTTGACCAGTGTTGTACAGATCAATGTTTAGCTGTTAAAGGATGTTGTCTTTCAGTTCTCTGCCCAATGGCAGGTCCAACCCACAGCCGTGCCTTTTACCATGGGTAGGGCAAGGCTGCAGAACATGAATCCATCCCAGCCAGTGTTAATAGGATCCAAACTGGTTGATGAAGTAGAAACCAGGACACAGAGCTTTTCTTTACTGAGAGAGTTTATTGACTTGTTCAGTCTCACAGCTGTCCTCCCACTCAATCTGGTGTCCCACCCATCCCCTATTTATATGTGCTCAAAGGCAATTATTACCCGCCACCTGTTTCTCTCAACCTTAACAATGTAATTGACATGACATTAGCAAACCTCAACAATGTAATTGACAAGACATTAACAACTGGACTGGGGATCGAACCCTATGCTGTTAGTACCAATCTGAGCCACACCGTCTGTCCAGCCAACTGGCCCCTCAAGGAGTCCAAGTTGCCATGGCATCATGCACTTCTACATGCCCGCTGCAGTATAGCGCTGTGAATAGTGATGAGCTATGAATAGTGATTTTCCATCACATGACTGACTGGGAATCTCCCCAGCTCTTACCCTCTGCCTTTGGCATGTGTTGGAAGGATTTGCAGGTTGATACTCAACATGTTTGGCCATATTATGAATACATCTTCCTTGGCCATCAAGTGCAGGGGTGGGGCTTGAACCTGGAGCTTCTGGTTCAGAGGCAGGGTCTCTGCTACACAAGACCTCCTCATCACAACCCTGATTAACATTAATACAAGTGACTTGATCTCTGGAGACTGCCAAGAACATAGGAACAGGAGGAGGCCATTTAGCCCCTCAAACCTGATTCACCGATCAGTGAGATCATGGCTGATTTGCAACCTAACTCCATTTACTCCAGTTTGCCCTGTATCTGTAAATGCCTTTGGTTAACAGAAATTGTTGGATTGGAGAGCCACATTTTCATGGGTATAAAGAGATGCTGTTAGGTCCAAGCTTAAAACATGGATATTTAAAAGCAAGGATATAGGTTGACTCCCATTTCAGAATCCCAGATTTGGTACGGTGCAGAAGGAGGTGTCTGTAGTGGCTCTCTGAATGAGCAACTCACCTAGTTCTATTCTCCCACCTTCTCCCCATAACCCTGCACATTCTTTCTTTTCAAATAACAGTCCAATTCCCTTTTGAATGCTAAGGTAAAGTGACTTGGAAAGTCTGGGGCTGTTATTCTGGGATTGCGTGACTACCAATGTCCTAAAGGGAACCTCAATTTTACAGGGCCTCAATTTTTGAGGAAGTCTTTGGTGGTTCGGCTGCATATTTGTGGTGCAACTTGCTGAAGACCGTGGCTGGCTGGGCCTGGGGCAAGAGGCTGCTAGGCCCCTCTGTGGGAGGAGGAATCAAAGTGTCTCAAGCAAAAAGGGTTTCTTCAATCCTTCAAGCACTAACCTGCCCCAACATCTATATTTTTGCGGCTGCTTTATCTTTGGTCTGACTTCTGCATTGACCCTCCGGATGGTCTTCACTCTTGCCAGGGCCAGCAGGCATGTCTCTGGAAACTGGGGACATTATTTAATGCCCTCCCTCATGGCAGGTTTGGTGTTGAGTGGCTGTCAGTGCACCTTCCCGCCTCCATAACGTTGGGGAGGGTCGGGGGAGGGCCCACTGAGAACCACCCCTCTGCCTTTGCTGTTGAAACTTCCCTCCTTCCCAGAACTTCCCATGATCACTCCACTCTGAAACCCCCCTCCTGCCATCACATCCCTGTGGCCTGGGATCCAGCAACAGTAGTAGGCCTTGGGTGGGTGTCATACCCACAGGATCCACCATCTCCCTGGTGGCACTGCTGTTCAATACACATGCCAGCCTCTGATTAGCTCTTTACGGGCAGGACTTTGCTCCCGGAGTCCTGAAGTGCCTGAGTGGCACTTAATTTGATGGGCCTTCCTGAAAAGAGGTGACACAGGTCATGCGCCAGCTCTCTAACCAGTGGGCAAGACCCCCGTCACCCCCCAAAATACTGCCCTGGGTTTTCCTGCACCAATTGTACACTGGGCCATTATGGATGGCCTGGAAGTGGGAAATCTGGTTTTAGGGAGCCGAGGCTACTGTCATTTTGGTAATATCGGAACAAACAGCTGGAATTGGCCAAAATGGTCCATGTTACAATTTTTGGACCTATGTTTCACTGATTTCCAATGGCCTCTGTTTAAGCTATGGCAACAATGGGGATCATTAGGAAAGTGAGGTCCATGTATCCTTCCATTTGAACATTTCTCCCCAGGGACAGCTTATAACAAGGTCACCGGCTTTTCTTATTTTTTCACAGAGCCGACGCTAATCAGCCTGGAGTTGGCTCCTTATTTCCTTGTGCCTTGTGTCTGCCAGTTTTGATTATTGAAATACTCTTGCCTTGGTCAGAAGGTTCAAACTCCACACTAGAGACTTGAGCATATAAACTAGGCTGATAATTCTGTGCAGGAGGAGGGTTCTGGAAAGGGGATACCTACGCTTACAAAGCAAAAGGATATGGCAGCCTTGCAGGGCAGCTATTTAGGTAATGATACCTGGAGTGTGACAGGAATTGACAGAGTGTAAAACATAAAAAATCAGCAGCAAATAGGGTCAAAGGGGGAAAAATTGGCAAAAAGGCAAAGTTAATGGCCCTTTACTTAAATGCACGTGGTATTTAGAACACAATAAATGAATTATTGGCATGAATAGAGGTTAATGGTATGATCTTATAGCCATTATGGAGATGTGGTTACAAGGAGATCAAAGCTAGGAACTAAATATTCAGGGGTATGTGACTTTTTAAAAGGACAGACAGGAAGGAAAGGGTGGTGGGGTAGCTTTGTTAGTACAAGATGGAAGAAAGGATCTCAGATCAGAAGATGTAGAATCCATATGGGTGAAGGTAGGAAATAACAAAGGGAAGAAGACATTGGTGGGAGTAGCCTATAGGCCCCTTGACAGTAGCTATACCGTAGGACAGAGAATATATTAGGAGATAATGAGGGCATGTAAAAAAGGCAATACATGGGTGACTTTAATCTTCATGTAGATTGGGAAAATCAAATTGGCAGAGGTAGACATGAGCAAGAATTCATAGAGTGTACTCGGGACAGTTTCTTAGAACAATGTGTTGTGAATCCAACCAGTGATCAGGCTATTTTGGATCTGGTAATGTGTAATGAGGCAGGTTTAATAAATGATCTCAGAGTAAAGGATCCCCTATGAAACAGTGACCATAATATGGTAGAATTTAGCATTCAGTATGAGAGTGAGAAACTTGGGTCAGAAACAACTGTGCTAAACTTAAATAGGGGTAATTACAATGGAGTGAGGGCAGAGTTGGCTGGAGTGGACTGGGAAAGGAGTTTAGCAGAAAAGACAATGGCAGTTTAAGAAAATAGTTCATGACTCTCAACAAAGATATATCCCAGTGAGGAAGAAGGATTCAAGGAAGGGGATAAACTAATCATGGTTAACCAAGGAAGTTAAGGACAGTATCAAGTTGAAAGAAAAAAAACATACAATGTGGCAAAGATTAGTGGTAAGCCAGAGGATTGGGAAAGTTTTAAAAACCAACAAAAGATGGCCAAAAAATAATAAAGAGGGAGAAAATAAACTTTGAGGGTAAACTAGCAAGTAATATAAAAACAGACAGTAAGAGTTTCTTTAAATATATAAAAAGGAAGAGAGAGGCCAAAGTGAACATAAGCCCCTTAGAGGATGAGGCTGGGGAAATAATAATGGGGAAGTAGGAAATGGCAGAGGAGATGAATAAATACTTTGCTTCAGTCTTTATGGTAGAAGATACTAATAGCATTCCAAAACTACTAAATAATCAAGGTGCAAAAGCTGGGGTGGGGGGGAGGAAATAAATATAATAACTATCGCTAGAGAAAAAGTACGAGGGAAACTAATGGGGCTCAAGGCTGATAAGTCCCCTGGACCTGATAGGTTGCATCCTAGGATTTTAAAAGAAATAACTACAGAGATAGTGAATGCACTGGTAGTAATCTTCCAATAATCCTCAGCTTCTGGAAAAGTCCCAGAGGTTTGGAGAATGGCCAATGTAATACCCTTATTCAGAAAGGGAGGGAGACAAAAAACAGGTAACCAAAGGCCAGTTAGCTTAACATCTGTCTTTGGGAAAATGCTGGAGTCTATTACAAAGGATGTAATGGCAGAGCATTTAGAAATACATAGTCTAATCAAGCAGAGTCAGCATGGATTCATGAAGGGGAAATCACGCCTAACAAATTTATTAGAATTCTTTGAGAAAGTAACAAGCAGGATAGATAACAGGGAACCAGTCGATGTAATACATTTGGATTTTTGAAAGGCATTCAATAAGGCACATAAGGCTACTTAGCATGGATAGAGGATTGGCCAACTAATAGAAGACAGAGAGTTGGGATAAAGTGGGCATTTTCAGGATGGCAACCTGTAACTAGTGGAGTGCCACAGGAATCAGTGCTAGGGCCACAATTATTTACAATATATATTCATGACTTAGATGAGGGAAGTGAATGTACTATCGCCAAGTTTGCGGATGACACAAAAATAGGTAGGAAGGCAAGTGGTGAGGATGATACAAGGAGCCTACAGAAGGATTATAGACAGGTTAAGTGAGTGGGCAAAAACTTGGCAGATGGAATATAATGTGGGAAAATGTGAGGTTATGCACTTTGGCAGGAGGAATAGTAGAGCTGAATATTATTTAAGTGGAGAAAGACAGCAGAGGGATTTGGGAGTCCTTGTGCATGAATCCTAAAAAGCTAATATACAAGTTCAACAGGTAATAGGGAAGGCAAATGGAATGTTGGCCTTTATTTCAAAGGGAATGGAGTATAAAAATAGGGAAGTCTTACTAAAACTATACAAGGCACTAGTTAGACCATACCTAGAATACTGTGAACAATTTTGGTCCCCTTATCTATTAACAAAATATATGTAACCTTTGGGAAAAAATAAACACATTCCTTAGCCTTGTTTATCTGGCTAGTTGTAACCAGACTAAGATCCCTCTGAAATCCAAATCTCCCTTCATTTATATAAAAATGAAAATTCCCTTCACACCTTACATGCTAAACCAGCATCCATGTTTACTCAATAGCATGTCAAGCACCTAGCTTCTTTTGATGATTTAAAGCTTGCAGCCTAATTGACTACAAAAAATAATTAAATCACACACAGACAGACCCAACCATATTTATTCACAATAAACAAGAAAAAAATTACAAAAATGATTAGACTTCCATGACACTGCAGACTTAGTCCTAAATCAGTTGGTGTTAAGCAGATACTAAAGTATGTCTACAGCCTGTCAAAGAACCAAGTTCCACGCTTGGTGTCCAAGACAGATGATTCCAATCTCAGAACATGGTGGAGTTCAGAACAGATGGGTGTCAATGGCAAAGCCAGCATTTGTTGCCCATCTGTAAAGTCTACACAGACTAATGAAGTCATTCACTGGCATAAACAGTAATTATTTGAAGTTATTTGAAGTTAGTAAAGTAGTCAACCAAATCCTACATTTTATGGTCTCATGGTCCTATGGCAGCACTCAGGGAGGGCCTGCTTCCTTATTGATAAGATGTTAAAGCAAGGCCCATCTGCTCTTTCGGGTGGATGTAAAAGATTCCATGGCACAACTCACAAAAGAGCAGGGGAGTAATACCCAGTGTCCTGGCCAAAATCTATCCCTTGACCAATTTAATTAAACACAGATTTTTTAAAAAATAATTCTTTCTTGGGATTTGGACGTCACTGACAAAGCCGGCATTTGATGCCCATCTCTCATTGCCCTTGAACTAAGTGGTTTGCTCGGCCATTTCAGACAACTACATTGCTGTGGGTCTGGAGTCATAGGTGGGCCATGCCAGGTAAGGACAGCAGATTTCCTTCCCTAAAGGGCATTAGTGAATCAGATGGGTTTTTATGACAATCGACAATGCTTTCATGGTCACCATCACTGAGACTAGCTTTAAATTCCAGATTTATGAATCAAATTTAAATTCCACCAGCTGCTGTGGTGCGATTTGAATCCATGGCCCTAGTGTATTCGCCTGGGCCTCTGGATTATTAGTCCTGATGATCTGGTCATTAACTCATTGCTGTTTGTGGGAACTTGTGTTCGCAAGTTAGTTACTGCATATCATAAATTGCAACAGTGACTACACTTCAAAAGTATTTCACTTACTTTAAAGTGCTTTGTAATGTCCTCGGTATTAATGCAAGCGTTTCTTGTTTTTGTATTGACTGACAGACTATTCCTGGCAGTCCTCCCTTAGTAATGGGACTATTTTAACCACTTCTCTGCCGTTTGAAATGTGTAGTTTCTCAAACGACCTTTGCATTTGGATTCTGTAGCATTTTGCAATATCATTATTCTTAAAACCCTTGATATTTTTCTACCCCCCTGGGCAATTGCATTTCTTTTTCTCTTTCTCGTCTCAAGGTATGGTTTTCAAATCGACGTGCCAAGTGGAGGAGGGAAGAGAAACTCCGTAACCAAAGGAGGCAGGCATGTAGCGGCCCAAGCCATGTTCCTATCAACAGCAGCTTCTCGCCAACACTTTATCAATCGATTCCGCAGCCCGCCACCTCAGGTCATTATAACTCACTGGTCGCCCTCCTAGTCTAGACTGAACTCACTCTTAATGACCCTGAAAGTCAGCTTTTTAATTGTCCCTCCTTTTTTTGTTCCCTCCAATAATTTTCTCCATGGCCAGGATTTTATCGCCCCACCGGTGGATGTGGCGAGCCATTTAACTTTCCAATCAGTTCAGCGGGACCGTAATATCCCGCCGGGCAGGAGGGGCCATAAAATCCTGGCCCTTCTTTTAAGTGAGATGTCAAATCGAGACCCCCTCGTCTGCCCTCTCAGGTGGCTGTAAAAGATCCCATGGCACTATTATGGAGAAGAGCAGGAGAGTTCTCCCTGGTGTGCTGGCCAATATTTATCCCTCAACCAGCGTCGCTAAAAGCATCTGGCCATTATCGTATTGCTGTTTGTGGGATCTTACTGTGCACAAAATTGGTTGCTTTGTTTCCTACATTACAGCAGTGACTACACTTCAGAAGTACTTCATTAGGTTGCGGAAAGCAGGATATAAATTCAAGTCTTTCTTTCTATCGCTCTCACCCAAGCTACCGACTGTTGTTGGGGATCAGTTTTACACGATGGTGTAGCTGCGAGTTTGTAATCTGTTGCTACCCACACCCAGCCGCACACACAATGAATTGTTGACCCTAGGATCACTGTTTCTTCTGGGTGATTGTTTCTTTATCCCCCCCTTCCAGTAGCCATTAACCCTCCGCTGACGACATGATGATGTGCCCCTGGGTTTAGGCCCTGGCACCAACATGTGTCTTTGGACAAAATTATGAAAAAATGGTTTCACAAAATGGTGCTCTAAACCTCTAGGTCAAGCTAGAATGAATTGGAAAGAAACTGCCGGGCCTTCTTAAGCCACAGGCTTTACAGGAACTGGGTAACTATGGCCAAATATGAGAGCATGAACAGTGCAGTTTGATAGGCTGTTTGGCCTTGGGGGGCATCACAGTGTAGTCCTACCTTGTCCATACCCAACATCCTTACATGGACACTTTCTAGCAGTTGTCACTGAATGGCAATTGGTCACGGGAATCCCAAGTGACTCCTTCCTTCCCTAGTTCAGCATTGCTGATGCCATTTGTGCCACCCCAACTCCTGTCTGTGCTGAAATGGACTCAATCAGTTAAAACATGAGGTATTATTGACATTATTATTTATGTTCTCTTTAGGACCAATGCTGGGCAGAAACGAGACCTCTCTCGCAAACAGTTACAGTGGGCTTCCACCGATGCCAGCTTTTGCCATGGCAAATAATCTTCCATTGCAGGTAATATCTACCCAAATGGGATGGTAACGCTCGAAGCCATCGCTTGCACCAAATTGCATGCAATGCCAGTTTTGCTCGGTTGTTGGCAATGCTGACACTTAAGTGAGAACGATGTGACCCACTCCAAATTTTAGCGCAAAAATCTAGGCCGACATCTCAGTGCAATGCTGGGAATGCTTCATTGTCAGAAACTCTGCCCTTTACCTGACTGTGTTTCAAGAAAGCCATAAAAAATCAGTTAACACTATTTTAGGAGGAATAGGGAGTTCTCCTGGTGTCCTGCCTCAAACAACACCATCAAAAGTAGAATATTTGGTCATCTATCTTGCTATTTGTGAGACTTTTCTGCAAATTGGTTGGTGTGTTTGTCCATATTCTAGTCACTACTCATTATTTGTGAAGTGCTTTGGAACGTCTTGAGAACACGACCAGGCTTTCTATAATGATTAAGACATATGCCCCAAATATTGATCAGGATACGACCATTATATCAAGGCAAGTTCGTTTCCTTGGAGTTCCCAGAGGATTCCTTCCACCTCCTGTTACAATTTTGTAGGTCGGCATAACTCCTAGAGGTCTCATGGCGCAGTGGGCAGTATCCCTGCCTCTAGAGCCAGAAGCCCCACTCTAGGACCTGATGGCCAAGGAAGGTGCGTTCATAATGCGGCCAAACAGCATGAGCACCAACCTGCAAATCCTTCCAACACACGTCATTGACAGGTGACTGGGAGAAATTCTCGGTCAGCCATGTTTTTATTTATTCATTCATGAGATATGGGCGTCGCTGGCTAGGCCAGCATTTATTGCCCGTTCTGAATTTCCCTTGTTCAGAGGGCGTTTAAGAGCCAACCACATTGCTGTGGGTCTGGAGTCAAATGTAGGCCAGACCAGGTAAGGATGGCAGATTTCCTTCCATAAAGGACATTAGTGAATCAGATGGGATATTACACCAATTGGCAATGGTTTCATGGTCATCATCAGACTCAATTCCAGACTTTTATTGAATTTAAATTTAAATTTCACCATCTGCTGTGGTGGGCTTTGAACCTGGGCCTCTGGAACTCTAGACCAGTGACAACACCACTATGCCACGACCCCCCTATGTGATGGAAAGAATGTTAGGGCCGTTACCATCACTATCCATAACTCCAGACGACAACATACATGTAAAAAGAGCATGTTGCCTCAGCAACTTGGACTCCTTGAGTGAACTGTAATACATCACCACAACCCCTGGAGGAACAATGTAGATGAGCAAAAATTACCTTGCTTCTTCCTGGGGATCTGATGATCTTCTGCTAAAGTTATGGCAGAAGGTTGGGAGATCCCTGAGTGGTAGTGGTGGCCATGAGCCAAAATGCACCACTTTTCAGAAGGATGACTAAATCCTTCAAAGAAGTTCCACTGTTTTGAGATGGGGCCAATACCCAATTTTACTCTCTCACCCTCATCCAGTCCTTTTGTCACATTCTTATGTCAGTGAATGCATTTCAAAAAGTATTTCTTTCTCTTTCTCACTTTCATTCTTTTTTTCTATAGCCACTCTCTTGAGTTTTATCTTTACAAGGAAGCTTTTTAAACTTGGCTAAAGTGACCTTTAATGTCCTAGCCTACCTTAGGTAAGAAAAGTCAAAAAATAGAGAAATATTAAAATTATTAACATGTCCCCCTCATGTGACAATGTCACACGGGATGGGACATGTTAATAAGAAACACATAAAGTTTATTAAATTTTTAAAAAACGGACATGAAACTTCATCCTACCAGCGGATGAAGTTTCATGAATAATCAGAAGCCCGCTGGGGCTCCTGGCCTGCCCGCCAGCCTTAAGCTTGGACGGGCAGGGTCTTTAACAAGGTTAATTAGCCTGTCAATGGCCTTAATTGACCATTGACAGGTCGGCGGGCGGACAGCTGATTTTGCTGTCCGCCCGCCTTCCTGAAGATTTAAATGGACTGGGATGACGTCAGGGATTCCTCCCAACGTCATCCCGTGTCACTTTCCCCTTGGCGAGCGGGCCCTGCCTCCAAATCGCTGAGGGGAAAATCTTTCAGCTGAAGTATAGGGCAGGATTTTCCGCACCCACCTGCTGCCAGGATCTTCCAATCCCACCGCAAGTCAATGGACTTCTGGCTGGGGCACCGCCTTGCCCGCAACAGGGCCGGAAAATCCCAGCCACAGTGTCCAGTTCTGGGCGCCACACTTTAGGAAAGATGTAAAGGCATTAGAGAGGGTGCAGAAAAGATTCAAAAGAATGATTCCAAGGACGAGGGATTTCAGTTACGTAGACAGATTGGAAAATTTGGGACTGTTTTCCTTCAAGAGAAGAGAAGGTTGAGAGGAGATTTGATAGAGGTGTTCAAAATCATGAAGGGTCTGGTCAGAGTAGATAGGGAGAAACTGTTCCCACTGGTGGAAGGATCAAGAATGGAAGGGCACAGATTTAAGGTAGTTGGAAAAAGAAGCAATGGGGACACGAGGAATAACTTTTTCACACAGCAACTGGTTAGGATCTGGAATGCGCCGTCTGAGACTGTGGCGGAGGGAGGTTCAATCAAGGCATAAAGAGGGAATTGGATTATTATCTGAAAAGAAAGAATGTAGGGTTACAGGGAGAAGGCAGGGGAATGGCACTCAGTGCATTATTCATTCAGAGAGCCAGTGCAGACACGATGAGCAGAGTGGTCTCCTTCTGTGCTGTAACAATTCTATAAATACAAGTTTTTGTTGAAGGTTTTCAATAAAGAATCTTTACTATCTTCTGTCTTTTCAGCAACCTGTCCAGCCAGTTCCAGGCCAAACCTCCTCGTATTCCTGCATGATTCCAGCCAGCCCAGCTGTCAGTGTGCGGAGCTATGACACATACACCCCTCCGCACATGCAGCCGCACATGAATTCACAGTCCTTGGCTTCAACAGGAGGCTCTTCTACAGGTGAGATCTATAAGTCATATGCAGAATGTGAGTGGTTCGCATTTGACACAGCTGTTAAGGGTACGCTGTCTCTTGCCTAGGCTCAGTACTGTGCTACCCAACATGGTTGCAGGTCCCTGACCAAAATGGTGTTTTCTCATGTGTGAATCAAGAAGGCAACTGTCGGTGGGCTGTTCGACATTGCTTATGGCCCTGAGCTGGTCATCATTGTCCTCACATACAGCAAATAAGTAGCATTAGGAAGAGAACCCAAGACCACTAAGCCGCTTGTAGCGATACTATCCCTGCCCAAAGTGATCAATTAGGCTTCAACCATGGCTCAATAGGCAGCATCTCTGACTCAAAAGTTGTGGGTTCAAGTCTTTTTCTCTTATTCATTTGTAGGATATGGGCGTTGCAGGCCAGGCCGGCATTTATTGCCCATCTCTAATTGCCCTTGAGAAGGTGGTGGTGAGCTGCCTTCTTGAACCGCTGAAGCCCCTGTGGTGTAGGTACACCCACAGTGCTGTTAGGCAGGGAGCTCCATGAGCTGAATACCCCGGTGGGCGGGTGAACCCGCTCGCTGACGTGTAAAATGACGCGGGGTGACGTTGAGCGGGCGCCCCGAAGTCACCGCACAATTAGGGCCCGCCCACGTAAAATGGCAGCGTGCACCCGATCGGGGGCACTGATCAGGTTCGTGCTCGCTTCCACCCGGCCCCTGCACAACGCCCCCCCCCACCCCCAACCCCTCCTCGACAGGGATCAAAATTCAACCTCTGGACTTTGACCCAGCGACAGTGAAGGAACGGTGATATATTTCCAAGTCAGGATGGTGAGTGACTTGGAGGGGACCTTCCAGGTGGTGGTGTTCCCATGTGTCCGCTGCCCTTGTCCTTCCAGATGGTAGTGGTCATGGGTTTGGAAGGTGTTGCTGAAGCCTTGTGAGTTTCTGCTGTGCATCTTGTAAATGATTCACACTGCTGCCACTATTTGTCAGTGGTGGAGGGAACGAATGTTTGTGGATGGGGTGCCAATCAAGCAGGCTGCTTTGTCCTGGATGGTGTACAGCTTCTTGAGGGTTGTTGGAGCTGCATTCATCTAGGCTTGAGCCTTGTAGATGGTGGACAGGCTTTGGGGAGTCAGGAGGTGAGTTACACACCGCAGGATTCCTAGCCTCTGACCTGCTCTTGTAGCCACAGTATTTATATGACTAGTTCAGTTCAGTTTCTGGTCATGGTAACCCCCTGGATGTTGATAGTGGGGATTCAGTGCTGGTAATGCCATTGAATGTCAAGGGACAATGGTTAGATTCTCTCTTGTTGTAGTTGGTCATTGCCTGGCACTTGTGTGGCGTGAATGGTGACATGACGAATGCCAGTTGTCAGCCCAAGCCTAGATATTGTCCAGCTCTTGCTGCATTTGGACATCTTGCCCCCATAATTGAGTACATAGTCTGATCCAACACTGCACTGCAATATTGAGGGAAAGACATTTTTAATTTTTTTTCAAGAGATGTGAGCCTTGCTGGCAATGCTAGCATTTATTGCCCGCCCCTAATTGCCCTTGAGAAGCATGATTATTGAATGGGCTATCTGATGTCAGTACACCCACAGTGCTGTTAGGAAGGAGTTCCAGGTTGTTATGATGTGGCAGATGATGTGTGTCGGGTGGACCAAATCCACAAGGGAAACTTGGCCATGCTGTTGCAGTGGTTTTGCAATTTGTCTTTATTATGAGATGTGTGCACTGAATTCAGAAGTAATGAGTCCACTAAGACCTCTAGAGATTTTAGAAATTAATTTAAAATATTTATTAACAAAAAAAAGATTTCGAGTAAGTGCATCAGACTACAATGACTTAATACTATAACAAATCCTAAAACTCTTAATTAACCTGACTCCCAATTACACGTCCCCTTTAAGGCAACAGTCTAGATTTTAAATTTAAAAAGCAAGCCAGCAACTTACCATAGTATCCACCTGACAGTGGAATTCCCAAAGGCTTTTCTCCAAATTTAGTTACTGGATATAGCAGACATATGCATAAATGGCTGGAGGCTTCCCAAAGGCTGTTTCATACACTCCTGATAGATCTTAACTGCCAGCCCCAGCATAGCCTTTCATTCTCCTTTATATATGTTTCTCTCTCTTTAATCTGTAAATTCCATTGTTCTATATGTCTTTGGAAATGTACTTTTCCCATAGTATAAGACTTTCATGTTGCCAGTATTGTCAGTAATCCTTGGGAAAAATAAACACTCTGCTTGGCCTTGCTTATCTGGCTAGCTGTAAACATCCTAAATTCCTTTTGAAAATCAAACAACTCTTTCACTTATCTAAAAATGCAAATTCCTTCACATCCAATATACTAAGACCTCATCCATGTTTACTCATTAGCATTTCAAGTGCACTTCTGCACCTAACTTCTTTTGATAATTTCAAGCTTACAGTCTACCTGACTCCAATGTAATTAAATCACACAGACAGCACCATCTACACTCACACCCATAAACCTACTTTACAATAAACCAGGATAATATTATGAAAATTATTATATTTTCGTAACAAGGTTTTTGACTCAGTGACAGCGAAGGAGTGGTGATATTCCAAATTTCCCTAGATTCTGGAATGGTTCCAGCAGATTGGAAGTTAGCAAATGTAACACTGTTATTCAAGAAAGGAGGGAGAGAGAAATCAGGGAACTACAGGCCAGTTAGCCTGACATCAGTCATTGGGAAAGTGTTGGAATCTATTATTAAGGAAATCTTGACAAAGCACTTAGACAAACAATGTATTATTAGAACAATTCAACATTGTTTTATGAAAGGGACATTTGACAAATATATCAATATTTTGAGGATGTAACTATTAGGATAGATAAAGGGGAACTGGTAGATATTGTATTTTTGTATTTCCAAAAGGTGCCACACAAATAGTTAATATACAAGGTAAGGGCTCATGGAGTTGGGTGTGATATATTAGCATAGATAAAAGGTTGGTTAATGGACAGGAAGCAGAGAGTATGGATAAAAGGGATACTTTCAAGTTGGCAGGCTGTGCCTAGTGGAGTGCCACAAGGATCAGTGCTGGGGCCTCAACTTTTTACAATCTATATTAATGACTTAGATGAAGAGACAAAGAGTAATGTTTCTAAGTTTGCTGATGGTACAAAGTTAGGTAGGAATGCAAGCTATGAGGAGGACACAAAGAGGCAGCAAACAGATATAGACAGGTTAAGTGAGTGGGCAACAAGCTGGCAGATGGAGTATAATGTGGAGAAGTGTGAGATTATTCACTTTGGTCTTGTGTTCTTATATAGTTCCAAGCCAGGATAGCATGTGGCTTGGAGGGGAACTTGCAGAATGAGATGTTAAACCAAGCATCCCCTTTCAAATGACCACATGACACTGTTCTGAAGAAGAGCAAGAGTATTCTCTCCAGCGCCCTGGCCAATATTTATGCCTTAATAAACAACACTAAAACAGATTATCTGTTTGTGGAACCATGCTGTACACAAATTGGCTACTGCATTTCCTTCATTACAACACCTACACTTCAGAAGCACTTCATTGGGTATCAAGAACTTTGGGATACCTGAGGTTGTGAGAGGCACTATATAAATGCAAATATTTCTTTCTATGCAGTCAAGCACCAAACTTGGATTTGAATGGATATATGTTTACTTATTCAGCTGTGGCAAAAGCCTCAATAAATGTCTTTATGGAACACATCATTGGTAATTCTAGCTTTTGTTTTGTGGTTCTGTACATGCTGAAATAGGGAGGTCATAAGTTTCTATAAAGGAATGGAAAAGGTAAACACAAAAGAAAAGGCAGGGCAAAACTCACAGCAAACAGTCTATTTTACAGCAAATAGTCTATTTACTCAGCAAATACAGTCTGTTTAATTGACACCCTGTAGCAAAATGTCTACAGAGTCTATTTAAACAACATACCACTACAGTCTATAGTGTCTATTTCAACATTATGCTACAGTAGTTTACAGAGCCTGTTTATACAACATTTAAATGTCTATTTAAATAGTACGCTGTGGCAGTCTACAGAGTCTATTTAAACAGCATACCATTGCAAACAGTCTACAGAGTCTATTTATAAAGAGTCTGCATGACCTACAGCAAAGAGAACCCGTGACCGAAACAATAGAAGAATCCCCTGACTAAAGCAGGATGCTTTCTCCAGCAAAGTGCAGTGAGTGGAGGATAGTTACATGATACAAGATACTCTTACTCATCTCCTGGTGGCTGGCAGCATAGAAGATGTTGTTCAGGAACCAGATGGTGTTTGGTTAGCAATCCTGGGCATTGTTATAAGAAAGATGAAGCCATGTAAAGGGATCAGTGAAGATCCAGAATAACCTAGACAAAAGAGAGGCTCAAAAAATTGAGGTTGACTTCACTGGAACGGAGAATGTTTAGGTGGGGAAAACTAATTTCAAAATCAAGCCTTTGAGAAGGATTATATTCACAGGTCAATAAAGAGGGGGTGGGGGTAGTGTTAATTCAGGATTGTCACTGAAAAAAGGAAAGGGAGAAGTTAGAATACATTTTTCTCACACACATCAATGTGTGGAGGAGATCTGCTAGCTTACTTATTATTATTTTCCGTATTTTTTTTCCCCACAGGACTTATCTCTCCTGGAGTGTCGGTCCCAGTTCAGGTCCCTGGAGGTGATCAGGACATGGCTCAGTACTGGCCCAGGCTGCAGTAAGGAGGGGAGGGAGGGAAACGGAACAGGGGAAGGAGACCACTGCATTTGAGATGAAGCCAGATTCTGCCTACGGTGTCTCAGAGGTGCCAGTGTAATATGAACCCAACCTATCAAATTAAGTAGGACTCAATGAGTATAACAGCAATGACTGACAGTCTGTTAAATTTAACACTTGCTAACAATTCCACTATTTTTGCTTTGCTTTTTTTTTTAAAGAAAAAGAATTTAATTGGAGCCCATTGCTATGCAGAAAGAAAATCTCCAATGTAAAGATGCCAGATTTGTAGTTATGTAAATATAGAGGGTTCTCATATTATATCAGGCTGGAAACCATACTGGGGAAAACAGGAATAGGTGGAGGGAGGGGACAATGGTTTGAGTCTGTTGTTTTCATTGATGCCGCTGAAGATTCATTGAAACCCTTAAAAACCAACTCCACATCACAAGGCAGAGGGCAGTGAAGAAAGCTCGGTTTCCTTTTTAACCACTGGGCCACTGGTGACGTTGTCAGTCACCTGAAAACTTGATGTCCCACTAATCACACCGATTTATAAATGACTAAACCAATATTAATGGGGAGGCTGAGTTCCTGGAATATTCCCATCTCTGCAAGCCTCGCCATGTTTGCTTCAGCGGGTTGTGGTGGGGGGGGCGCGGTGGTGCGGTTAGATTTCCTTTGTAGAATTAACCAAGGTTGAATCCCATACATTCTAATAGAGATTTTGGTGGAACCAGGAATGAGGCTGATATCACAAGCAACTTGATTTTTAAAAAGAGAGGCACCTCAGAGTGTTACTGGCTCACAGTGCTGGAAGCTATTAAATAATATTTGACCCCAGTCTCAAGTAATTTCCTACTGATAACGTATACTGAATCTACACCCTCCCAGTAACTGACTATGGCCGGGATGTTCCGGTCCCAATGCGGTGGATGTGGCAAGCCAGCCAAAAGCCCGTCAATGTTGGTGGCACCAGTAAATCTCGCTGGCAGCCAGGACCGGAAGGTCCCACCCTATGTGTGGAAACGTTATAATTAATGGAATCATGTAGCCATTTGGTCCCTCTTGGTTGTGCCAGCTCTTTGAAACAGTTATTCAATCAGTCCCGGACCCTCTGCTTGACACCTGCAACTTTTTCCCCAAGTATTTATGCAGTTCCTTTTTGAATATTACACCACTCCATCAGGCAGTGCACTCCAGCTTCTAACAACACATTTGCGTAAAAAATATTGTCTGCAATTCCCCCTCTGGTTCTTTTGCCAATCACCTTCCACCTGCGTACTCTGCTTACCCATCCTCCTGCCAGTGGAAACAATTTCTCTGTATGCTCTTACCAAAACTATTCATCATTTTGAACACCTTAACCTGTCCTGCTCCAAAGAGAATAATCCCAGCTTCTCTAGTTTCCCTACATAACCGAAGTCCATCATATTGGTACCATCTGAGTGAATCTTCTCTGCACCCTGTCCAAGACCTTGATATCCTTCCGAAGTGTGGTGCCCAGTATTGGACACAATGCTGGTAATTTATAATATTTGAATAAGATCACCATCATACAAGTCAAGGACATATCTGAGCTCCTCTCAAATTACATTTCTTCTTTCTTCTAAGTTCCTACAAACCTTACAACTCACTGAGGCTCATTGAGTTGTCTTCGATGCATAACTCAACACTACAGAGTTCCATACCGCCCTCAAGTCTCCCATAACCTATTCAAGTTAAGACATAAGTTGGATTCCAACCCCAATTGCACCCCCACCACCCGCCAACCAATCACTGAACCCGGGTTGGCATCAGGAAGGAGTGTAAAATGGGGCGCCATGGTGGTGGTGCCGTGTCCGTCGTCTACCCGCCTCTGCTGGGATTATACCCATGGTGGGGAGGCTTTGGGCGGCCCAGTCACCAATGGGCCCAATTAATGGCCACTTGAGGGCCTGGTCCTGTTGCTGCTGGGATTGTCCCATGCCACATTGCCAGGCCGCTAGGTGAAACTTGGAAGCTTTTTTGTGGGTTGAGGTGGTTGGGAGAACCCTGTGCTCAACTGAGGCTCACCCACTTCCACCAAGGTAGCCCCCCGCTCCGAACTCCCCCACTTCTTCCCTGACAAATCCGGCTCCTGTCAGCCCGGCCCAGAAAATCCCTGGGTTTGCCTTTAAGTCCTGGTCCATGGCGTCTCTCCCTCAGGGACTGCCTGTAGTCCCAGCAGTGGCCACCGCGCCCAGTGGCAATGCTGGAACTAGAGATCTCTCAGCCATTTGATTGGCCGGCAGCTCTCAAGAGGCGGGTGAGGGTGTAAGCCCTGCCTCCAGCCGATTAAAGACTCGGCCGCTGTAAAAATAGCTGTGGGGGTGACCTGGCCAAGCAGAGACAGGCCCTCCCCTGACTTTTCAGCTGGCAGGTAAAGCCACCACTTTAGCATAAAATTCCAGCCATGGGGTCGGGCCTATTTAATCACTGATTTCTCATCTGGCTTCCTACTGCAATTTGCACTTGGGGGCTTAACCCTCCACCTAGGTTTGAGTTGACATCTTCGGAGTCCACAGAACCTTGATTAATGGGATTAACCCAACCCAAAACACAAAACAGAACACCTTAACAGATACCAGACAGTGACTTTCAGACACTAAAATAATCTCTGCTCTCAGCTGATGGTTATGAATGATTGAGCTTTGGTGTGCTGGCTTTCAATGGTGGATGTCCACTATTTGAAAAGTTGCTGTCACGTTTTGAGTATCAAGTGTCAGACGCTTTCAGATCATTGCATTGAAATTTCCCATGGGAATTTCATGTGTTAGGATTAGGGTGCCATGAGGTGATTCATTTACTGTTGAAAGGTGATTTCAGAAAACATTGTAGCATATCCCAAACCCGACTTCTGCAGTCCTTAGGGTTGCCAACTGTGATTAAAGGTACTCCTGGAGGTTTCATCACATGACTTGCCCCCATGTTGCAGCCATTAGTCGGCCAACACATCCATCCTTATGACGTACTGCCTCCATACGCTGGTTGGAAAGCAAAAACACTCATTGCCCAATTGGATGATGCTTGACTGTCAGCTTTTTATTTCCATTTTCAATATTTTTATACTTGGTAAAGAGAAATGATCAAAGAAAATGACAAAACAAAATCCTTTTTAATGTCCCGATGATTTTTCTCCAAGGTTGCACATACAGCAGTATCTTGAAGATTGATTTTCAATTCCTGGAGACTCTGGGCCAATCCTGGAGGGTTGGCAACCCTGGCAGAGCTCCCAGCACATCCTCATGTTTAAATAATATGGAATTGAATGGTTTGGGACAACCAAATGTCTCTAGGACCTGAAGCAGATTGTCATCTTATGCACCTTACCACTTTCCTCAGGTTGGATGACCATTGCTTCATCAAAAATAACATGAAGTAGACAAAAGGGTGAAGTATGAAAGTAGGAAGTCTTGCCACAACTATACAGGGTTTTGGTGAGACTGAGTCTAGAGACTGCCTACAGTTTTGGTCTCCTTATTTAAGGAGGGTTATACTTGCATTGGAAGCAGTTCAGAGAAGGTTCACTAGGCTGATTCCTGGGATGAAGGGGTTGTATTATGAGGAAAGATTGAGCAGGTTCGGCCTGTATGCATTGGCGTTTAGAAGAATGAGAGGTGAAGAATGAGATATTATACCATAAGATTCTGAAGGAACTTGACAGGGTAGATGCTGAGAGGATGTTTTCCCTTGTGGGGCAATCTAGAACTAGTGAGCGCAATTGGAGAATAAGGGGTCTGTCACTTATGATGACAGTGAGGAGGAATTTCTTCTCTCAGGTAATTAATTTTTGGAATTTTCTACCCTAGAGAGTAGTGGTGGCTGGGTCATTGAATATATTCAAGGCAGTGTTGGATAGATTTTTAATCTAAATGCAAGATAAGGATTATGAGGGGGCAGGCAGGCAAGAAAATGCAGTTAAGGCCACAATGAGATTACCCACGTTGTTATGGAATGGTGGAGCAGGCTTGAGGGGCCGAATGGCCTACTCCTGCTCCTATTTCTTATGACAGTTGGGCTGGAGAGTGTGGCTGCCCCTGCGCAATAAACCATTGATATAGGCTCATTGACTGAAGTGAGTCAAAGGTTCCACAATGGGTGCAGTAGGGGCTGGGGGATATCCACTGGAGTGGGCCAGAGGTTTCACTGGAATGTGCAGGTGCACTGGACCAGATTTCAACTGCAAAGTGAAGCGTGATGAATCCCCTGGACTGGAGAGGGGACCTTTTACTGTTTCCTTACCAAGTCTTAGTGGTAAATTTTATGGGGATACGGATTAGCCCCCAACCAGAAATCCAGCTACCCCACTAGTGAACTGGGCAGCGTTAATTTGTTAGGAGTGGGACTTTCACCCCTCAAGGTCAGGAAACCCTGCCCTAAGAAGCTGCCAGCCACTCTCTGTAGTCCCAGCAGTGCCAGGATAGAGTAGTGGCCATTGCTGGGGCTACAAGCAGCTCCTGAAGATGAAGTGGCATGGATCCTGGTGCTCATGTAGGTCTGGGGATTTCAGGCAGACCCCAGCAAGGGGTGTGGTGTGTTGGGCACTGGGGACACCCCTCCCCAAAGGATGTACCCCCACCCCCACCAGCAGCCCATGCAGTGAAAGCTACTGGGATGGTCACCATGCCCCTGCCTTCCCCGTCTTCCTCCCACTGACTGAAAAATTGAAGCAGAATCAGATTAATGCCCTTAAGTGGCAGTTAATTGGCCACTTAAGGGCCTCAATGAGCTTAAGGTCAGGCAGGCTTATCTGACGCCTTGCCTGTGTTAAAAGGATCCAAGCCAGTTGGTGAAGCAGAAACCAAGACACAGCTTTTTCTATTCAGCGAGTTTATCGACGAGTTCAGTCTCACAGCTCTCCTCCCACTCAACCCAGTGTCCCAGCTATCCCTATTTATATGTGCTCAAAGTCAATTAATAACCATCACCCGTTTCTCTAAACCATAAAAATGTAATTGATATTAACAACTTTAACAATGTAATTGATAAGATATTGACAAGCTGCCTCACCACCCCCTCCCCCCCCCCATAATATTGGGGAAAGGGTGGGGGTGGCAGAAGATGACGGGCAGGTCACCGCTTTATTTTACATGCCCCCGCCTTCAATTACGCCAGCGTAGTGGGGTGGGTGGGTGGGGGGCATAAAATTCACCCCTTACAATCCGATCCCAGATGCAGTGAAATCCATTCAACTTTTCCCTGTATATACAGAGTGCTGGTTGGAGGGGATATGAGAAAGCTGATGATTTGATTATCAGAATATAGTTTATCAGGTATATTATCATTCCATCATGCCACAACACCCTTAGTACTACGTCCATACATTATGTGGTTTAACAAGAAAAGTTTCGACAGAAATATATTCGCTTAACAGGAATTACCAGCCACAGCCATTCAGGATCAAATACAGTTTGTGTAGATAGGAAGTCCTTTTTGTTTGTTGAAATTTGTTCACTGGGTGGAAATAATCACTTATCAGATATACAAGACAGGAGGATAGGAAATAATTCTGTACATTGAAAGGTAAGATACTGACTTGACAACTAAAATGGATGAGCGGTAGACTTAATGTGCTCAGAGGGTTTGTTAGTTCTAGTAACACAGTTACTGGACTCCCTTTGAGAGGGTTGGGTACCTCTGTCAATGGATTACAAGACAAAAGCAAAATACTGCAGATGCTGGAAGCCTGAAACAAAAACAGAAAATGCCGGAAAAACTCAGCAGGTCCGACAGCATCTGTGGAGGGAGAAACAAAGTTGATGTTTCAAGTCTGAGAAGGGTCATACGGACTCGAAACATCAACTCTGTTTCTCTCTCCACAGATGATGTCAGACCTACTGAGTTTTTCCAGATTTTCTGCTTTTGTTTCAGGTACAGGATTACTTTGGATGGGCCTACGACATGGCAATACAATTACTGGACCCCACCATTGATAGGGTGAGGGAGCTTTGGCAGCAGCGGACTGGGATTCCTTCGGGGGGAGGTGCAATACAGCATCTGATTGGAATCTGAATCCTAGTTTCAGTTGCTGGTCACATTCAATTTGCTCTACATGGAAGAGGGAGATTTCCCAGATCTGAGCTCGGTAACTAACTTGAATTTTTACCAGGAATGGAATAGAATGAAGATAGAGCATCAACTATTGACCCAGTCACAGGTCACAGAAACACCCGCAGTATGGAGATGGGAAGGCCCCCAGAGCAGATATGATAAAAGGATCAGTAATGGTTCAGGTAAAAAGGGTTGAAGGTGAGGGGTTCATATGCTGTGACCTCAACTAAGTTGTGATGATTCTGTTCAGCGATTGTCAAGCGTGTGGAGACCAACCTAGAGTTTCCAACAATATGGCCCACGTAGCGAAACAAATGGAAAGTTCCGGACAGATTTCTTTTCCTCTAGTTGTAATGCATGAAAACATATTTACAGCAAATACACATCAATGTGTTGTCTCTTCTGAATCAATAAATTGACCAATTTTGTGTTTGATACCAATATATGTCTGTGAATATATGATATGTGGAAATTAGGGAATGGCAGCATTTTACTTCACAAAGTAATAAAGAACATTGTTAAGTAAATGGCCTGAATTAGTCCTTTCATGCCTTTGGCAAAGGCCTGACACGAAAGACTTTGTTATAATCATTTTATTTTCTTGTAATGCTATTGGATTTGTTTTTCATTTTCTTCTCTCTTTCTCTCTCTCTCTCTCTCTCCTGGATGAGGTGGTACTTGCTTTGGGTATGATTCCATTATTGCTTGTTAACCAAAGACAGTGGTTCTCAGCAGGCCATTCAGCCCCTTGAGCCTGTTGCATTCTATTGTTAGATCATGGTCAATCTGCATCTTAACTCTACTTTCCTGCATTTGATCCAAACCCCTTGATATCTTTACCTAGCCACGCTCCAATTATCCCAGCATTCTTAGCTTGGCTCCAATTTTAAGATTTTGACCCCGTGCCCTGAATTTTTAAAAAAATTATTTATTCATTCACAGGATGTGGGCTTCACTGGCTGGGCCAGCATTTATTGCCCATCCCTAGTTGCCCTTGAGAAGACGGTGGTGAGCTGCCTTCTTGAACCGCTGCAGTCCATGTGGTGTGGGTGCACCCACGTTTCTCCCACCCAGAGGAGATAGTTCCTCTGAATCTACCCCCAGTGAATCCTTTTACCTTTGGTTGAATTACCTTGCCACTTTCTAAATTCGTGGAAATTCAAACCAAGTTTTTGCAAACTATCATCATAATTTGCCCCCTTAAAGCCCAATGTCATTCTTGTGAATCTATTCTGTGCCTCTCCAAGGTTAGTTTATGTTTCCTGAGGTATGGTGTTCAAAACGGAATGCTCCTGAGTACTCCTAGTGGAGTCTGACTGAGGCGCTATACTTCTGAAGCATAAGATAACGAGAAATAGGAGCAGGAGTAGATTACATGGCCCCTTGAGCCCGTCCAAATGTTTAATAAGATCATGGCTGATCTTTGATCTCAATTCCTCTTTCCTGCCCAATCCATTTCCTTTCATTCACTTAGAAGTTCCCAAAATCTATTGATGGCAATTTTGAATCTTTTCAACAACTGAGCATCCACAGCTCCCTGGGGTAGAGAATTCCAAAGATTCACAACCCTCTGAGTGAAGAAATTCCTCCTCATCTCAGTCCTAAATGGCTGTTGCTTTATCCTGAGACCATGCTGCTAGTTCGAGACTGTCCAGCCAGAGAAACCAGCCTCTCACCATCTAGCTTCCTCCCCTTCATATTCTAGACCCTTCGAGATAAAGCTCAGCACTCATTAGTCTTTTTGGTTGCTTTCTATACCAGTGTCACCAGCTTTTAGCACATGGATTCCTGAATCGTCTGCTCCTCTACCATTCCTAGATTCTCACCATTCAGAAAATACTCTGATACTTCCCACATGGAACTGCCATCTGCCGCTGGGAATTTTACCTTCACCCACCCCCACCCCCTCCCTCAGGGGGGAGTGGGGGAGGTGTACTGGGATGGCAGGTTGTGGGGGGGGGGGGGGTGGGGAGTGTGTTAAATTGGGTGCCATGTTAGTGGCACCGTGCCTCTTGCCTGCCCACCTGCTCCTACCCATAGTGGGAGGGATCCAGGCAGCCTGCCTGCCTGAGGGACAATTGAGGCCCTTAGCTGGTCAATTAATGGCCACTTAAGAGCCTTTTCCCACCATTGCTGGGATTTTCACCAGGGCAGGAGAGGTCCACACCAGCTGGAACTGTTGGCTTGGTAGACAGGATGGATGTTATCTCCCTGTGGAGTACCCTATGCCCATTAGAGACACCACCACCATCATCCCCTCCCCGCCCCCAGAAGGTGTGACTCCCCCCGAAGATCCCCTCTGCATTTCATCTGTCCCTCATCCTAACCCCCCACCCTCACTCCTCACACACCCCCTCCCCTGACCTTCGCAGGGACCTGCCAGCCTAGCCCTGGCAAGATCCAGGACTCATCTCACAGTTCAAGCCCCATCACCGAAGGCCTTCCACAGGCTCTGTGGTAGTTCCTGTAGTGGCCACCATTCCCAGAGGCAGGATTCCTCATGGAAGGAGGCGGAACTCCTGCCTCAAGCTAATTAAAGACGCAGCAGCTGCTGAACGTCTGCATGATGAGCCAGTCAAGCACGGATAGGCTCGCAACCCCCCCCCAACTTTTACTTCATGAGGGGGACCCTGCCCCCAGGGTAAAGTTCAGCCTAGTTAATCTGTCTGGCCCTGCTGCCATTTACGCAGCTTACTGTGACTTTAATGGTGCCTCTATAAACTTTTTTTTAATCCACTCATGGGATGTGGGCATCACTGGCTAGGCCAGCATTTATAGCCCATCTCTAATTGCCCTTGTTCAGAGGGACTTTGCTATAGGTCTGAGGTCACACGTAGGCCAGACCAGGTAAGGACAGCAGATTTCCTTCCCTAAGGGGCCAGGTTGGTTTTTATAACAATGGTATCGTGGTGACCGTCTGCCATGATGGGATTCAAACCCAGCTCCCCATCCCCAGAGCATTACCCTGGGTCTCATGGATTACCAGTCCAGTGACAATACCACGACACCACGGCGTCCTCTTTCTTGCATGTATTCCTCCATCCAAGAATATATATATAGTGAGTAGCTGAGGTCCCAGTACAGAGCGCTGCGGGACATTGCATGTTACATTCCACAACAGTCAAAGAATGTTCCCTTTATCCCAATCCTGTTTCCCCAATCCCCTACCACCATCCCCCCCCACCCCCCCACCCCCCAACCATATTACCAAAACTTGCTACAAGGTCACCCCTACGGCAGTTTCAGTTTTGCTGACCTCTTGTGTGGAACCATATCAAATGCCTTCTGAAAGGCCAGACAGCATCCACAAGCTTTCCTATTCTTCACAGATAAAACCCGAACGTGGTGCTGCGCAGGGTCAAACAGCCTGCCGATATTAACTGTCTAGGTTCGCGGGTGAAGGACTGGCAGCTGGTACCCAAGCGCACCTGAGGAACCTGGAGGGATCAAAGAGGAAGATTTTTATACGCAAAAGACTGCACGCCTCACCATCTTCTGCTGTTTGGCTGTGGAAACCCGTGTCCCAGCCACTGTCCCCAAAGGGTTAAAAGACTTGGAACAACAACAGAGTGGATGGATGAGCGATGAGGAGTATATTTTGTGTCACCGCTCATAGGCCTGCCTTTCAGAGTCACAGAAAAGGTCGTTTGTTAAAAATAAAAAATAATAAAAAAAAATCGCTCAGTTCTGTGCGGGTGGGTGGGGGTTGGGGGGGAGGTGGTGGTGGGGAGAGAATCAGCAGTAGTCGGAACCTGGGCTGAGGCGAGGAGAATTGAAACATGCACCACGGGCAGTGTAGAGGGAGCTGAGCTGTCACAAGCTGTTAGACTCAAACACATCGATTCAAAGCATTCTGCCATTAGGTGAGTTGGGTTGGGGGTGGGGGTTGGCAGTGGTGGGAGCAGCTGGGGGAGGGGAGAGGCAGAAGAGACTGCGAGAGGCAGCAGCAGATAGTTTACCACACCATGTCGGGTCACGCACGCACAGAAATGCTGAGATGCTGAGGTGGCCTCTCTCATCCTTCTCTCTCACACGTAGGCAAACTGAAGTTGCCTCTTCCCCAGGCCCGAAACTGGGCAGGGCCAGGGTAAGAAAGAAAGAAAGACTTGCATTTACATAGCGCCTTTCATGACCTCAGGAAGTTGCAAGACATTGAAGTAATGCAGCCTTTGCTATAATGCGGGGAAAGGTGGCAGCCAATTTGCACACAGCAAGCTCCCACAAATAATATGATAAATGAAGAAGAGTCATATTGGACTCAAAGCATTAACACTGGTTCTCCCTCCACAGGTGCTGCCAGAACATGCTGAGTTTTTCCTGCACTTTCTCTCCAGCATCTGCAGTATTTTTCTTTTATTGTAATATGATAATGACTGGATAATCTGTTTTATTGACTTTGGTCGGAAGTTAAATATTGATCAGGACACTGAGGAGAATCCCCTTGCTGTTCTTCGAAGTAGTGCCTTGGAATCATTGATTACTGTAAGGGCCTTGGTTTAAGGCCTAGGTCCCAAGCTCTGGAATGCCCTCCTTACATCTCATCATCTCTCTTTCCTCCTTTAAGACACTCCTCAAAATCTACCTATTTGACAAAGCTATTGGGCATCTGACCTAATATCTCTGCAAGTGGCTCAATATCGCACTTTGTTTTATAACAGTCAAGCGCTTTGGAGCATTTCATTATGTTACAGGCGCTATATAAATATCAGTTCCAATTGTTGTCTTATTTGTAAAGGCAGCATCTCTGAGAATGCAGCACTCCCTTGAGGGGAGTTTTTACTTCTTAGAATGGTTCTTACCCCTCTGCAGCAATGCCTGTTTCGGCCATCTCTAAATCAAGGCCCAAACCTCCTCCTGGGCTAAATCATGCTCCCAGCCATTCTCAAGCCTGTATCTCCATTCAATGCCGGGTTAATACCTAGCTGATGCTTCATTATAGCCTGAGCCCTTGTCCCTAGTTTCCTGCTCACCCAGATGAGTTGTAGAGGCTTTCAGACAACCTGTCTTTGGCAGTGTCTGCCCACTCAACCCCTGATACCACCCTGATGTGGCATTAATTGGCTGCCATCGCTCTCGCCTTTGAAATAGGTAATAGACAAAAATTAATTAAATCAAATAAAAGACCATAAGTTGGGTTTTACCAGTCCTCTGGAGATGGGATGGGAGCTGGTAAGGATGGTAAGATAATAAATGTTGAAGTTGTTGAGAGGGAGGCTCAACTACATCGAAGCGACCTAGCTCCCAATGGCTTCCTGGAGGTGGGGTTGGCGGTGATATCCATTTCCAGAGGCTGCATGGCCCATAGAGGGAACCCCTTGGCAGCAATGGCTGCCCTCACTGTTCCATCATGGATGCTGAAGGGTTTCTTCCCTCGGATTGCTGGTGCCCACCTGCCCGGCCTTGGCATCTCCAAATCTCTTAGTGTCCTCTCGAGGGCACCTCAACATGGAGCCTCACTCAATATCCAGAACCTCACTCAATATCCCAGAGCCTCACTCAATATCCAGAACTTCACTCAGTTTCCAGAACCTCATTCAATATCCCAGAGTCTCACTCAATATCCAGAACTTCACTCAATATCCAGAACCTCACTCAATATCCCAGAGCCTCACTCAATATCCAGAACTTCACTCAGTTTCCAGAACCTCACTCAATATCCCAGAGCCTAACTCAATGTCCCAGAGCCTCACTCAGTATCCAAAACCTCACTCAATATCCCAGAGCCTCACTCAATATCCAGAACTTCACTCAGTTTCCAGAACCTCACTCAATATCCCAGAGCCTAACTCAATGTTCCAGAGCCTCACTCAGTATCCAAAACCTCACTCAATATCCCAGAGCCTCACTCAATATCCCAGAGCCTCACTCAATTTCCCAGAGCCTAACTCAATGTCCTAGAGCCTAACTCTGCACTGGAGATTCTAACCCAGGGCTCATTCAAGGCTCAGTCCTAACCCAGGACCCCAGATGCTGCTTCAGAAGCAACAACAGATGTTCAGGAATATGCACAAATGTGCCAGAGATAGCCTGAAATCCACTAACATACAGTTTGTGTTTCCTAATATTCTCTTTCCCGCCCCCACCCCTCCTTCTCTCCACGTCTGATCATCAGTCAGAAGCCAGGCTCCGTCGGATCAAATCAAACCATTGGAGCGGAGGGAACGAGCACTAATTGCTGGACCTGTGGGTGATGCCGCAGGTTATGGATTTCAGATGATAACGTGGTTGGAGGAATAGTGTCTGCTGTCACCTATTTACAGCTCTCTTTCTGAGTGAGCCCTGAGTTGCTCCGACAGGCCTGGCTGTGATCCATCAAATGCCCTTCAATTCTTATCCCTGAGAATTGTAAAAAAAAAAAATCCCACATTTTGAGGGCACTTGATTTTATTTTCTCCCCTTCTTATTTGTTTTCTTTTCATGTGGTGAGTTTATTTTGGTTTGTAGGCCATAGGCCTCATTCCAGGCCTGAGAAAAGGCCGGTCCTGTCAGCTCTACCCATTCTGCTAATTCTACCTCTTGGTAGCGACTGAAAGCCACCCTGGAGCATCCGATGGCGTGGGGGTGAGGTAGGGGGGGTGGGGCGCGGGAAGTGGGTAGGCTGTTTATTTGTCTGGCCCGCCTTGGGTATTTAGCAATTCTCCGGATGCCTGGTGAAAAGGTATCATCAGCTTTGGCTGAGGTTACCTCGCCTACAGTGTGGGAGAAGAAAAATAATCTACGTATAGACTGAACAAGCCAAATTAGCAATAATACTGTGGCAGATGAATTCCTGGAGTGTAGGAGATGGTTTTTTAGACCAGTATGTCCAACTAGGGAATGGGCTATCCTTGATATGGTATTGTTCAATGAGAAGGGGTAATAATCTTGTGTGGGGTCCTTTAGGGAACAGTGACCATAACATGGTCTTCACTTTCCTCAGTAGGATGGAAAATGAAATTGTCCGATCTAAAACTAGGGTCCTAAATCTAAACAAAGGAAACTACGAAGGTATGAGGCATGAGTTGGCTAAGATAGACTGGGGAACTTCATTAAAAGGCATGACAGTGTATAGGTAATATCTAATATTTAAGGAACGAACGTATACGTTGCAACAGTTATATATTCCTTTCTGGTGCAAAAACACAACAGGACAAGCAGCCCAATCTATGTTCCTATGCTTTCAAATTCCTTTCCTTCCTCAGCTCCTCTACAATATGTCATCAGTCGTCTGTTGACTGACCAAATAACCATTCTTCACAGGAGAACCTTGAAGGTGAATGGTTATTTGAAAGAGGGGCATCGCAACCAGATCCAAGTCCAATATTTGCAAATGCACTCTTTATGGCAGTGGTGACTGGATTGAGATCAGCAGCTGGAACACTGGCTGATTCCCCCCCTCCTTAAAGCAGGGTACTGAGGCCAATTACCATCATCCAAGGTCTCTGTGCTCCTTCTATTCTGGGCTCTTGTGCATCCCTGATTTTGTTTGCTCTAACATTGAGAGTTGTGCCTTCAGCTGCCTAGACTTTAAGCTCTGGAGTCATAGGGCTGAATTTTTGCAGAGTTAACCCGACTACTGAGAACGTTAAAAATGGCAGCTGCGACATGGAAGCAGGATATCAAAGCCATCCTGCAGTATCCGATTTCCCGATCCCGTTTTTGCCAACAGAGGGAAGGGGACAGGGCATGAATCACCAAGGTGGGGAACTTGAACTTGATAGAGCCATTTGAAATTAGTGTTGAGTTCAAACAGACCTAATTTTCGCTGTACCAAAAGCCTTTAAGTGTCGTGATCTGAACTTTTTAAAATCCTGAGCCCTTTAAACTTGATAAAACAAACAGGCTGAAGCTGTCAGTTCGAGTTAGAAAACACCCTTCACTGGACTGCTTTGGTTGACAGGCCAACTGATGTAGGTTAGAAACAAATATTGCCATCTGTTCCTGCAGCTTCAGTAGAGTTCTTTATTGACATTTATCATGTTAGCACGGCTGGTGGAGTCATTATGAATGCTTGGCTGAATTTCAAAAGCTAAAAACCCACACCTCTGCAGGGGGGTGCTGAGTCATATTTTTATTGACAGTTTAAGAGGCTATTCAGGATTAATTGTCTTTGATATGGTTAGTGAATATAGCTTTGTTTATGTAACAGATTGAGCACTTTAGGGGATTTAAAAGCTTTGAATGGGTTTCATGAATGGGAGCTTTTTACAGTATCAAGTGTGTATGAGTGAGAGCTACAGTAGATTGGTAGAAGCTTAATTGTTTTTTCATCTCCACATCAGCTCCTGTGGTCTGCCCATTGTAGATACTGGGTGAATGGCCATGGAAGCAGCATACAGGTATGAGGTGGCATGGGGATATGGGGGGGGGGGTTCATGGTGGGGGGTGGGGGGGATGGTGGTGAGTACTAGAGGGCCAACCAACCTTTGTTACAACAGTGCCAAAGTCCAAGAGATCCGATGCAGTCTTTCTAACCAGCCCGTCTTGGCATTCACCCATGTACAAGCTGCTTCTGGGGTCAGTGGGCCAGACTCTATCCCACCCCCACTTCCCTGTAGCGAAGATTGGGTCTAATGGGGCCCTTTAAACTGACATGGGTCCGCCAAGTCCTGACTCGAGCTAACTACTTTGGTAGCAAAATTCCGGCCCGCAGAATCATGGAACAGAAGGAAACCACTCAGCCCGTCGAGTCCTTGCTGGCTCTTTTAGAGCAATCCAGATAAGCTCCTGTGTGGGAGACTGATAACGAAGGTAAGAGCCCACGGGATCCAAGGCAATTTGGCAAATTGGATCCAGAATTGGCTGAGTGGCAGGAAGCAGAGGGTGATGGTCGAGGGGTGCTTTTGTGACTGGATGTCTGTGTCCTGTGGGGTTCCATAGGGATCGGTGTTGGGTCCCTTGCTGTTTGTGGTATATATAAACGATTTAGCCTTGAACATAGGAGGGTTGATCAGTAAGTTCGCAGATGACATGAAAAATGGTGGGGTGGTAAATAGTGAGGAGGATAGCCTTACATTACAGGAGGATATAGATAGGCTGGTCAGATGGGCTGATCAGTGACAAATGGAATTTAATCTGGATAAGTGTGAGGTGATGCACTTGGGCAGAACAAACAAGGCACGGGAATACACGATGAATGGTAGGACCCTGGGAAGTACCAAGGATCAGAGGGACCTTGGTGTACATGTCCACCAGTCCCTTAAGGTAGCGGGACAGGTAGATAAGGTGGTAAAGAAGGCATATGGGATACTTGCCTTTATTAGCCAAGGCATAGAATATATGAGCAGGGAGGTTATGCTGGAACTGTATAAAATGCTGGTTAGGCCACAGCTAGAGTATTGCGTGCAGTTCTGGAATCTGCATTATAGGAAAGATGTGATTGCACAAGAGAGAGAGTGCAGAGGAGATTTACTAGGATGTTGCCTGAGATGGAGAGTTTTAGTTATGAGGAGAGATTGGATAGACTGGGGTTATTTTCTCTGGAGCAGAGGAGATTGAGGGGGGACATGATTGAGGTGTATAAAATTATGAGAGGCATAGATAGGGTAGACAGGAAGGAACTTTTTCCCTTGGTGGAGGGATCAATAACCAGGGGGCATAGATTTAAGGAAAGAGGCAGGAGGTTTAGAGGGGTTGTGAGGAAGAATTTTTTCACCCAGAGGGCAGTGAGAATCTGGAACTCACTGCCTGAAAGGGTTGTAGAGGCAGAAACCCTCATAACATTTAAGAAGTATTTGGATGTGCACTTGCGATGCCATGGCATACAAGGCTATGGGCCTAGTGCTGGAAAATGGGATTAGAATAGTTAGGTACTTGTTTGACCTGTGTAGACTCGATGGGCTGAAGGGCCTTTTTGTGTGCTGTAGACCCCTATGATTCTATGGCTCTACTCCTATAGCCTGTGTTTATTCCCCTCAAATTCAATCTCTTTTTGAAATCATTGATCACCTCTGCTTCCACCACCATCTCGGGCAGCGAGTTCCAGGTCATTGGCACTCGCTGTGTAAAAATAGTTCTTCATCACACTTCCCCTGTATCTCTTACCCAAAACCTTAAATTGGAGTCTCCTGGCCCTTGTATCAGGAGCTAATGGGAACATATTTGTCCACCTTATCAAAACTGATCGTAATCTTGTACAACTCTATCAAATCTCGTAGACTCACAGACGTTTATAGCAGAGAAGGAGGCCATTTGGCCCATCATGTCTGTACAACAAAGATCTGACTACACTAATCCCATTTTCCAGTGCCTGGTCCATAGCCCCGGAGACTGTGGCAATACTAGTGAATATCTGAATACTTCTTAAATGTTACGAGAGTTTCTGACTCAACCACCCTTTCAGGCAGTGAGTTCCAGACTCCCTTGTCATCTTACTTTGCTCCAAGGAGAACAACCCCAGCTTCTCCAACCTAGCCTTGTAGCTAAAATCCCTCATCCCTGACCCATTCTGGTAAATCTCCTCTGCACCCTCTCTAACCCTCTCCATCCCCCTCTCTCTCGCTCCATCTCTCTCTCTTTCCATCTCTCTCTTGCATTTTTATAGCACCTTTCATGACCTCAGGACATTCCTCAGCTTCAGTGAGGTACTTTTGAAGTGTAACCACTGTTGTAATGTAAATAATACGGCAGCTAAGTTGCGCAGAGCAAGATCCCACAAATAGCAAAGCGATAATGGCCAGATAAGCTGCGTAATGGTGATTGAGGGTTAAGTCTTGGCCAGAACAATGGGGAGAACTCCCCCACTTTTTGAAATAGTGTCATGGGATCGTCAAATCCACCAGAAGGGACAATTGGGAACTTGGTTTAACAACTCATCCAAAAGGTGGTGGATGGGATTTTCCGGCTCCTCCCGCCGATGGGATTTTCCCGTCCTGCCGAAGTCAGCGGAGATTTGGATGGCTTGCTGCATCCGCCATCGGGAAACCTGCCTTGGCGAGGGCTGGAAAATCCCGGCCAGCATCCCAGAAGGAGAAATAACAGTTCGGACCCAGCATTCTTATTTCCCAGGTTTTACCGGCCAGAATTTTGCCGTCGGCGAGTTGGGGGTGGGGTCTGCTCACCCACACGAAAATGACACGGGATGATGTCGGGGGGGGGATCCCCCAACGTCATCTCGCCCCATTTAAATATTCAGGAAGGCGGGCGGACAGCGAAATCAGCTGCGGGCCCGCCGACCTGACAATGGCCAATTGAGGCCATTGACAGGGTAGTTAAACCAATGAAAGGACCTGCCTGTCCCACCTTAAGGCTGGCGGGCTGGCCAGGAGCCCCAGGGGGCTTCTGATAATACATGAAACCTCATCCACTGTTTTTAAAAAGTTTAATAAAGGTTTATCATATTTATTAACATGTCCCATCTCGTGTGACATTGTCGCATGAGGGGGACATGTTAATAATTTTTAAATTTTTCTATTTTTGATATTTATATCTCCAACACTGCAGCACTCCCTCAGTATTGCACCGGAGTGTCAGCCTAGAGTTTGGTGCTTGTGTGCACTGTAGTGGGATTACCAATCCACAACTTTCTGACCTGGAAGCAAACTTGCATGTGATGGGTGTTCCCATGCACCCACTGCCCTTGTCCTAGGTGTCGGAGGTTATGAGTTTGAGAGCTGCTGCTGAAGCAGCCTCGGCTGAACTGTGTCCCATACCTTGCTAACTATTTGAAATAGTACAGAAACAATAAATGTAAAACATACTGGAGAAAGGGGTAGCGACTTCCAATTTGAGCTGATTTTAGGAAGCTTTTCCCACAAGGAGTGAATAGGCATCGTGGGAGAATGGTTGAGGTCGCCTCAATGGCTTCTCCCAATGGATCAGAATCATTGGGCTGAATGGCCTTGCTGGCCTCTGCCTGTTGATCTTGAGGCCAGTGACGATAGCTCTACCAAAAAATGGGCAAAAGTATGATAGGCTGAATGGCCTCTCCCTTTGCTGCACCATTCTATGATTCTAAGCCTGTTATGGTGAATAATGAGAAGATAAGTTAAGGGTTTTTTTGGTGGACATCTTTGTTAGTTTTCCCCACTCCCCCCAATTCAGGTGAATGACCCTCATTCAAAATTTAAACCTCTTGTCTACAGGCACTGACAAGACTGATACACATTTGCAGTCTCTTCTTTGCACCATCACAATGACCCCCTATTTCCACCTCCATCACATTGCCCGACTTCACCCCTGTATCAACTCATCGGCTGCTGAAACCCTCATCCTTGCCTTTGTTACCTCTAGACTTGACTATTCCAACACACCCCTGGCTGGTCTTCTACAATCTGCCCTCTGTAAGCTCAAGGTCATCCAAAACTCTGCAGCTTGTGTCTTAACTCAGAGCGAGTTCTGTTCACCTATCGCTCCTGTGCTCGCTGACCTACTTTGGCTCCTGGTCAAACAAATTGTTTTTAAATTCTCACCCTTGTTTTCCAATCCCTCCATGGCCTTGCCCCTCCCTATCTCTGTAATCTCCTCCAGTCCCACAACCCTCCGACATATCCGCACTCCTCTAATTCTGATCTCTTTTTCATCCCCGATTTTAATTGCTTCACCATTGGCACTTTCAGTTGCCCTGGGTTATCTCCCCATACCTCTCCTCCTCACCCTCGCTTTAAGACACTTCTTAAAATCAGCTTTATCTCCTTATGTGGCCCAGTGCCAAACTTTGCTTTATAATACTTTTGTGAGGCACCATGGGGCTTTTAATTACATTAAAGGCGTTATACAAATGGAAGTTATTATTTCATACAGATGGTTATGTGGTGTTGTGAACATTGACCTCTGGTGGTGAAACGAGGAAATAATTTAGATATTATGGAATTTAAAGAGAGTGAGTGCCCACATTGGACTTCCTGCTGAATCCTGCATTAGAGCTAATTCAATTCTTGCTGACCTCCAACTGTGACTGGACGCGAATTTAAACATACGCCCAACATATACTAATCAACACACAGATAATTTGGTATTACGGTAAGAGCAAAAAAACTGCGGATGCTGGAAATCCAAAACACAAACAAAAATACCTGGAAAAACTCAGCAGGTCTGGCAGCCTCTGCGGAGAGGAACACAGTTAATGTTTTGAGTCTGTATGACTCTTCAACAGAGCTAAGGAAAAATAGAATAGAAGTGAAATATAAGCTGGTTTAAGGGGAGGGTGGGACTGGTAGAGCTGGATAGAGGGTCAGTGATAGGTGGAGGTAAGCAAAAGATGTCATAGACAAAAGGACAAAGAGATATTGATAGTGGTGATATTAGCCACCATGGTGGTGGTATTATGGTGTTGGTTGAGTGATAGATATTGGCCTGGATGACTTTCCAGTTCTTCTTCAGTGTCCTGGATTGAGCGGTTTAGATGAAGAGGAGGAGGCTCGTGTGGACTGTAAGCATGGACCTAATGGGCCGAATGGGCTGATTCTGTGCTTTCAGCGCTCTGCCCTTCTCAAGGACAATTAGGGATGGGCAATAAATGCTGACCTAGCCAGCGGTGCCCATGCCCAATGAATTAATTTTTAAAACTCTACCTGAGAGGGAACCCAACGTCCTCAGTTTAACTCTACATCTGAAACATAGTACCTCTGACTGTGTAGTGCTCCCTCAGAACCGGACTGGAGTATCAACCTAGATTCGGCATTTGGAATCAGGGAGATGGTGGCATAGTGGTAATATCACTGTACTAGTAATCGCTGGGGTAGTAATCCAGAGGCCCAAGGTAATGTCCTGGGAACAGGGTTTCAAATCCCACCATGGTATTTGGTGGACTTTGAATTCAATTCATAAATCTGGCATTAAATGATGGTCTCAGTAATAGCAACCACAGGCAGATATTGAGTTTGATGAGAGGGGGGTGGTAGGGCCCACTTGCTGACATGGGATGAAGTTGGGCAGAACTCCTGATGTCACCCTGTATCATTTCAATTTTCAGGTCAGCAGGGGCGCAGCCAAATCAGCTGTGTGCCCATCAACCTGTCAATGGCCAATTGAGGCCATTTAAAAACTAATTGAACTAGTTAAAGGACCTTCCTGTCCAACCTTAATGTTGGCCGCGAGCCCTGGCGGCCTTCAGAAAATTCATCAAACCTCATCCACGGGCGGGATGAGGTTTCATGTAGGTTTTTAAAAGTTTAATTAAAAGTGATGGACATGTCCCAACTCATGTGACAGTGTCACATGATGGGACATGTCAGGGAAATTTTATGTTTCTACATTTAACATTTTTAAATTTGGGGCTGATCTCACTGAGGCAGCAGTTAGCCTCAGGGAGATGAATGCGCTTGGCCATATGGGTTAATATAGCCTTTCTAAAGTAGATCTCATTCAGGGTTTGCTAACTAACAGGATCTTTGGACAAATCAGCCAGGTTCTCCTCTTGCTCGCCCTCCCAGATGTTGCACATAAATGATGTTAATTCTTGTTTAGTAATTTTTTCTCCCTGAGCAGCCAGGGCTGTCATTTCATAACTCATGTGCTTCAATTACTTACCCAATTTTTAAAAAAAATTGGTTATGGGATGTGGGCATCGCTGACTAGGCAACGTGACAATATAATGTGACACTTTGTGGGGTGAGGGGCAGAATTGTTACCCCAATGTGGGGGTGAAGGCAGAGCTGGGTGGGTGCGTAATTTCGCCCCACTGGTTGGCATGCTGGTTTGTTGGCACCACTCCCTCAGCCATTTACCCAGAGGAAGGTTCGGGCCTGAAAGGGCTACTTCCCACAAGTGGCAGGTAGCCAAACGTGGTAAGTGAAAAGCTAATTAAGGCCAATTAACAGAGGCCAACTGGAAGCCAAGGCCTTCAGTGGCTTTGGGGACTGGCCAGCTGCCTGGAGGTGGCCTTCCCTGTGGCTGACCGGTGAGCCTGCGCTCCAGGCAGTCTTTGAGAATCCCACTCTTCCCCCAACTGCCCCCCCACCACCCTCCCCAGTTTATCTGCCTTCAGCCCTGTGTGTGTAGAGGGCTCCCCTCCACCATGGAGGTCTGGCCGCTGAGGCCATTTTTTTATCTTAGAATTTTTAAAATTGCAAGAGAGCGCCTCGGGAAACATATGAACAGACATGTGAGCATACGAATTAGTAGCAGCAGTAGGCCATTCAGCCCCTCGAGCCTGCTTCGCCATCTGATAGGATCATGGCTGATTTGACTGTGGCCTCAACTCCACATTCCACCCACCCCGATAACCTTTGACTCCCTTGTTAGTCACAAATCTATTTACCTCTGCCTTAAAAATATTCAATGACGCTGCTTCCACCGCTCTCTGGGGAAGAGAGTTCCAAAGATTCACAACTCTCTGGGAGGAAAAAATTCTCCTCATCTCCATCTTAAATGGGAGACCCCTTATTTTTAAACTGTGTCCCCTAGTTCTAGCCTCCCCTACAATGGGAAACATCCTTTCAGCATCCACCCTAAGTCCTCTCAGGATCTTCTCTGTTTCAATAAGATCACCTCTTATTCTTTTCAACTTCAATGGATACAGGCCAACCTGTCCAACCCTCCCTTGGAAGATAACCCCACCTCATCCCAGGTATCAGCCGAGTGAACTTTCGCTGAACTGCTTCTAACCCATTTATATACTTTCTTAAATAAGGAGACCAAAACTGTACACTGCGCTGTGGAGGCTGGCAACGGCAGGCTAATGTTGGAGAGCCTCCTATTGGCTCTCTACCTTCGAGGGCCCATCTACCACCCTTAAGTGGCCTTTGGCCTGGTCACTAATTGGCCAATCCAAGGAAAATCACTGCCATGATCCAGTGAGGTTGACTGTCTTGGGCTACAAGAAGATATAACGGGATGGTCAAATGGGCAGATAAGTGGCAGATGGAATTTAACCCTGAAAAGTGTGAGGTGATACACTTTGGAAGGAGTAATTTGACAAGGAAGTATCCAATGAACGGCATGACCCTAGGAAGTTCTGAGGAACAAAGGGACCTTGGCGTGTGTCTCCATAGACCTCTGAAAGCAGAGGGGCATGTTAGTGGGGTGGTGAAAAAGGCATATGGGACACTTGATTTTATCAATTGAGGCATAGATTACAAAAGTAGGAAGGTCATATTGGAGTTGTATAGAACGTTGGTGAGGCCACAGCTGGAGTACTGTGTGCAGTTCTGATCGCCACATTATAGGAAGGATGTGATTGCACTGGAGAGGGTGCAGAGGAGATTCACCAGGATGTTGCCTGGGATGAAACATTTAAGTTATGAAGAGAGGTTGGATAGACTTGGGTTGTTTTTGTTGGAGCAGAGAAGACTGAGGGGCGACCTGATCGAGGTGTACAAGATTATGAGGGGCATGGACAGGGTGGATAGGGAGCAGCTGTTCCCCTTAGTTGAAGGGTCACCCACAAGGGAGCATAAGTTCAAGGTGAGGGGCAGGAGGTTTAGGGGGAATGTGAGGAAAAACTTTTTTACCCAGAGGGTGGTGATGGTCTGGAATGCACTGCCTGGGAGGGTGGTGGAGGCGGGTTGCCTCACATCCTTTAAAAAATACCTGGATGAGCACTTGGCACATCATAACATTCAAGGCTATGGGCCAAGTACTGGTCAATGGGATTAGGTAGATAGGTCAGGTGTTTCTCATGTGCCGGTGCAGGCTCGATGGGCTGAAGGACCTCTTCTGCACTGTGTAATTCTGTGATTCTGCGTAAGTGTGGGGTTGGGATCTACACCAGCCTCTGAAGTCAGGGTCGCAACCCAAAATGCAACATCCTGCCTTCAGGTGTCAGTGTTTGGATGTTATGCTAAGCTGCATAAGAATGGTCAGTATAAAAGATGGTCACTTGACCAAAATGGTGGCTGTAGGTAGTTGGTCACTATCGGTGGTGTTCACTCTAGGTGATCAATTTAAAAGCTGGAAAATGCTATTTTCTCACAACTCAACCTTTATTGAATTAGACTCTGGTACAGAATAGAAACCGAGGCAGAAATGGACAGAAATATCTGGCTGCCACTTGGTATTGCAGCAAGATTTCTGAATGTGGTGGTTTTATTTTATCAAAGCCATCATTTGAAAGTTAAACTGAAAACCACATTCTCGCAACAAGCATGGTTACATCTCGTGTGAAGTTTGCTATCTTTTATGTTTTTATAATCTCACCAACCCCCCTCCCCACCCACCTTGGTGTTGTTGGTGGGGCAAAGATTGAGCCTCTACCCAGCCCCTCCCACAGTGATCAGGAATTTTTTGTGAAGTGAGAAACTTCGAGCTGTGGCTGAGGTTCCGATTCTCGATGGTTTAGATTATTTTTGAGTGCAACCTTTTTAAAAAAGTTATCGCAAATTCATTGAGTAACAATTGATCACTGATGGAATCGAAGTTCTTCCCACCTTTAGTTTCTCTTCTGCCCCTCCCTCAGCTACTCATCTTCCCCTACCTTGGTTGCCTATCGCCTTCTCCCTCAATTTCCCGCTTCTTCTCCCTCAGTTACCCCTCTCCCCCTCCCTCAGTTACCACCCGCAACCCCTCCTTCCCATCCCTTGGTTACTTTTCTTACCTCCCTCACTTTCCCATTTCCCCTCCCTCTATTACCCCTCTCCCCCTCCCTCAGTTTTCCTCTCTCCCTCTCTCTGTTACCCCTCCCCTCCCTCTGTTACCCCCTCCCCTCCTTCAGTTTTCCTCTCCCCCTCTCTCTGTTACCCCTCTCCTCTCCCTCAGTTTTCCTCTCCCCCCCTCTCTGTTACCCCTCCCCTCCCTTTATTACCCCTCTCCTTTCCCTCAGTTTTCCTCTCCCCCTCTCTCTATTACCCCTCTCCTCTCCCTCAGTTTTCCTCTCCCCCTCTCTCTATTACCCCTCTCCTCTCCCTCAGTTTTCCTCTGTTACCCCTCCCCTCCCTCTGTTACCCCCTCCCCTCCTTCAGTTTTCCTCTCCCCCTCTCTCTGTTACCCCTCCCCTCCCTCTATTACCCCTCTCCTCTCCCTCAGTTTTCCTCTCCCCCCTCTCTATTACCCCTCTCCTCTCCCTCAGTTTTCCTCTCCCCCTCTCTCTATTACCCCTCTCCTCTCCCTCAGTTTTCCTCTCCCTCTCTCTCTGTTACCCCTCCCCTCCCTCTATTACCCCTCTCCTCTCCCTCAGTTTTCCTCTCCCCCTCTCTCTGTTACCCCCTCCCCTCTTCAGTTTTCACCTCCCACTCCCCCGTTACCCCTCTCCCTCCTTCAGTTTTCATCTCCCTTCGCTCTATTACCCCCCTCCCTCTCCCTCCGTTACCCCTCTCCCTCTCCCTCTGTTAACCCCTCCCCCTCCCTCTGTGACCCTTCTCCCCTCCCTCAGTTACCCCCCTCTCCCTCCCTGGGTTCCCCCTCAGCCTCCTCACGAGCAGCTTCCTGGTTCTTGGAACTTCTCCCCTGCAGCCACTGAGATGAAGCCATGAGCAAAACACTCATGTGGAGGGGACCCACTCCATACAGTAACATTAACTGGTGACACACATGGATCAGCCATCACATACCTCCAGGACTGGCAGTATGGCTTCTCCTCTGAGGATGGGATTGACCTTCATGCCACAGCTAAGGGGGCTGCTGGCTGTCTAAGATAGGGAAGAGTCCCAATCTTCAACGTAAACATCTGAAGCCTCAATGGGTGCTGCTGCCTCTGGATGGCACAGGGTCGGGGGTGGGCAAGGGGTGACGGGGCCCCTTAATTCAACTTGTTTAGATTCACACACGGGAAGCCTTGGCCAAGAGTCTCTGTTGGTCGATGTGTTAGATTTTCTTGGGTTTCCGTCCGACTTGTGAGTAATAGAAAAGTGAAAAGATCCCAAATAATGCATAACTTAAAAGCAAGGCTCCCGCATCCTGGGAAAATAGGCCTTGATCCACAGCTGAAGCCAGTGTCACTGTATGAGGAAGCAGAGAGAATTAAGGGTTAAAGGGTCCCCTGAACTTGCATCCGTACCAAATCTGTAACAAGTGGAACTCAATCGGTAACCATTTTTAAAGCTGACCCCAAAAATATTGTTTTTCGATCCATACCAGACACTTGCTTTCTTGTTTTCTAAGGCCTTGGCGGCTCGGTCAGTAATACTCTGGCCTAAAGAGCCAGCAACTCCTGGGTTCCTGCACCATTCCAGCGTCTTGAGCACAAAACCCAGGCTGGCGCTCAATGCATTACAGAGGGAGTGCTGCACTGCCAACGGAGACCTTAAAGTGAGGCCCTGTCTTGCATTTATATAGTGCCTTTCGCAACCTCAGGAGAGCCCACGGTGCTCACAACCAATGAAGTACATTTGAAGCGTAGTCACTGTCAGAATGTAGGAAACACAGCAGCCGATTTGCGCACAGCAAGCTCCCACAAACAGCACTGTGATAATGACCCAGATAATGTATCTTGGTGATGTTAGCTGAGGGATAAATATTGATCCTGGAGGAGATAATCCCTGCTCTTTGAAACAGTGCTACGGTTTCTCTTACATCCACCTGAGAGGGCAGACGGTGGAGGGTGGCGGTGGGGGGGGGGGAGCGGAAGACAAGATTGTACCTCTGACAGTGCAGCACTCCCTGAGTGCTGCACTGGGAGTGTCGGCCTGGATTGGCTCCAGTCAACACCGACCAGGAAACTTGCACTAATAATGTTGATCTGTGGCCCTCTTACTGGGCCAATTGTGCTTGCTGTGAGTGGAACACTTGGACGCAATACAGTAACAAAGTGTGAGAACTCGAGTATACATACCCAGAAACTGCACAGCGAAATAGCATGTCTCCGACAGGAGAGTCCATCGAATAATCACCTTCTCCGATGTGTAAAAGGCACTCCATAGGATCAGAGAAAAACCTTTACTCGAAAAAGAAACACCTTAGTTATGTTTTGGAAACACCCCAACAGGAAGAACAGGGGATGTAATAATACCGAGACAGGCATGACTTATATAGTGGAAAAACTCAGCAGGTCTGGCAGCATCGGCGGAGAAGAAAAGAGTTGACGTTTCGAGTCCTCATGACCCTTTGACCGAACTGCTCAGTCGAAGGGTCATGAGGACTCGAAACGTCAACTCTTTTCTTCTCCGCTGATGCTGCCAGACCGGCTGAGTTTTTCCAGGTAATTCTGTTTTTGTTTTGGATTTCCAGCATCCACAGTTTTTTGTTTTTATGACTTATATAGTGTCTCCTTTTATTTTATGTGTGCATTGCAAGCAGGAGGAGGTCTTGTGGCAGAGTGGGTGGTGTCCCAGCCTCTGAGGCAAAAGTTTCGGGTTCACGTCTTAACCCAGGACTTGATGGCCGAGGAAGGTGCGTCCGTAACTCGGCCAAACAGGCTGAGTGCCAGCCCGCGAACCCTTCCAACGCACGCCACTGGGAGGCGGTAAGAGTGGGAGCCACGTCATGGGAAGAAAATGAGAGTCTCTGCTACCACTACCCACAGCTCCGGACTACAACGTGCAGGTAAAATCGCCCGTTGCCGCGGCAACTCGGGGCCACGTGTGGGGTCGTTGATTCAGCTGGAGGCTCAGCGAGTGTGGATCGGATTGGCGCTGACAGCATGGCGCTTGATTTCCCTGTTCATGGTGGATGGATTCAGGACCTGCCCATGGTAGAGATCATGGCACTCTGGGCTGGACCTGCCTTTGGGCAGAGAGCTCAAGAAGAAGGAGAGAAATTTTCCACGTATAGGAGCAAAGATGAAACAACATGTATTAGCCATACAGCACTCGATGAAGATATATTGTGCCCTCTTCCTTTCTGCAACCTGCTCTTGCGCTACAACAATAACTTGCATTTGCTTACCATCATTAACGTAGTAATATGCTCGAAGCCACTCCACAGGAGCGTAACCAGAGAATAAAATCGACACTAAGCCAAAACAGGAGCTGCCATGGCGTGAGCTTACTTAACGCTGGGTTGAAAGGGTATGTTCTAAAAACCATCTTCAAGGCAGTGAGAGGTGGAAAGTGGAATAAGTTTAGGGAGGGTCATTCCAGGGCCTGGGACCTCGGCAGCTAAAGGCTTGGCTGCCAAGGGCAGGATGGAGTGAGTGGAAGAATGACAGGGGGCCAGAGCTTGGACAAAGGCAGAGTCCTCTGCGGGTTGCTGGGCTGCAGGAGGTTATAGAGACAGGGAGCAGCGAGGCCATGGAGGGATTTCAACACAAGGATGAGAATTTTAAACTCGCAATGTCGATGGATCAGGAGTCAATGTGGTGAATGAGCACAGGGAGCGAATGGGTACACGAGCCAACCTTGAGACACACGCAAACTCCAAGGTGTCGGATTATTCCCTTTGATGAGATATGTACTGTACACGTAGCACAATTAAGACTGAGACAGTTAGCTGTGCAGTCTTGGATAGGAATGAATTGCTCTCTTTTACCTGGCACAAAAGAACAGCAACTGAGGCCAATCTTCTTTAGCTCTCTGCCCAAAAGACACCATGACTTCCACCACAGGTAGAGCAAGGAGGCAGGTCCCAGATCTACCCCACTAATCACATCCACACCAGCCAACTGAGCCAACCAGCACCCCCAAGGGGTCAACGTTTGCCTGTGACAACATACACTTCTCCAGACATGTTGTAGTCCAGAGCTGGGGTGGGACTTCAGCCCAGGGCTTGTGGCTCAGAGGCAGGGACAGTAACCATTACACCACATGACCTCTTATTGAGGCCACTCAGAAACTGCAAATAGTTAAGAGGTTGGTAAACTCTGATCCCAACTTTCACGGGCAGCATAACTGCAATACATACCTAAAGAGGACGACTTAAGGGTCACCCAAAATTGGTCCTCCAGTACAAAATAGGCAAATGGTGACCATCCTGATACCTCACCCTAGGGGCCCAGAGCGACCTTGGCTTGCTGGGGGAACAGGGTAGGTCCTGGGATAATGGAAGGAGCAGAGGTGAATGAAGGAGTGGGGTGGGGGGGTAGATGGGGAGGTTGATATTGATGCCTGGCAGCAGACCTGCAGTATCGCCATCCAGCCAATAGGAGCATCCCCTGTTCCTCATAAACTCCATATTCAGGTAAGTTAAGAAAATGCTCTGCAAGTTAGGCTGCTGTGCAAGTCGCGGGGTGCAAACCCCGCCTCGATTTTGACCCATTTCCGAGCAGGCTCCTTAAGTAGGTATTAGGCCCCTCGTTAGCATGTAGAAGGGGCCTTAAGCCTGTTTGACCTAAGTGGCCAAAGATTTCTGAACATCGTCTGTGCCAATAGAAATTTGGATGTATTTTGAGCCCCTTGGGCCACGAAATTGGACCCATTTTTCTCCCATTTTGTGCCTGAGATAAATAGGGTCCCCGACCTGTATTGGTTTTAGGAATTTCTATTAGTGTTGCAAGTGAAGTTGTTCCTTAGAGCTAAATTTCACTTCTGAATTCTGCCATTTCACCTGAAGCATTTGATTCTTGTAATGAAATGAGAATGGTTATTTTTTTTAAGAAAGCCTATTGTGTATTACTCTTGATGGTGTGCTCTATTATAAAACCCTGAAAGGAATACCTTGGCCTGAATTGTTAGCTTGGTGGGCGAACGCGATCGGCAGGCCTGGGATTGGCCAGGAAATGGACCGCCGACCGCGATTGGCTCCCCGGCCACGATTTCACTCTGGCTGGCCAATTAACGGCCAGCCGGTGTGGAGTGGGTGCCGAAAAGCCCACCGCTGCTGGGGGTGGGGGGCAGCTGGGGGGTGGGTGGGGGGGGGGGGTGGTGGGTGGGTGCGGTGGTGAGCAATGACGTCACTGTGGGTGTGGCCGAGCACTGACAGAAAACTCCCCGAAGGAGAAGAGCTGCCTCAGGGAGCTGCAGAACCCGAAAATGTTCCTATAAAGTTTTTAAAAAGCAGATAAGAAACCTCAGCCACCCCCCCCACCCCAACCCTTGGATGAGGTTTGCCGAAAAATGTAAAGGCTGACTGGCCGATTCACCTGTCCGCCAACCCTGAGGTTGGGCGGTCGATGTAATATGACAGACAATTGTGCCGTCAATGGTCTTAATTACCCTCTTAATGCCCTCTTAATTGTCAGCGGGCGTGTGCCGGCCGAGTCAAGTATCGCACGAGTGCACGCCCTATCAGGTCAGGTGGGGGTGGGGTGGGGGGAGGCGTACGCCTGCTCGATCGATGTAAGAATCAGGCCCCTCGTTCCCCTTTCACCTTGTGCGTACCGGACAAGGACGGGAGCTCTCATGTCAACTGGAGGGGCAGCCGTTTGGCACGAGGAGGTAGAACGTTCCGTTGGACAAGACAACCTTGGGGGCGGGATGCTTGAAGAGGTCAACTAGAGACAGGACAGCGTCCAGGGTTAGGGCCTGGGGGAGCCGCTTGTTGCTGCTTTGTCCAGTTTGATACCAAACAGCCTCGGATGGTGTCCTACTCTAGCGTTTATGTGCATTGGCTTCCACTGTGGTTTTCCTGACATTTGTTGCACCCCAATCCCCAGTAAAGACTGATAAATACTTAGCACTAACCTTGTCCCCATATACAGCCAGTTACCCCGTAAGGTTCAACATCCCTTTCATCGGAGTTGATGACGATTCCCATTAAACCAGCTGCTGACAGAGGGCCCAAGCTGCGCTGGGAGCTAAGGCTACTTATTCAAACTAGCAGGGGCCCGCCAAAACATTGCAGTGAAATTTGTACCTTTATTGGAACAGATCTTCATTAAGTCTCCAGCCATTCCATCACATGACTGCCCAGGAATCTCTCCTACTCTTACCACCTGCCATTGGCTTTTGTTGGAAAGATTCACAAGTTGTTACTCAACCTGTCTGGCTACGTTATGGATGCACTTTTCCTGGCTGTCAAGTGCTGGGGTGGGCTGGAGTTTTTTGGGCCAGAGGCAAAGAAACTTCCTGCTGCCTCACAAGGCCTCCTATTGAGGCCAATCATCAGCCTCAAGTAGTCAAGAGGTTGGTAAACTTTGATCCCATACCATTCCATCTCTCTCTTGCCATCCCCACTGCATTCCTTTCTTCCCTCACATATCATCCCTGCCCCATTCCCCATCCCACTCCCTCTTCCTATAGGCACACAGGAGCAGGAGTAGGCCATTTGGCCCCTCGAGCCTACTCCGCCTGTCACCTAGATCGTCCAGTCCCACCGAAAATCAATGGACTTTTGGCTGGGCTGCTGAATCTGGTGTGGCGTGTCCCACTATGGCTCACACCTAGAGTGCTGTGTACAGTTTTGGTCTCCTTATTTAAGAAAGGCCATAACTGTGTCAGAAGGAGTTCAGAGAAGGGGTTCAGAGAATGGCCTTCTCCTGCTCCAAATTGAGATGTTTGTATGTATGTTAGATCACAATTTATCTGCATCTTAACTGTGCATTGATTTGCCTTAGGTCTGTAATCCTTAACAGGCTTTTCTGACCAAAGAAACCCATCAACCTGAGTCTTCAAATTTTCAATGAACACCCCATCCCCACCTCCCCAACCCCCCACCCTCAACCCACCCACCCAACCCCCCACCCCAACCCACACCCCCCACCCCATCCCCCACTCCCACCCCACCCCCCACATCCCCACACACCCCATTCCCCCCCACTTCCCCCACCCCCACCCCTCCTCCATTCCTCCACCCCTCCCCCATCTCCTTCACCTCCCCATCCCCACACCCCACCCCCCCATCCCCCCCACCGCACCCCACACCTCCACCTCCCCCTCCCCCACCCCACCACCCCATCCCCTCCCACTTCCCCCACCCTCACCACACCCCCTAGCCCACCCCACCACACCCCCACCTCCCCCACCCCCACCCCACCACCCCATCCCCTCCCATTTCCCCCACCCCACCATCCCATCCCCTCCCACTTCCCCCACCCCCCCACCCCTCCCCCATCCCCCCACTCCCCACCCTCACTATCACCCCCACCCCCTCCCCATCCCCCACGCCCACCACACCCCTCACCCCACCCCCCACCCTCACCACACCCCCTAGCCCCCCACCCCACTCCTTCCACCGGTAGCGAGTCTGAGTGGTCCAAGGCACCGGATTAAGGCTCCAGTCTCTTTGGGGATGTGGGTTCAAATTCCACTGCTGTCAGTAATCCTTTGAGTTTAGAAGAATGAGAGGGGATCTCATTGAAACATATAAAATTCTGACAGGGATGGAAAGACTGGATGCAGGGATGATGTTTCCTCTGGGTGGGGGGCGGGGGGGGGTGGTGTTGGGGGGGTGGGGGGGGGGTTGGGGGGGATGGGGGGGGGTGGGGGTGGGGGTGGGTTGGGGGGGGGGGTGGGTTGGGGGGGTGGGGGGGGGCCAGAACAAGGGGTCACAATCTCAAGATATAGGGTAGACCATTTAGGACTGATATGAGGAGAAACATCTTCACTCAGAGGGTGGTGAACCTGTGGAATTCCCAACACAGGAGGCTGTGGAGGCCAAGTCACTGAATATATTTAAGAAGGAAATAGATGGTATTTTGGACTCTAAAGGTGTCAGGTGGTATGGGAAGAATGTGGGAGTATGACTTTGAGATAGAGCATCAACCATGATCATACTGAATGTCGGAGCAGACTCAAAGGACCATATGACCTACTCCTGCCCCTAGTTTCTATGTTTCACCCAGCCTCAACAGCTTTTTGGGGGAAAAGAGTTGCAGATTTCCACTAGCCTATGTAGAAGTGCTTCCTGACATCACCCCTGAATGGCCTCGCTCAAATATTAAGGTGATGCTTCCTTGTTCTGGACTCCCTCCCCACATTAGGAGAAATAGCCTCCTTCTATCTATCCTATCAAATTCATTAATCATCTTAAACACCTCAATTATACCACCTTCCATACTCAAGAGCCTACAAGTCCAGCCTATTTAGCCTTTCCTCATAATCTAACCCTTTTAGCCTGACCTGAAAACTCTATAAATCTTTAACTACGCCCCACTCCACCCCCCCCACCCCCACCCCACCCCACACCCCACCACCCCCACCCCCCAGCCCCACCCCTTCAGTCTCTCCTTCTCTCTACAATCTACAATAGGATGAACTAATCAAAACTGCTCCATATTCCGCCCTGGTGTGATGTAGTCAGGAAGCTTGTCTATGGCATTCGGAGTCACAAGCACAGGCATTAATGGCATCTTAATTATATGAAGATGCTCAGGTGAAGGGCAATGTTTAATTAAGTACCTAAAGCACTTATAAAGAGAGACTGCTGGGATATTGGGTTGGTAGGTAGGAGACAGAGATATGTAAGGCTGCATTCTGTAAATAAACCAACTATTAAAAAAGGATTTGCATCTAGTCTCAAACTTTAAGACCTGACTTGGGATCCATTTATCAAAAGTTATTTCTCAATTAGCATTTTAATTTGTGACTTGCCACCTACTGAGCAGAGTGCCACCATGGAGTCGGAGAGATGCTTTGCAGGACAACCTGTACTCTTCTTGGAACAGCCAACCATGCAACATTATAGGACACACCAGGGCCTAAAGCAGGAAGAAAACAATACATTAAGTCTCGGGCTGTTCAGGGAAAGGAACCTTTTCATGTTTAGAGTGTCTCGCTTCTCTTTTCAAATAAAGACCCTCTACCCACGGCTCTGTGTCATTACCATACTTGGGCATAATCCTCCACTCACTGCATTTTGCTGTAGAAATATTATTGCCTTTGAGGGGAAACTTTGCTATAGTTTCTGTCATGAGTTCTATTTGCCATAGTTCATAGAGACTCTGTTTAAATAGACACTTTCGCTGAGTAAATGAGCTGTTTGCAGTAGTGAAATGTTTAATTGGACCCCTATTTGTTGTTTGCTGAGTAAACAGACTTTATTTACTATAACTTAGGTTGCTTGTGGTAACTCCTGATGTTAGATAAACACCATTGAAAACACAGTGGCTGACACAATGGTTTCAATATTTAATACAATGTCTAACTCCTGGTTAGATTCCTGAATTCCATGATCATATGTTGTTGATCCAGAGGACAGATTTTCTCTCGGGCCCCTGGCGATGCTATCAGGATACTGCCCTCTAGGTGGCACTACTGCTGGGGAATTTAAATTCAATAGATTAAATAAATCTGGAATAAAAAGTTAGTGTACCAGTAATGGTGACCAAGAGAGTACCGGATTGTTATAAAAACCCATCTGGTTCATTGATGTTCTTTAGGGAAGGAAATCTGTTGTCATTACCTGGTCTGGCCTAAACGTGACTCCAGACCCACAGCAAGGTGGTTGACTCTTAACTGTCTTCTGAAATGGTCCAGCAAGCCACTCAGTTGACAAGATGGCGATTAAGGATAGATCTAAGCATTGCCCCTTACCAGCGACAGCCACAACCCAAGAACAAACAAAGAAAGCTCTTTATTGTGTACCCACGCTTATTGCTTTTTACTATAATCACCTTGTGCTGATATTAATTGTATTATCGCAGATGTTGTTAAGATCATTGCCAATGTTGCACCTCTGTGGCTTTGACTCCTCTGTATGTGCTGTGGTTAGGACCAGCATAGTTAATAATAACTATCCTTTCGACTGAGACATGTAGGACAGTTTAAAATGAGCTAAATTAAACCTAACACCTAAAACCCTATATAAAGGTGTACTTTATCTGTATAAGTTCATACAAACAAGGGAGTTGGGACTGTGTGATAGCCTTCAATTTGTATGGGTTAAGTGTAGACATTTTTTGTTAATACTTGCTTTTGGTCTCTGTGAATGGATGTGGACGTTACATAACAGATTTGAAATGTGGGCACGGTCTTGGCTGATAATTCATACCAGGCCAATCTCCGTATGGGGGAACAGTCGGTGGAGGATATTCTGTGGGGAATTTTATCAGCTGCTGGGATACCGTTTTGGTGGCGGGGAGGAGGAATTTTGGAAAGGTGTGCGCTGGGTTATCTGCCTTATGCGATCGTGCCTCCGCGTGATCTTGCCGGAGGCTGGGTGAGCTCAACATCAGCCACCTGACCGGCAGCAGGTAGTCAACTGTCAACAATTAAATGCCCCCTTTGGGGAAATTTGGAGATGCTGCTAGGACCTTCCTAGTGGCCGACCGGGTGGGCAGAGAGACTTTCTTTACCACACCCTCCCTGGAGCTGGGGGTAGCAGAGGTGCACAGCTGTGGCTGCAGGCCCCTTGTAGACAGCTCCCCCTCCACACTGTTGGCCTGGCAGCAGTGGCCACAGTCCATTGTTAAGCATTTAATAGTCTTCAGTGAGACCCTCTGTCTTGAGGTCATCTACAGCTGCAGCGTCCACCTCGGCCAGTGGGATATTCTGGCCACTCTCAATGTTGGAATCTCCCATTGGCCCTCACACCTGTCCTCTGCCCCTGATTAACCTGTTAACTGGTGACCTCTGGGAAGATTGCACAAGTGAGCCAACCTCAGAAACCGCTGGCAAGATAGAACCATAGAAAAGTTACAGCACAGAAGGAGGCCATTTGGCCCATCTTGTCCATGCCAGCCTGAGGACACCCAGGTGCCCTTTCTAATCCCACCTTCCTGCACCCGGCCCATAGCCCTGCAGCTTACAGTACAGATCCAGGTACTTTTTAAAAGAGTTTAGAGTTTCTGCCTCTACCACCAACTTGGGCAGCGAATTCCAGACACCCACTACCCTCTGCGTAAAAAAGTTCGTCATCATGTCGCCCTTAGACCTTCTGTCACTTATCTTGAATCTATGTCCCCTGGTTCTAGAATTCTCCACCAAGGGAAACAATTTTATCCTGTCCACTCTACCTATTCCCCTCATGAGATGAGGGGGTAAGATTCCCCCTTTGAAATTCCTACTTTGAAAGAGAAGGAAGAACTTGCATTTATATAGCGCCTTTCATGACCTTATGTCACCCCAAATAAAGCTACATTTTAGTATTTTAATAAGTGGCAAGGATGACATTAAACAGATACCCTACCATTTCCTGGTGTTTACACTGAATGTTTGGCTCACCCTCTACACATTTGTCTAAAATAGCCAGGCAGGATCAGCTGGTGTTTGATACGGAAGTGAAGAAAATAGAGGCTGGGAAGCTGGTCACCCCCACTCTGGAGTTTAGGACGAGGGAGGTCACAGTCTCAGGGTAAGGGCTCAGTCATTTAGGACTGAGATGAGGAGAAATTTCGTCTCTCAGAGGGTTGTGAATCTTTGGAATTCTCTAGCCCAGAGAGCAGTGGACGCTCAGTCAAGACTGAAATCCTTAGTGTTTTAGACTTTAAGAGATGTAGAAATAATGCGAGAAAGTGGAATTGTGATAGAAGATGTACCAAGGCCTTATTGAATGTGGGGGGAGCAGGCTCCAAGGGCCATATGGCCTAATCATGCTCCTATTTCTTTTGTTCTTAGGTCATGTTATGTAACTGGCTCATGGGTCCCGAAGACTATGCAGCAGATAGTTTTCATCCTGCCCTATTTTGCGTGAATCACAGGGATGTAGACAATGGGGTTTCCACGGTGACAGCAGGTGACATTAGTGGTCGACCGAAGCACAGCTCCAGAAGCCTGTGCTGACCGGGCAGAGAGGAACATCCTTGGAGCTTCCTGAGACTCTGCCTGTTTGGGTTCTAATCCACCACGGAGGCAGTGGCAAAATGGCAGCCAAACTCCACTGTTAGGCATGGTGTTGCCAGCAGTTGAGGAGATCGCTTGCAGTCCTTGCATGAATGTTGTCAGCTGTAGATTGAGGGCAACACTCTCACCTCTTGAGTCAAGGTTGTGGTTTTAAGCCCCACTCCAGAGACTTGAGCACATAATCCAGGCTGACACTCCAGTACTGCACGGGCAGAGATATCTTTGTTCGGATCAGATGTTAAAACTGAGGCCTCTCAGTAGGATGTAAAATATCCCATGGCACTTTTTCAAGGAAGTGCTGAGTTCTCCCCGGTGTCTAGGCCAATATTCATCCCTCAATCAACATTACTAAACACAGATTTTCTGGTCATTGTCTCATTGCTGTTGTGGGAGCTTTCTGTGTGCAAATTGGCT